>NW_027142399.1:787969-1095469 GCF_026170545.1 Melanerpes formicivorus
CTGCTACCACTTCCAGTTGATTATTATTTCTTTTTTTTTTCCCTAAGAAATCTTCAGAGTTTTAGATATTTACTTGGGGTTTAATTAATTTTTTTTCCTCTCTCTCTCTCTCTCTCTCTCTCCCCTGGCTCCATGCAGAATGATTTAACAACAAGGAAAGAGGAAAATAAATAAATAACTGTGGTAATTAAGTAAGGGAAAATCACATCACTGGGGTGAAATGCAAGGAATAATCCTGGAGCTAAGCCCCAGCAGGAAAACAGCTGGGGTGGCTTTGTGCAGCAACTCCAGGCTCATTCTGGGTTGTGACACAGATGCCTCTGCTCCAGAAGTCCCCCTGAGCACACCCAGGGAAGGAGCTGGGGGCTCAGCCCTATTTCACCTGCATTTCCTTTGCTGAGGTGGTGGTGAGACCCAGAAGGTTGTACCACAGGGCTCACACTGCCTTCCCTCTCATCTGCCTGGTCAGCTTCCCCAGCTGCCCATCTTAATCTTGAGGTACCACAAGTTGTCTGCTTCAAGCTGCCACCCAGGATCAGGGCTTGGGAAGGGATAAGCACCATGCTGGTTATGGCTCTTCACTGGCAAGCACCCAGCAAAGGGATGTGGACCCCACCCCAGCCTATGCTGCTGGCTGGGAAGCAGAGATGCCACAACAAACAGCTTTCACCCCCCAACTAGAAGCTTCCACTTGCTCTTTGCTGGGTCCCAATGGGGCTACACCACCTTAGCACCTCTGCTGAAAGGGGGAGCAGAAAAGGAGGGGATTTGTCACTTGAGGCAGCCTGAGGGTCCCTTGGAGAGGTGGCCCAGCCTGTGAGTTCATGTGCACAGCTGTCAGAAGCGTGTCACCACTTAAAATCAGCAGCTTGACTCCAGCCTGGCAGAATCTGGCCCACTTCAAGAAGTTGAGGCACGAAGGGAAAAGTGACCCCATCCCCTGAAGAAAGAACAGCTTGCACATCTGCCTCCCCTTGCAGCCCAGGCACCAGGGTGCCCTTGGGGCCAGCAGGCAGACTGTCCCTGCAGTGAGTACTGCCTGGTCTCCAGCACCTTCCCTGCCCTGCAGAACCTCCCAGGAAGCAGGATGCACATGGGTCTTCAATTTGGCATCTTCACTGAGCTCAGTCTGGCATTGGGGCAGAGACAGGTCCCAGTTGCTTCCTGATGCTGGTGGCAAACCTGATCTAATTACCTTCAAGGGCCCCCTCAGAGAAGGGAGTGATGCTATTACTGGATCTAAACAGCTCTCAGATGAAACATCAATCTGATTTTCCCCCTCCACTTCTGTTTCTTTTACCTTGTTATGGATTAATGGCTAATCACTCAGCTAATTACCACCCCTAGAGTCTCTTGGCCAATTAGCTGACCTTGCAAGAGACAGCAAGAAGCAAATCACTGCAGAGAGGTGGGAATTTCTCTGTGGTTTTGGGGATAACTGCCTCAATGGACAAGTGCTGAAGGGCCCACGGATGAGAGGAACACACTGGTGAACCCTGAGCCTTTGCAAAGTACCTCACTGCTGTGCCAGGCAATATTGCCTAAGGATCCTGCACTCTGGGCTTGCCCAGGCTCTGGATGAAAAACAAGCATCTGACCTCTCCTCTGAACCACACTGATGAGAGAAGTGGCTGAGCCCTTCCCTAGACTCTGTGCTGCTGCAGGATGGGGGAGCAGAAACAATACACAACCCAAGGGATGTGGCAGAAAGGGAACTGCAAACAGCTCTAGCTTGGAACTACCACATTGCTGCACCATCTCCTCTTCATCTTCTGAGTCCCACTGGTTTATTTGAGCCCCTCTTCAGCTAACTATTTGCACAGTGTGTGGATGGGCAATGGAAGAGCCAGGGAGGCCACCTCTCAAACCCAGACATCTCTAAGTGCAAGGCTAGGAACTACCAAAGCATAGTTCTGAGGACTTGTTCCTGTGGCCGGCAAGCCATAGCTCAACTCAGCAACAGCCACAGTGGCCCTGTCCTCTCCTAGGCCTCTCTGCTCTGTTTGCAAAGCTTTGTACCTTTGCTCTTGAGGACACAGCTTCACAGTGGGCTAGGGCCCTGCAGTGCTGTGGAGTCAGTGCAATGTGAATTTGCCAGATGAGAGCAGAGGCCCCTGCCTGTGACTAATGCAGAACATGAAAGAATCACTGCTGGACCCTGCAGATCCTCTAAAAGGTTGTTTTTTTCCAAATCCATTTCCTTGCAGTGGGTATCTGTGCTGGGGGGGAATCTGCCAAGGAGGGTCTGTGCCACCAATTTCCACCTCTGTGCTCGGTCATGGACCACCCGGTGTTTGATGTTGAAGCCATTGTCACAACCCTTTTTAGAGCCTACTTGTGAAATTCAGATCTAAAGGGCAGAATTTCCACTTGAGAGATGCTGAGAATTATCTCTGAATGAGGAACTGTGCAGGCTCTGCAGCACTCCCTGTGTTCCATTAAAGGAAGGAGTGGCTGAGCTACAAGGGCTCAGCAATGCTGCTCTGTCCTGATGCAGGTGGCAGGGCTCGCGCTTGGGAGGAATTAAAGCCCTGTGGATGCTCTTATCCCAAGGCACTGGATACAGGTAAGAACTGCCCCTAATCATCAGCCTCTACTAATAATCAGAGCTATGGAGAGATGTAAGAGATGCCACTTCCTTTACTGGGGGTGCTCCTGGTGGCAGTGGATGGACAGGAGAAGGCTTAGCTGTGTCTCTTAAGGTTCAACCCAAGGGATCCCAAGGGAATCTCTGCCTGCCCTGCTTCAAATGGACACAAAGCAGCCTTCCTGTGGCATTTTGTCTGTTCTGCCAGAAGCCAGTGGGCCTGGAGGGCTGGCAGGAACAGCAGAAAGATTACAGCATAACAAGTGGATTTCCCACTCTCCTACACCACTAACGGAGCACGAGCAAGCTACAAAGTGTGGATGGCTCAGGCTGAGCTTCACCTTGTCTGGACCAAGCACCACATGCTAAAGGAGAGCACTGGAGGCAGCCTGGCTCAGAGATCTGACCTCGACTCATCTGCATGGCTCTGACTCTCCGCCCTCCCTCTCACAGCAGGCTAACCTCCTGGGTGCTATGGGACAAATCCCAGTGGATAAGGCAGGAGGAGAATGAGTCCTGCTATTTTTAGACCTGCATGAAAATACAGCTCAGGAAAATGGGGATTTTTCAGACAAAAGACTTATTTATCCATCAAATGAACATAAAAATCATAATAATAATAATAATTACAAAAAAAAAAGCCCCAAACCCAACCAATAAAAACAACCCAGGAGAAGAGAAATCATCCCCAACCCAGTGAACCTAACTTGGATATGGTCAGTGTCAGACAGAGGGGCCTGAAGTCTGGAGTCCTGTGGATCCTCAGAGCAGAGCATAGCAGCAATCCAAGCCTCCTCATCACAGTGCAGTGGCTCAAGGGAAGGAGGACAAGTTCAGCACCCCAGGCTCACTCACTCTGGCCCTGGCCACCAAGCCTTTGCTTGGAAGGGGGATATGGTGTTGAGAAAGTGGCGATCAGCGCAGGCTAAGCACTACACCTAAGGGCTGAGGCTGTTGCTAGGAGAGTTAGAGAAGCACCTCTGTGCTCTGACCTGACAAAGCACCAACATGTAAACACATGACAGTTAAGTCTTAGTGGTATAACAAAACTCTGGGGCCTGATCCTGTGCTGAAGCCCTCAAAAAGACACTGGACGGTAGCCCTGCCAGGGTCTGCAGCCCAGAGCTGAAGGCAGTGAGGCTGGGGGAGAAGCAGAAGGGGTATCAGCTGGTCCCCTTCCTCAGGCAGTGGCAGCAAGGTGTGTGCACAACCACCCTTGTGCCAGAGTTAACTGCTCTGTGGCTGGTGCTAGCAACAACAGCAACAGGAACACAAAGAGCCAGCGCTGCTCTGAGCCATGGCAGGGGAAGCGATGTCAGCAATAAATACTCCTTCTCTTTCTCTTTACAAGAACACTCAGACAAAGACAGAAAATGAAAAGCCAGGAAATAATAAATCCCAGGAGGAAAATGGCAGCTCTGTTTTCCTGCCCTGCTATCAGCCCATGCACCTGCAGCTTGTTCCCCTGTCTCCTTAACTTCCTTTTCTAGAGCCACCACAAACGGGGAGTGGATCCCTGCAGGTGTGCGGTGGGCAAGGGGAAGAGTACCCAGACCCCACTGAAAAGAAAGTGATTGGAGGTGGTGGTGGCAGTGGGGGGAAAGACACCAAAAAACCCTCCCCCCCAAAAAAACCCCAACCAACACCCCAAACCAGTTCACCTGATCATGGCACCCACCTTTCCACTGCCATTAAGTTTTCCTGGCCTCTGTCCTACTCACTCAACCCCCTCCCACGGTTAAACAGAAACAACAAAGCAACCCAAACTTGATACAAAACCAACAAAGAAGACAACATACAAACAAATTCCAGTGTTTTTCTCGTGTTTGTTTTTTTCTCCACGGGTGCTGGGAGGAAGGAACCCCTGGGGAGGGAAGTTGGGGGGGGGGGGCTGAAGGACACACTCTGAGACATGAAGACACAAAACAGAGTGTAATATACAGGCTGGGCGACAGTCATGAAAGCAAATAGTAACACCTAAGCCACCGACCAATACAAACACCACAGAAGGGGACGAAAAAAGTCATCCAAGAGAAATCAAAGAAGCGAAACCAAACCGAACCAAACGAAAAAAACCAACCAAAAAAAGAAGAGAAAATAATTACCCAACCTCCCACCTCCCCTGTACGCAACACCCCCTCCCCCTCCCCCTCCCCAAAACCCCTCCCAAAATGATTTGTAAGCAAAGCTGCCCTCCCTTCCCCGCTCATCCCCAGCCTGCCCTCTTTTTTTGCTGTTTCCTTGCCAAGGCTGGGAGCGTCCAGAGTCGCTGCTGAGTGCCCCGGGGCCGGCGTGGGCTCTGCTGGGCTCCGCTGGGCTGGGCCGGGCCGGGGGAGGACGCGGGGCGAGCGGGAGGGCGTCGCTCGCGGGGGCGTGGGGGGCGGGGCGGGTGGGTGTGGTGGGGGTGTGTGTGTGTGTGGCTGTGTGTGTGTGTGTGTTGGGGAGGCTGTGCAGCCACGGGGTGCCCAGCTACACGTACCACTCCTTTTTGGAAATGAAAGATCCGTCGTTCTGCGACACCATGTTCTCAGCTATGTCGAGCTGCTCGGGGTCGTACTGGAAGCCAAGTGTCCTCTCGTCGTAAGGTTCAGGGTGAGCCTCCCCCTCGTCTACCGTGAAGTAAGGCCTCTTGGCGTCCTCCTCGTACTTGTTGGGGCCGCCCAGCTTGCGCTCGCCGCCCACGTCCTCGTCCTCGTCTTCGTAGGTGCTGCCGCCCAGGGGGCCCGGCTTCTTCTCGTCGTCCGAGTCGTCGGGGTACTGGAGGTTCTGGGCCATGGGGGGGTGGTGCTGGGGGATGCCGGCCTTGCTGTAGCCGTTGCCGTACACGTGCTTCTTTGTGCTGTAGTCACCCTTGAAGGTGTGGCGGCGGCGCCGCAGTACCACAAAGAGCACCACGGCCACCAGCAGGACCAGCGAGACTCCGCCCACTATGCCCCCAATCACTGGTGTGGGGATGTTCGGCTGCACCATGGATTTGCGATCATCGATTGGAGACGGGGTGTAGGGAAATTCTGGGTAGGAAAAGACAGATGGAAGGGGGAACAGTGTCAAACCATGCGGAAACGCGCTCCGCCCGCCATGCTCTCGCTGCCGGCTCTCGAGGGGTGAGGGGTGAGGGGGGTGGGGGGTGGGAAGATGAGGGTAAGGAACAGGGGAGGGAAAGACCAGGGCAAGGGGAAGGGGTTGTGCCCTCAGAGGGTCAGCGCGCAGGAGCTCTGCTTCAGCGAGGGGAGCGCAGCGTGCCGTGCCAAGCTGGCCAAGCCTCATGCGGGAGCCCAGGAGGCTGCAAGCAGTGTTTCCCTCCCTACCCCACCTGCGTTCTCCAGATGTGCTCTGGTCCCACCAGCCTAGGGTCTTGAGTCCAGATGCTTTCCATTTTACCAGGTGACGCTTCAGATCCAGTTTACCAGAGCATACTGCCAGCGAGCAAGACCCAAACCTCCCCCACCCAGCACCAAGCTGCCACCACCACTTCTGTAGGTGCCACGCTACACCTGCTGGCTCTGAATCCCTCCTTGGCACCTCAGTCCGGCCTGACCCCAACCAGGCTGCAGCACCTTGTGATTTCCCCATCAAAGTGCCCCACAGCTCCTCTGGGGCTGCAGGATGCTGCTCAGGGTCACAGCTGGCTCCTGAACTTGCTTGCTGACCCAGCTGTGCTCTGCAGCACAGGGACACACAACCTCCCACTGTTTCTTTTTATCTGCTGCTGGTGCAGTGGCCAGCACAGAGCTCTTGCTGATGCTAATCCTGGCCTACACTCACCCTGACCCATTAAAAGGATAAAAAAGAAAAGAAGGAGAAAAGAGAAGCAAACTCAAAAGTGAAAAAGAGAAGGAAGCTCTCTTCTCTTTCATGCAGTTCAACACCTTCACCTTGGCACAGAGAAAGTTTCATCCAGGACTTTGATCAACCTTCCTAACATTCCCTGGGCACAGTTACAGGCCATGGCCAAACTCAGCTTTCACACATTGAGCATCCCTGAAGCATCAAGCACCACAGGCCTGTCTCAGTCCTTCACCTGCCTCTGAATTTAGACAGCAGGCAGCTGGCTAATGTCCCCTGGCAGCCTTGCCCTCTCACACCATGCTTAGACCCTCACACTGCTTTTTCCACCCCCAAAGCCTCTCTGCCAGCCCTGCTCATAGCTCCAAGCCTTCACTGCTGCTCTGGAGCCTCATGGCCCTCACTTTTTACCCTGGCAGGCAAGGAGAGGCGTGGACTGACTAGCAATCTCTGCATGCCCTCCCAGAAGAGCAGCCAGGACAGGGGTACAGGGATCAAAGGCAGCGAATTCAAAAGGCAAAGTCTGCTTCCTGACCCCTCCTTCACGTGCCTGTGGGACTGCCTGCTGCCAGCAGCCACATTTCTGCATCAGGGCAGGAAGCCCTGAACAAGCAGGAGCTGGGCAGGGAGTGAATTGCCCTGCAGTACAGCTCAGCCTGGCTGCTAAGGAAGAAGGGAGAAAAGAGCTTCCTTTGGGTAGAGGCAGATCCTGGAACAGCTGCAGATTTTGGACAAGGGCACAGAACTTGAGCAATTGCTGGCCTGATCCTCGAGGCACAGACTTTTTGTTTCATCCCAGCCTTTCCTGAGTGATCACCCCAACAACAGGGTCTGGATTTCTGCAGTGCTGCCTTGCCTTGAGCAAAGTCTCACGAGCCTGAAACCACAGAGAGATCAACAGAGAGGGCAGAACAAGCTGGTTGGGACAGGCAGATCAGATGCAGAGGTTCCCTGCTGCTGCCAGAATGGGGAACAAGAGGCTGAGCAGGCAGGAGCCAGCACTGCTTTCCAAAGACAGCCCTCAGAGCAGGAACAAGGGCACTGTGCTTGAGCACAGAGAGCTGGGACTGGGTTCTGGAAAGCCAGGACCACACTTTGCATCAACAGAAGGCTTGTCACAGGCAGCTGCTTCCTGCACAGCCTCTCTGCAGAGACAGCAAGAAAAGTCCCACCCATCCCCTGCTGATCCTGGCTGCTGAGGGCTCAGCTCCAGCCACACAAGCATGCTCTGCACAACTCTTTCTACCTCTCCTCATGCCACCTCCCCAGGCCTGCTCCTTGCCATCACAACCTCTGCAACCCTGTGGGGCCCAATGCCTCAAACCAAGCAAGGGTCTACCTGGACCTTAAATGGGTGCAGGGAAAGACTTAGCCAGCTGGCCCAGACCCCAGAGGCTCTCTCTTACTTTTCCACACGCAGAGAGCTCAAATCTGAAGCCTCTTCCTACCTCACTTTTCCCCACAGCAATGCTGATTTTGTAGATGGGACTGTGGGTCCCAAAACCCCAGCCTGAGCAGAGCAAGGCATGGTGTGCATGCTGGGTGCAGGGTCCCTAACACCAGGCTGATCCTTTCTGCCTCCCAGCTCTGGCAAAGAGAGATCAGGGAGGGGAAGTCTGCACAGCTGCACAAGGAGCCTGCATCACTTTTCCACTAAAATCCTCATTACCAGCCCAGGCTGGATGCAGGAATTGAGGAGGGGAAATGTTTTTCTACCTTTCTAATATATATATTTGTGCTTTTTTATCCCCTGCCCTCAGTGCTGCCCACCCCTGAGGTAGCACTTGCCTACATGCCACCCCCCCTGCCTCTGCCAACGCCGTGGACACCAAAACCATCACAGCACTGTGTTGGATTTCACACTTGGCTCAGGGCTGGAACTATTTTATGCTCAGATCCCACCCCCATCCTCCTTGCAGTGGCCCAGTTCCCATGCCAGAGAACACAAACCCAAACAGAAAAAAGATGGCAAGACGACAAGCTGGCAGCCCAAATCTTCCCTTCACCACCCCTCAGACTCTTCTCAGTGGTGCCCAGGGACAGGGCAAAGGGCAGTGGGTACAAACTGGAGCCCAGGAGGTTCCACCTGAGCAGGAGGAGAAACTTGTTTGCTGTGAGGCTGCTGGAGCCCTGGGGCAGGCTGCCCAGAGAGGTTGTGGAGTCTCCTGCTCTGGAGAGATTGCAAACCTGCCTGGACTTTGTGATTTGGGGTGACCCTGCTTCAGCAGGGGGGGTGCAGCAGATGGTCTCCAGAGGTCCCTTCCAACCTCTCCATGCAGGGATTCTCTGGCCCCCTCCAGCCAGAGCATCACTACCTGCACAGCTCCCTCCCGGCTCGCCCATGCACTGCACTGCCCTGGGGATGCCAGCTGGGGGACAGGGAGGGTCGAGGCAGGAGTGCCCCAGCTCGGAGGAGGAGGGGGAAAGCTGCTCGGGATCGGGGAGGGCACCGGCCTGGCACTGCCACTGGATGGCGGCACAGACCGGCACAGACCCGCTGTGGGCACTGCCCGGGGCCCTCACCTGCAGCCAGCAGCCAGCAGCCAGCAGCCAGCCCGGGCTGAGCTGGGCAGGGAAGGGGGCACCGGGCTGGGCTCCCCTGCTGCCCTGTGCCAAGGTTGGCACAGCCAGGTGGTGAGCGGCGAGCAGGGTCCCACCCTGCACCCCAGCCCCGGCTCGCCCCGCAGCTGGCTGCCTCCCCCAGCCCTGCCTACAGCCAGCCCCTGGCAGGATGCCCACAGCTGCTGGGCACAGCCTGGCACGCCTGCAGCCTCCTGCCACCGTGCCAGGGTAAGGAAGAGCTCCGGGCAGGGCTGGTTCTCTGTGGGGTCACTCCACATGCCCCCACGCTGCTGTCAGCCCCACAAAGGGGCACTGACAGCTCTGCCCACCCGGGTTTGGGTCTGGGGCGCAGGAGCAGAGCAGAGTGTGGGAAAAGGATCTCCTTTTTGTGCAGGAGAGGTGCGTGAAATCTCTGGAACCTGGTGTGATGCCTGAGTGTGCTGAGGGCCCCATGTGAAAAATCCATTAGGAAGAGTCTGGAGAGAATTAAAGCTGCTGTGAAAAGCAGACTGGAGAAACAGGAGAGTGGAAGGAGAGGGAACAAGTTAGGCTTTAAGGCCAGCATAAAAAGCCTCCCTCCACCTCCCCCCCCACCTCCTGCTACTCCCCCTCCAGCCCTCATAAAAAAAAAGGGAGTGCTGTATGAATAGGAATTAAAGCAGCAACACTATCTGCCCGCTGCCCAGCTCTGCCAGCTGTTGCATTCAGCCCAGCTTCCTGTCCCTGTGCCAGCAGCCAGACCTCTGGAGCGGCAGCTGGGAGCGCAGGGAGACCGAGGGTCACCCTGGGCTTTGTGCCCACAGGTTCCTTTTGATCCCTCCAGGTGCCAGGTGGAGAGCTGCAGGCATGCCCCTGCCCCAGCTCCTGCCTTCCCCCTGCAGCCCCCCGGGCAGAGCAGCGCTGCCGCTGCAGAGCCAGCCCAGGCCCTTCCCCATCACGAGTGCCTTCAGAAATAGATGTCTGCAAAATCAGATCTTCCTTTCAAGTGAAAGGAAGGCTTCCAGTGAAAACGAGCCCTATGCAAATCACCCTGCCTGCCCATCAACCCCTTATCTAATGCTTTTGTTTCTTCAACCCGCTGGCCAATTTCAGGGCTATCTGGCGGAGGAATGAGCCAAAATTATCCCTGTCAGAAAGCTCTCAGAGGGAGCGGAGTGGGATCCCTGGCAGAGGTGGGAGCTAAACCTCATTAGACATCAGAGAACCCACTGGGACAAGAAGCTTTTCCCAAGGGTAGGAAGGGCCCAGATCACAAAAAGCCTATTTTTAGACACCTAGGTAATTCTGCTCTGATGTGCAGAGCCACAGGAAAGCAGCTTCCAAAAGCCTTTCAGCTCACCACCCTGCTTAGATATCTTCAAAGGTAACCACCTCCTGTGGACACATTCTTCCTTCAAGTCACTTTTCCATCCTTTTCCCTTCAATCATAAGGACCAAGGAAAAACCCAGCACCAGCTGAGACTCTCCCTGCAGCCTTGGGCATTGAGGGAAAATGTCAAAGTCCATGAGAAATTACCTTCTGGAGATGTGTCAGCACAATCATAGAATCATAGAATCAGTAAGGTTGGAAGAGACCTCAGAGATCCTCAAGTCCAAGCTGTCACCCAACACCTCCTGACTACTAAATCATGGCACCAAGTGCCACGTCCAGTCCCCTCTTGAACACCTCCAGGGGTGGGGACTCCACCACCTCCCTGGGCAGCACATCCCAATGGCCAATTACTCTTTCTTGGAAGAACTTTCTCCTCGCCTCCAGCCTAAACCTCCCCTGGCACAGCTTGAGACTGTGTCCTCTTGTTCTGGTGCTGCTTGCCTGGGAGAAGAGACCAACCCCCTCCTGGCTACAACCTCCCTGCAGGGAGTTGTAGACAGCAAGAAGGTCTCCCCTGAGCCTCCTCTTCTTGAGGCTAAGCAACCCCAGCTCCCTCAGCCTCTCCTCACAGGGCTGTGCTCCAGACCCCTCCCCAGCCTCATTGCCCTTCTCTGGACACCTTCAAGTCTCTCAATGTCCTTCTCAAACTGAGGAGCCCAGAAGTGGACACAGGACTCAAGGTGTGGCCTAAGCAGTGCTGAGCACAGGACAGAATGACCTCCCTGCTCCTTCTGGCCACACTATTCTTGATCCAGGCCAGGATGCCATTGGCCTTCTTGGCCACCTGGGCACACTGCTGGCTCCTGTTCAGCCAGCTGTCAATCAGTACCCCCAGGTCCCTTTCTGTTTGGCTGCTCTCCAGCCACTCTGACCCCACAAGCTGCTCCCTGCACAAAGCTCCTCCAGAGCAAGGCCCTGGATTGCCTTCTGCCTTGCGAAACCAAACAGCCACTGCCATGGCAAGCAGGGGTGAGCAGCTCCAGGACCAAGAACCTTCATTCCAGTGGGCTCCTGGACCTTCCCAGCTCTCAGATGGCCTCAGCAAACACAGTGGGGACCACGTGAGGGTTTTCTGAAGGACAGATTGCTGGTGGGAATCTTTCCCTGCCAGCACATTGCTCACCCAACTATCCCAGGACCTCGACCCGCTGTGTTTGCAGAGGTGTAGATGAGTGCAGACAGGGAAACCCCTCTGGACCTGCCTCAGCCCACACAGGGCTGCACTTTGAGAAGCCAGCAGCACTGCTGCCCTCTTTCCTTCCCAACTCTTGCACCTCTGCCTGCCCATCTCTGGCTTCAGGGGATCCTGATTGTCCTTTCCCCACCAGGAATTTCTGCTGGCCTTGTGCAGAGGATGCAGTGGGGGTGGGGGGGAAAAAAGCCCACTGGCAACTAATCCAGAAGTTTAGCAGCTGCCACTGGCATTTCAGAGTGTGACAGCTTTTAGGCCAGATGCCAAACCTGTCTTAGGTTTTAATCTCTCTGTCAGGTCACCTCTCGCCTGTCAGTCAAGCGCTGCTCCCGCAGGGGCTGTTGGCACAGATGCCAGCAGACAGGATGCAGCAGACACTGCTGCCTGCCATCTACATCAGCAGCATCAGATGGCCCCCCAGGCTTGCTCCTCTTTAGCCCCTGGCCCTACAATCCTCCCTCCTAACCCAGCCACCAGTGCCTGCTGGTGCAGCGTGGCGTGACCCTGGCCAGAGGCTGAGCTTTGGGTGCACCTGCTCTGGGCTCAGGATTTAGAGCTTCCCAGAAAGTGCTTCCTCTTGTGCTCTGAGCCCTGGCAGAGGCTGCCACATGGCAGCAGGCTCCAGTGAGCCTCACAGGCTGCTTGCAGTGACCTTGCTGGGACGAGATCTCTGTGGTGTGTAAATAACTCGCTGCTGCAAGCCAAGCAAATGGGGGAAGCTGCAGCATCCTGGAGGGAAAGATCCCTTCCTGGCCTCAGGAAACAGCTGGGAGCCCTGCAGTGGAGAAGCTGCTTTCTGTGCCCCCTCAGCTCCAGGCTGTGGAGTCTCCTTCCCTGGGGATATTCCAAACCCACTAGGGTGAGTTCCTCTGTGACCTTCTCTAGGTGGTCCTGCTCTGGCAGGGAGGTTGGACTGGAGGATCTTTGGAGATCCCTTCCAACCCCTAACATTCTGTGATCCTGTGGCTCCCCTTCCTTTTTGATTTACAGAATGATTTGCCCTGGAAGATCATCTAGTACCAACCCCCTGCCATGGGCAGGGACACCTCCCACCAGCCCAGCTTGCTCAGAGCCTCATCCAACCTGGCCTGGAACACCTCCAGGGAGGGCACATCCACAGCCTCCCCGGGCAACCTGTGCCAGTGTCTCCTCACCCTCACTGGCAAGAATTTCTTCCTAATCTCCAGCCTCAATCTGCCCTCCTCAATGTTCAATCCATTCCCTCCTGGCACTCCCAGACCTTGTCAAAAGTCCCTCCCCAGCTCTCCTATAGCCCCCTTCAGGTACTGGAAGGCTGCCTGAGGTCTCCCTGGAGCCTTCTCTTCTCCAGCCCCAGCTCTCTCCTCAGCCTTTCCCCACAGGGAATGTTTGCCTGGCTCTTAAGAGGCCCACGGAGAGAAGAGATATTTTATCAACATCATCTTCCTTGGGCTTCCTCTGGCTGAAGCCAGCACACAAGGGCATGAATCTTCCCCCCCTCCCACATGCACAGACATGCAGAGTGCTCAGGGGATGTACACAGGGTGCTGCACACAAGCCCAGCCAGCCAAGAACATGTTCTGGGTGCAGATTCACACATCCTGCACGCACACAGGACTGGGCAACAGGGCATGCAGGTTTGGGAGGCCCTTTTGGCATGCCAGGATGCAGATCAGGGGCACACACAGGTGTGTGTGTGTGTGTGTGTGTGTGTGTGGAGAGGAGCAGCTCTCTGCTGATGGCCACCAAATCCATGTGCAGGCAGGCAGGGAGATGCATGCAGTCTGTAACACAGCCTTGGATGATGTCACCCAGCTGCTGGAATAAATAATTACGTCACACTGCATGGCTTGGCTGCCCCTGACAAAGGTCCTGCAAGGCAGGAGAGGCTATTAAAGGAACAGATTGCTGGAATAAAAGAGTGTATTTGCACATATCAATCTCTGTAATGGGCTATAACTCCAACAGAAGCATTCAGCCTTCTCCCGCTGAGCAAATCGTCCTCCCCAAGAGGATGGATCCAGCTCTGCACTTCCTGGTGAGCTTGGAGGCCTTCCCCAGCCAGGGCAATCCTATGAGTCTAAGCTCTTGATGCCTCTTCCCTGGAAGCGTTCAGGGCCAGGCTGGATAGAGCCTTGAGCTACTTGGTTCAGTGGAAGGTGGCCCTGCCCATGGCAGAGGGTTGGAACTGGATGACCTTTATGGTCCCTTCCAACCCAAACTGTGCTATGGTTGCATGATTCCTCCTCACTGGGGGTGGGAAGAAGGATGCTGGATGACAGCAGAGGGGAGATCTGTTTACCCAGGGACACAGGAGGGGGGAAAAACAGCTGCAGGGTTTTCTCTGCATCAGCCTTCTGTCCTTTTTTTCCTGGTAAGGCTGGCTGCTCACTAAATTGAACTCCATTTATTGCATGCAGCTCTTGAAAGAGGTTTCGTGGTCCACTGACAATCCCTAAATTGCCTGCAAGACCCAAACAAATGTACCTGTAATAGCTGAGTGAGGCTGGCTGAGCCCTCCCCAGAACTGACCTAATAGGTCCTTAGGGAAACCTGGATAAACATATTCAGATCCCATGAATTATTTAAAGGTTTGTTTGTGCTGTTTGGTTTTCTTTATGTGGTGAAGGCCTGGCCTAATGGCTTGGCTGCTAATCCCTCATTGTGGGGCAGCTCTGGGTTGTGCCCTTCCTCCCCTCTCATTTGGCCTCAGCCCACCCAGTTTGGCCCTTTGGGAATAAAGTGAGATTACAGGCAGGCAGTCATCAACCCAAAGGTCAGGCAGCTGCCTGGGGAGGCAGACAGGTGGCTTGCTATCAGAACAGCAGGCACCCTGATTTGCCTTGGGCTTGTCAGCAGGAAGGGTTAACAACCCCAGGACCCTGTCCAGTGTTTTCCATGATTTGGGAGCCCCCAGTGCCCCTCTCTGCCCATCCATCTCGCAGGCACTCTGCTGCCCATGGCACTTGCACAGAGAGCTGGCTGCTCTCCAGCTCACCCAGCTGCACTCACAGTCCTGCTGCCCTCCCCAGAGAGAGCAGGTCTGGACCTGCAACACCCCACGGGCCCTGCTGTGAGCCCAGCTTGAAATGTGGCCATGTGTCATGGTTTGTGCTGCCTGCCCTCCTGGCACTGATCCCATGCTGTAGTGCAGGGCAGCACCCAAAGGAGATCAGCACTGAGCTCCCACAGCACTGCTGGCCAGCTGGAGGACCAGAGGGAGCCTTGGTGAGTCCTTCCAGATGTCAGGAATGTCTCCCAGGCAGGCAGTGCTGCTTCATCAGACAGTCACTCCCTCCTCTGACCCCCAAGAGCCTGGGGCTCATCGCAGTGTGGCAATGCTCCAGCTCACTACTGCAAGAGGTACTTTCATCTCCCTTGCAGGATCCATGGCTGCTGGTCACTGCCTGTCACTAACTCACTGATAAAACAAATCACTCCTTTTACCCCCCAAGGAATGCTGCAAACTTCCCTTCCCTGCTCTCCAAGCTCCCACAGCCACTTCTTCCCCTTTGGTGATGCAGTACCACTTTGTCTCTCTGAAGGCAGGCTACTGCTCCATGTTATTTCTTCCCACTAACTTGTTTCTTGACATCACTTTATCTCCCTGCCACTGCCTAAGCATACCTCCAGGTCTTCTCCTCACTCCTGTGGCTGCATGGAGTTGCAAGTCATCAAATTCCCTCGGTCTCACACAACATCACATCGCTTCGCTTCCCATGGTTTGCACCCTGTGGTGTTGCTCCTTTCTGGAGCCCAGAAAAGCTGCTCAAATGCTCTCAGTAATCCCTGCCAGCCAGGTGAGCAAGTGCACAGACCAAGATGGCATTGGAAGGAGCACAAATGAAAAGCTACAAGAGCTGCCTGACATCAGCAACACCAACCATCATCCTGAACTAATGACTCATCCATCTCACGCTTTGCTGCCTCAGTGGCAGCCTCCAGCCTCATCCTGCTCCTTCTTCTGCCTCCTAACAAATACCTCCCTGACATGTCTTCACTTTTAACATGCCCAACAATCTCTCTGAATCCAAAGCAGAAGACAAGGTGGGGGACACAAGTTGAACGTATCTTGGTGGGAGAAAGGAAAAGACAACAAGAGGAAAGGAGAGAAAAAAGATCCAAGCCAAACCAGTGCAAAGCAGAGAACTTCACTGCTCCCTTTGCATCATCAAACTCCCCACCCCTAGAAGGTGATTAAGACAGACATTAGAAGGAGATGTAACTGACTGGTAGTTGTCTCCCCACCTCCTCCTCCTCCTCTTCTGTCTTTCAAAGCACACCAAGTGGTTTCCTACCTGTGACATTGACTTCCACCAAGCCTGACCGTGTGCCAATGGCGTTGGAGGCCTCACAGATGTAGGTTCCTGCCACGCTGTAGGACACAGGCCCCTTGAAGTAGATGGTGTTGTTCTGGATTTCCACACTCCCTGGCAGGGTCCCATTTGGCCTAGGGGAATCAAAGATCATGGTTGAGCCCAAAGATGATATTCAGTAGGGTCAAGCCATACTGCAGAGGTGACACAGATGTGCTGGGTTTTGCTCTTGGCCTTGGGCAGGTCTAGAACTTGGTGATGCCAGGCACCCAGCACCAGAACAAGAGGACACAGTCTCAAGCTGTGCCAGGGGAAGTTCAGGCTGGAGGTGAGGAGAAAGTTCCTCACAGAAAGAGGAATTGGCCATTGGAATGTGCTGCCCAGGGAGGTGGTGGAGTCACCATCCCTGGAGGTGTTCAAAAAAGGCTTGGATGTGGCACTTGGAGCCATGGTTTAGTTGTCAGGAGGTGTTAGGGATTAGGTAATAGGTTGGAGTTGATGATCTCTGAGGTCTTTTCCAACCTTATTGACCTATGATCCTATGAAAATAGCCCTTAATGTGGTCAGCCTTGAAACCAAACCCCCAGGCAGCAGCATTCACAGGCAAGAGTCAGTAGAGTGTCTCCAGGGCAAATCCACTGCATGAGGAGAATGAGGTTCTTCCCATGGATTGTTGGGGTGCTTCCCTACTTGGTGAATTCAAGGCAGATTGGATATATTTGGGTCACCTACAGCCCTGTGGATTTTTGCTAACACCAAATCCAAAGCAACACTTTCATTCATAGAAAACACACTGGAGAGCCTTCAAGCAGCTCCTTCTCCAGCACAAACACCAAGTAGGCCACCAAGCTCAGGGTGAGATGCCCAAGTCACACTGTTTTTTGGGTGGCTCCCACCTAGCAGGCTCATCTTCAGAGTGTTCCTCCATGCCTGTACTTTCCATTGGATGGCAAACACCAACCTGGGACACCAGCCTGACCCTGCTTTACTCCAGTTTCCTGCTCATGTAACTCTCTTGGACATCTGATCAGCCAGTGTTAATTGCAGCTCAAGCTGGAGTAAAGCGGTGCTGATTTAGAGCCCTGCCACCAGGGTCAGAACAGTCAGGGAAGTGTGAAGCTGGAATACTGCAAAACTAAATCTAGAGGCCCACAGAATATATTAACAAAGGCAGATTAAAACCAAAACAACAAAAAAAAACCCACTCCCAAACCCTGTGTGTTAGGGAAAGACACAGTGGCCTTGGCTGCTCTTAATTACTGAAGCAAAGTACAGTAATTACTTCTCTTAGGCAATTACAAATTACTAAAGCCATCCTTTCCCTCCCTCCCAAGAAAAAGATGTGCAGCTTGCAAGAGACAAAAGGGAATACTGGGGGTCTGGTGAGTTCTGGAAAGAAGAGCCTACGTGCACACATCCTGCACGTCCACACACCCCCACGCAGGGCAAAGAGATTTTGTCTTTCCCAGTTCTGCATCAGGAAGAGTGTGGCAGCAGGAGCAGGGAGGTCATTCTGCCCTGTGCTCAGCACTGGTTAGGCCACACCTTGAGTCCTGTGTCCAGTTCTGGGCTCCTCAATTTAAGAAGGACATTGAGACACTTCAATGTGTTCAGAGAAGGGCAATGAGGCTGGGGAGGGGTCTGGAGCACAGCCCTGTGAGGAGAGGCTGAGGGAGCTGGGGTTGCTTAGCCTGGAGAAGAAGAGGCTCAGGGGAGACCTTCTTGCTCTCTCCAACTCCCTGAAGGGAGGTTGTAGCCAGGTGGGTGTTGGTCTCTTCTCCCAGGCAAGCAGCACCAGTACATGAGGACACAGTCTCAAGCTGTGCCAGGGGAGGTTTAGGCTGGAGGTGAGGAGAAAGTTCTTCCCAGAAAGGGGAATTGGCCATTGGGATGTGCTGCCCAGGGAGGTGGTGGAGTCCCCACCACTGGAGGTGTTCAAGAGGGGATTTGATGTGGCACTTGGTACCATGGTTTAGTTAGTCAGGAGGTGTTGGGTGAGAGGTTGGACTTGATGATCTCTGAGGTCTTTTCCAACCTTATTGATTCTATGATTCCATCAAGCCAACGATCCCAAAGCTGATGGAAGGAGGTTGGTCCTCTACCTATGGGGCCCTAAATCTCCAAAGGCAAAGGCACATCCCAAACTCTGGGGTGTGGGCTGCTGAAGGAGGATATTGATTCCTCTTACAGCTCCCCTGACTGTTTCACACCACCATCTGGATGAGAGGAGAGCAAAGTGTGGCTGTTTTGCCCATGCCATGCAGGAGCAAACCAGCAGCAGCAGTCATGGCTTCCTGACCCTCAGGAAGGGGAAGAGGCACATCTGAGCACATGGATAAACCCAAGATGCTTGGTAGCTGTTTCCCTGTCAGCCCAGGGAAAGAAACAAAGGATCAGTTTGGTATTACCAGAGTGGCATTGTGGGAAGGAAGGGAATGGTCATGGATCTTGTCCCCATTCCTTACCTCCCTATACATGCACATGTGCCACATCCCTAGGTGGCTGGCTGCAGCAGAGTTTATTATCAGGCCTTCATCCCATCTGCTTGGCCTGCCTCTTCCTCACAGGGTGCTACTTACCAGGCAGCCTGGAGCAAAGAATGGGAGAGCAGCAGTCTGGGCTGAAAGATCCAAGGGGGCAATCTGTGCCCCAGCTTTTCCTTACCCTTTTTCCAGCTCTGTTTTCCCCAGTCTCATTTGCTCTCATTCTCTACTTTCCTCTTCTTCTGCCTTCATCCTCCTGACCTTCAGCTGCACTCCATTTTTCTTTTCCACCCTCTCAGATCAATAATCTCATACTCAGGCCTAACTGACCTACCAAATGTGCACAAAGGGAGAGGCTGAGGAATGAGACTGAAGAGCTATTTGTCCATAGAACCTCTACTCTTTAATTCAGTCCTCCTCTCTCTTCATTTTATTCCCTACCATTCCTCCTCAAAGCAAAATATTGATGCTCCCAGCCTCTTAGCTGGAAGTCAAGAAACCTCTGCAGGCTAAAGACAGACAAATGGACACACACACAGAGCTCACAGAGAATCCTTGGGAAAACAGCTCTTACCAGTGCTTAAAACCAAACAAACGTCATCAATCAGACAAGCACATGGGGATCAGCTCAATGGCTGCCTCAGAGAGGTTCTGTTCCCCAGGAGTCTTTCAGCCAGAGCTGCATTTATTAGCAGGTGTGCAGATGACATGCCATGCTCACACTCAGTCATGCAGTGCCATGCTCAGCCCTGACACCTGCAGCCCTTGCTGTCTCTGAGCCTAGTTGGTATCTAACCTTCTTTTCTGCCCTGGGCTACAGAAGCATCACCTGGCTGAGACGTTTGGCACCTGGATCCCCTGTGCTGCAGCTCTCAGCCTGCCTTCAGCATCTCTAGCACAGCAGAAGCAGACTGCTCCAACAGAGTCCAGGGGTTGCTTGTGCTGCTGGCTGTGTCTGGGCACAGTGACAAGAGCTCCAGCCACGGACAGTCTGATGTCCAGGAGCTCAGCAAGCGCTCAGCCTCCAGCAATGGAAGAACAAAGGGAAGAAATGACTTGCCCAAAAGCAGAGAGAAAAATCTGCCTCCTGCCTCCAGATCCATCTCACAAGGCTCACTTCAGCTCAGTTTGCCAGCCCTGCTGCACACAGAGAGCTTAAACTGGCATCTCTTCTGCCTAGGGTGCCACAAGGGGCATCTTTGCCTCTAACACTTTGCTGGCAATGTTGTGAGGAAGCCAGAGAGCCCCCTTGGAGTTTAAGTCAAACTGGCAGAACCAACAGAGGGAGCAAGCTGGGGACATGAACTAGAAAAAAGGCAAGAAAAACAATCCTCTTCAGACTTTGACTGTGAACAGTTTGATCTGGGAAGCAAAATGACAGAGAGAATATGCCTAGCTCCTTGCAAAGCCATTTTGAGAGCCTCTTTCCTCGTGACAAATGCCAGCTGAAAAGAAGAAAGGATCCATTTGATCTTGCTTTTTTTTGGTGTTTTTTTGTTAAGGCTCCATGATGCTTATAGAAAAGAAAGAGAGGGGGGAGAGAACCACATCAGGTTGCATCAATCCCCATTTGACTCCCCAGACACTCACTTTTCAGTCCCTTGAGTCTGTTCAGCCAAAAGCTGGAACCCTGGAGGACAAGGAATTGCTTCTGTTTCATGTCAGTGGCATGGGGATGAGAGCTCCAAATGGGAGCTCTTGCTTGCAGCTGGGGCTGATTCCAGGCAAAGGGCTTTTCTTTTCACAAGCAGATCAATTCTGTGCTATTTGTGCCCCTTCATGGAAGGGAAATCCTGGGTTCTTTTCCAGCTCCTCAAGCAAATTACAGTGCAAGCACTTAGGGCAAATCATTCACCTTCTCATATCTCAGCTGCCTCACATCACCAGGGCAGAATGTTGTTCCAGTGCAATGGGAAGAGGAAGTATTGAGGCTGCTCTGCTTTGGTAGCAAGCTCCATCCCAGCCCTGTGGGGAGGAGCTGTGTATAATCCTCACCCACTGCCCTTCCCTCCTGAGGACACAGTCTCAAGCTGTGCCAGGGGAAGTTTAGGCTGGAGGTGAGGTGAAAGTTCTTTACTGAGAGAGTGGTTAGCCATTGGGATGTGCTGCCCAGGGAGGTGGTGGAGTCCCCATCCCTGGAGGTGTTCAAGAGTGGATTGGATGTGGCACTTGGTGCCATGGTTTAGTCATGAGGTCTGTGGTGACAGGTTGGACTTGGTGATCTTTGAGGTCTCTTCCAACCTTGGTGATTCTGTGATTCTGAGTCTGAACTGGAAGATGCTGGGGGCAGACCTAGCTGAAAGGGGAAAAACTCCCTGCATAGAAAGGTGAGGTGGCTGTGTGTGACCCAACCAACACTCCAGTCCCAGCTCAGCCAGCTGGGGCCACAGGCCATGCAAAACTTCTTGATAAAGCCTATCCACTCCAAAGAAGTCCCTTGCTCTAGACAGTTCAAACTATGCACTACCTGCCTGAAAAGCACAGGCTGCCCTCTAGACAGGGCTGGCAGGGCAGCAAGTCTTGGCTTGGATCTGACAAACTCAGCTTCAAAGGATGGCCAGCACAGGAGGGGGTGAGCCAGAAAGGCCAAGGCTGAAGATAGCAGCTTGCCTGGTTTGTAAATAAAGAAATGAGTTCCCTGGCACTGAAGGCCACCTGGCAGAGCTGTGCCAGGGAGCCAGAATCAGCTCCAAGCATTCTGCAGGAGCACAGCTCCTGGAAATAGGAGCATCCAACTCTGCTCTCACATGCAAGGGTTTTACCCTGGAGTGACACCATTGACAGTGACGGGATTGAGCCCTGACTGACCAGAGGGAGTCTGAGTTTCCACAGAGGCTCTGTGGCCCTGCTCAGACATTCCTATGAGAGCAGAAGCACTGCAGGCACTTACAGCTTCCATTCATAGGTGTGAGCCGGGGGGTTGGCATCTGCTTTGCATATCAGCTTCACATCCTTCCGGTTGAGATACCAGTTGCCATCAAAGCCCTCAATGGTGACTTCTGGCTCATCTGCAGGGGGAGGAGAAAGGATAGGGAAGGAAGAGGAAAGAGTGACGGAAAAGGAAGGGGTAGAAAATTGGAAGAGATGAGGGGACAGGGGTGGGAGGAGATTGCAAGGTGGGAAACATGAATGGACAAGGAATGTGAGGGAGAGAGGAGGAAGGAGAGAACAGGAGAAACAAAGGGACATGACAGAGGCAGGAAGAGAAAGGAGGTGTGAGAAAAAGAAAGCAGATGATTATTCCAAGGGATCACCTCAGCTTTTGCCCTCCAGAAGAAGAGAGCAGCACCCTGCTTCGCCCACCCTCCCCCAAACCAACAGCTTCCCTTCAGAAAAATCCCTTTTGGCCAGGCTTGATCAGCCAGCCCAGGGGCTGCCCTCCAGCCCTGCCCATGCCCTCCAGCCCTGCCCATGCCCTCCAGCCCTGCCCAAGCTCACTCACACTGCACATTGAGGGTCATGCTGTCTGTGAAGCGATCCAGCTGGTAGTTGACCACACACATGAGCTGCTGCCGGTGTGCCTCCCGGCTGGGCACCAGCCGGTACCTGCTGATCACTGTGATGGTGCCGTTGCTGTTCCGGATCTCCTGGAACTCTGCTTCTCCCTTCAGCTTGGTGTCCCAGGTGACAGTGCTGGGAGGCTTCCCGTTGGAGGAGGTGCAGGTAGCTACCAGGATCTTTTCTGTCCTGCCAGACTTGGCGATAAGAGGCCGCTTGGTGCCCTCCATCCGATTTGTGGGCTTGGCTGCAAGGAATTGCAGAGAGGAGAAGGAGGAGGAGGAGATGGAAAGGATACAAAGAGATGGTTAGAAAAGCAATGCTACCCTGCCTGCTGCAGCCCAACAAACACCTAGCATCTCTGCCCTGTGATGGACCTTGTGCTGCTGCAAATTGCTCCCAAACGACTCTGGGGAAGGCATGGTAGAAGTGCCCGAAGTGCCCTAGGTGCACAGACAGACAATGGGAAGTCAATCCCTTCCTGCCAAAGGCTTTAAGCCCTTTCTTAGCATGACAAACCAAAACCAGAGAGCAAATTAGTCAGGCAGACATTTGGTGGGGTCTATTCACTCATAAACCTAAGTCCTTAGGATCTCTCCGTTGTCTTTTCTCTCTGTTCACTTGACAGCCACTAGCTCATTAAAACTCACCACTCCCTTAGGGATCAGGTCACATTAAGAAACAGGGGAACAGAGGCCTGGGAAGAGGAAGAGGTGTTCCTGTGATAGCTCAGTGAACCACCTACCCTGGCTTCCCTGCCCTTTGCCTCTCTACAGTCAACCTGAAAGATCATCCTAGCTCAAACTGACACCCAAGATCCATCTTTGCTCTGCGAGTCTCAGGTTCCTCTGGTTGTGTTTAGCTGGAGTCAAAGGTTCAGACTACAGAGACTGTGCAATGCCTTACCCAGCACGGTGAGGTTCAGCTGGCTCTCCCTGTTGCCCGTTGGGAAGGTTGCAAACTCACAGATGTAAACCCCCTCATCCTCCAGCTCCAGCCGAGACAGCTGGATGGTGCCGTCCTTGAAGGAAGGGTTCCGGAAGGTCACCCTCTCTTTGTAGGGGGAGAGGATGGAGACCCCCATGGCAGGGTTGTAGATGGCCACATTCTGCTTGGAGCCGTTGGTGGCTTTCTGCCATGTCACCTGCGTGATCTTCACGTTGGGGAGGGGGTTGGTGAAGCTGCAGTGCAGGACCACGTCCGTCCCGATGAACCCCGAGACTGTGTCATTGACCAAGACAATCTGAGCTTGCAGTCCTGCAATGCAGTGGGAAGACAGGAGAGGATGTCAGCTTGTCACACAGCCATGGCATGGGCTGACCTTAAAGAGCATCCAGTTCCAAACCCCCTGCCATGGGCAAGGGATACCTCCCAACAGCCCAGGTTGCTCAAGGCCTCATCCAACCTGGCCTTGAGCACCTCCAGGGAGCCTCCCTGGGCAACCTGTGCCAGTGTCTCCCCACCCTCACTGTCAATCATTTCTTCCTCATCTCCAGTCTACACCTCCCCTCCTCAAGCTTCAGTCCATTCCCTCTCATCCTACCACTACAAGCCCCTGTAAAAAGTCCCAGAGAAAGAGAGATGTTCCTGGACACCAGCCCCATGAACTCCTTTCTCTGTTCCATTGTTTTTCTTCTTGGTATGGCTGACACAACAACAGTCTATGGCAACAGGCACTCAGTACCTTCTGCAACTACCTGCAGCCAGCTGCAGCCCCTGCAGCCTTGCTCCTGTTTGGGAACACTTTCCTTCCCACTGCTGCGCTCATGCTTCACTGCAACCAGCCCTAATGCTCAGCAGCCAAGCTGGGGCTCACGATCACCAAAAGGCACAAGGTCAGATCAATAATTCATGGATTCACAATTCACAGGGGGTTGGAAGGGACCTTCCTTTTGTCTTGAAATTTGGATGACACTGAATCAGTCCTTGTCAATACACAGAGCATGCTTATCTGGAGGCCTATTAAAGCACTGATAGCTATCAGCACAGCATACCCTGACATATGCTAGCACACACTCAGACATCCATTTAATCCTACTGGAAATGCAACAGTAATTAACTGAGCTGCAAAGCCCCAGCCCTGCATTCAGAGCAGCAAGAGTTCCCACAGCAGAACAGCTTTATGGCAGTGCCTGTACACCTTGCACCATGATCTAGATTGGTTTCTGTGGCCAGAAGTGGCTGCCTTGAGGAACCTTCCATCCTGATTCTGCAGGGTGAAGATGAAAGGTGGAAAGGTGCTTGGGAGAGGTGGTGGCTGGCGTTCAGAGCTGCTCTTCTGCCTCAGCTGACTCCTCCTGGCAGCTGGAGAGAAATGTCTCCCACCAGACTGACCCTGAAAGTCATCTTTGGCTGCCATTGTGTCTTTCCCTAATCTGTATGTTCAGAGATAATGCCCTGGTAATTATACAGGCAGCATTTATATGATAAATACAACAGAGAAGCAAGGTGGCAAGAACAAGAAAAGCTGGTTTGGCTCACTGCTTCTGGCAGGATCTGAAACTGGATGTATTCTGGGAGGCTGAGAGTAAAGGGAAGGAAGGGGTAATAAAAAACCAGAAAGATGTACAAAGAGTGGGGAACATGAAAGGGGAGAGCTGGGGAAAGAAAAATTGCCTAGCAAGAGAAAGAGACAGCATCTTCTGACTGTGGGGACAGAGGACTTCTGACACCTAAATCCTGCTCTGTTCTTCCAGGGCAGGAGTGGGCTCCCCATGCAAGGCTACAGTGAAGCCCTCAGTCTTAGCCCCCACAGCCCCTTGTGACTTCCAGCTGTGAACCTGAGCAAGAGTTTCTCACACACAAGTGCAGGCCTGCAGAAGTCTTCTCACCCACATCATGGCCTCTATCATTTTCTCAGCACACTTCCATTCTGCCTCCTCTTTCCATGCTTACTGTGCTCAGCTCGATCTTGGTCTCCACATCTATCTTTCTCTCCTTCTCCATCCCTCCACACCAAGCCTGTGACCCTGAGGACAAGCCTCAACAATCCAGCCCGGCCATCAGACGCCAGCAGCTGACCACAGTCAGCAGCAGCTGAGACTGAAACTTTAGTCTCCAGAGCTTTGTGTGGACTTGCCCCCTTCCCTGAGTCAAGTGCTGGTTTGCCCCACACCCCAGCACTGCAGCTGGGTGCTGAAGAATGTTTTTCAGCAGTGCTTACAGCCACTGCAAAGCACTGGTGCCCTCATGTGCTTGCACACATGAAGCCATTGAGTTCTTGGAGGCTTTCAGCTGAGGTGGCAGGGTTGGACTTTCACAGAGTCACAGAATGGTTTGGGTTGGAAGGGACCTTAAAGATCATCCAGTTCCAACCCATGGGCAGGGACACCTCCCACCAGCCCAGGTTGCTCAAGGCCTCATCCAACCTGGCCTTGAACACCTGCAGGGAGGAGGCATCCACCACCTCCCTAGATAACCCAGTCAGTGTCTTCCCACCCTCACAGTGCAGCCAGGGTCATTTTAACCATGCATGCCCCTCCAGAAACTAGAGGGAAAGGACCTTCCTGCTCTGATAAAGTCACAGCTGGACCACGTTTCTCCATGCCAACCACAGGCACTAGCCTACTGGAGAGCAATGACCAGGCAGGAAAAGAGTGAAAGACATTTCTGACACCAGTCTGGCCAATGCCCTGTGGGAGTCTGTGGCCTACAATGACCTTCCTGATGAAATGAGGGCAGCTGATGAAATGAGGGCACCAGGTGCACCAGGGCTGGGTCTAGATAAAGCCATGCTGGGATTGAGGGAAGAATGGGTGAATGGGGAGCGTGGAGATGCCTCCAACATGTTTTGCAGCATATGCTGTTCCTTCTACCCTGGAGGTGAGGGAGCCTCTTGCAGAATTGCCCACACCCACTGAGGTGAGCAATACATTTGCCAAGCAGTCTGGCTCTGAAGTCTTTATTGCCTCCCAAAGCGTGTGGGAGCTTGCTGGAGAGCAAAAGCAATCATGTAGTGAAGGCCCTGGGAACAACCTGCTGCTGCCTGGCTGTAGGTGTGCTCAGCACTCCCTCTCTCTCCCAAGGCTGGAGGAGAGAGGATTCATCAGCACCTGGTCCCCACCTCCTTCATAAAAGGCCCTTGCCCCCCAGGCAGAGCCTGCCCAGGGCTGGGGCGAGGGCACAGCTGGCTCCTGTCCCACACAAGCTCCCTGACCCCCCACAGGCCTCAGCGGTTCCCTTTGAATCAGGCTTTCGACATCCCAATAAAGGAAGCTCCACTCGTGACAGCGAAGTCGTGGCCCAGCACCTTCTCACAGTGCCAGGAAAGTCAGAGGTGAGAGGAACCCCAGAGAGAAGAGGACCAAAAGCCACTGGCTGATCCTTGGAATTAGCTGGGACTCCCCAGCCCTTCCCTAGCAGGGCTGGCAGATGAGGAGCACAGCATGCAGGAGACCACATCAGGGTGAAGGTCACCGCTGTCCAGGGATGGTCTCTCAAGATGTGCCTCTTAAAGACACTGTCAGCCAAGGTGGCAGAGAATGTGACCTGTGTCAGAAGAGAGAGATCAGTCCAATCCCTCACTTCACCACTGTGCCCTTTCTTTACACCAGGATTTCCCTGCAAATTAATGAATGACCCTGTTAAAACCCCGGGGACTTGCTAACCATTTCCAGCCCTACCCTCCCCCTTCTACCCAACCTCTGCCATGGGATCCAGGCATCAGTGCAGGAGGTACATGGACACAAACTGGAGAAAGAGCAGGCTTTGGTCCTGATGAATCTGACTGCAAACCAGACCCCAGAAATGGTCCTTCAGAAGCCTCCTCTGCCCAGGTGTAAAGAGTCAGACTTTGGGCTAGGGAAGAAGCCGGTGCCAGCTGAGGACTGCTTGCCAGCAGTGCAGGAGTGCTGCCAAGGCTGGCATTCAGGCCCTTACATGTAGCAACTTTTAACAAAAACACATTCCAAACTTTCTAGAGGCTTCAGGGGATAAGGGAAGGAAAAAAAAAAAAAAAACAAAAGAACCAGAAGAAAAAGCCAACAACCAGCAGCAGAAATAGCAAACCAAACAAAACCTACCCCCCCCAAAACCCCAAACCCCGTGCGGAAATCACGCTTCCTCTCCAGGTGACTGAGTAACTCAGGGCTCTTTTGCAAGACAGGGGTAGGCTCTTGAGGCTCTGCTCCTCCAAGCCTCTCACCAGGGAAATAATAGTCAGTACTCCTAAGGTTGGAAGAGACCTCAAAGATCACTGAGTCCAACCTTTATTAGAATAAACCTTTATTAGAATAAACCAAACCAGGTTGGAAGAGACCTTCAAGATCATCCTGTCCAACCCATCAACCAATCCAACCCACCCAAACAGCTAACCCATGGCACCAAGCACCCCAGCAAGTCTCCTCCTGAACACCTTCAATGACGGCGACTCCGCCACCTCCCCAGGCAGCCCATTCCAATGGGCAATCACTCTCTCTGTGTAGAACTTCTTCCTAACATCCAACCTGAACCTCCCCTGGCACAGCCTGAGACTGTGTCCTCTTGTTCTGGTACTGGGTGCCTGGGAGAAGAGACCATCATCCACCTGTCTACAACCTCCCTTCAGGTAGTTGTAGAGAGCAATAAGGTCACCCCTGAGTCTCCTCTTCTCCAGGCTGGGCAACCCCAGCTCCCTCAGCCTCTCCTCACAGGGCTGTGTTCCAAACCCCTCACCAACTTTGTTGCTCTTCTCTGGACTCGTTCCAGCAAGTCAACCTCCTTCCTAAACTGAGGAGCCCAGAACTGGACACAGGACTCGAGGTGTGGCCTAACCAGTGCAATGTACAGGGGCAGAATGACCTCCCTGCTCCTGCTGGCCACACTGTTCTTGATGCAGGCCAGGATGCCATTGGCCCTCTTGGCCACCTGGGCACACTGCAGGCTCATGTTCAGCCTACCATCGACCAGTACCCCCAGGTCCCTCTCTGCCTGGCTGCTCTCCAGCCACTCTGATCCCAGCCTGTAGCACTGCCTGGGGTCGTTGTGGCCAATGTGCAGAACCCGGCACTTGGATGTGTTAAATCTCATGCCGTTGGATTCTGCCCATCTGTCCAGCCTGTCCAGGTCTCTCTGCAGAGCCTCTCTACCCTCCAGCAGATCAACTCTTGCCCCCAGCTTGGTGTCGTCACCACAGACCTCAGGAGTAGAGTAGGGAGGACACTACTGCCCACTGCAGGCTTGAACTCACGACCTTCCCGTTAAGGGTCTTATGCACTACCAACTGAGCCAGCAGGACCTGACTAATAACAATAATGAACCCATTGCTCTGCTCTGTGCCACAGCAGCAGCACCCACACCTCAACAGCAATGATGAGGAATCATAGATCTATAGAATGGGTTGGGTTGGAAGGGACCTTAAAGAGCATCCAGGTCCAAACCCCCTGCCATGGGCAGGGAAACCTCCCACCAGCCTGGGCTGCTCAGGGCCTCATCCAGCCTGGCCTTGAACATCTCCAGGGAATAGAATAGAATAGAATAGAATAGAATAGAATAGAATAGAATAGAATAGAATAGAATAGAATAGAATAGAATAGAATAGAATAGAATAGACCAGGTTGGAAGCGACCTTCAAGATCATCACGTCCAACCCATCAACCAATCCAACACCACCTAAACAACTAAACCATGGCACCAAGCACCCCATCAAGTCTCCTCCTGAGCACTTCCAGTGATGGTGACTCCACCACCTCCCCAGGCAGCCCATTCCATAGCGCAATCACTCTCCCTGTGTAGAACTTCTTCCTAACAGCCAGCCTAAACCTCCCCTGGCACAGCCTGAGACTGTGTCCTCTTGTTCTGGTGCTGGGTGCCTGGGAGAAGAGACCAACCTCTGCCTGTCTACAACCTCCCTTCAGGGAGTTGTAGAGAGCAATAAGGTCACCCCTGAGCCTCCTCTTCTCCAGGATAAGCAGCCCCAGCTCCCTCAGCCTCTCCTCATAGGGCTTGTGTTCCAAACCCCTCACCAACTTCATTGCCACAGCCCCCCTGGGCAGCCTGTGCCAGTGTCTCCCCACCCTCACTGTCAAGAATTTCCAGTCTAAATCTGCCCTCCTCGAGCTTCAGTCCATTCCCTCTTGTCCTAGCACTACAAGCCCTTGCAAAAAGTCTCTTTCTGGCTTTCCTCTAGCCCCCTTCCCGTACTGGAATGTTGCTCTATGGTCTCCCTGGAGCCTTCACCTCTCCAGGCTGAACAGCCCCAACTCTCCCAGCCTGTCAGTGTCTCTTTGTACCAATGTTTGTTGCGAGAACAGATGGAGCAAAGGGGTTTTGCAGCTGACTGGATCAGCTTTGCATGCTCCCCATCCTAAATCAGAAAGCAGAGGGCAAACGAGCTGCTGTCGTGCTCCAGGGAGCATTTGCTTGCAAGATGACAGAGCTGGGGTGGTGGTGGATCTCCCCTCACCCCCTTACACACTCAATAATTCATCAGGGCAAATGCATAGATAATTGATGGCAGTGAGCGTGCAAGGCAGGGAGAGGAGGAGAAAATAAAATCACTAATCAGCCTCTGGAGAGGCTTGAACATATTAAACAGGATGTGTGCCTGCATGTGCAGCACCGGGGCTCGCCTTGCCTCCTCTGTGCTGAATGATGTGTGTGGTCGAGATGGCAGAGGGAGGGCTTGGGATCCATCCTGCCCTCTGCAGCTCCTCTGCCAGCTCTCCCAGTGCCCACCAATCCACCCTGACACCTCCCAGGCAGCACTGAAGCTGGCTGAGCTGTGTTTTACTCCTTAGGTGGTTTGGGTTGGTGGGTTTTGTTTTTGCTGTTGTTTCTTTGTTAGGACCAAAAGCCAGGAGAGAGCCCCAGCCCAGTGCCAAAGGCACGTCAGTGCCAAGAGCTCATTTTAGTGGAGACCTTTGAGATCCTGCTCCTCCACCTTGGCCTCTGAAGTGGTTTGTGTTGATGCCTTTCCCCACGATCCCAAGCTCAGATATTCCCTCGGTCATGCAAGGCCCCGGGGGCCCTGTGCAGAAGTCAGGGTGCCCTGTGGCAGAGGCAGTGGGCTGGGAAGGGAGGTCTGGAGTCCCTGAGTGTGAATGGTGCTGGGGAGGGAGCAGAGTAAGCCACAGCTGGTGGCTCTTGAACCTGAAACCCCTTTCCCCTGGAAGCCCAGGAGGTGCTGTTACGCTGAGGCTCCCACACTTGCAGATCTGGTTCTTGCTCCCCCATACAGAAAGCTCTGGAAATGATCTCCAGGCACTACTGAGCTCTGTCACAACAGGGAGCCACCACTCAATGCCTCTTTGTTAAGAAACCATGTGAACTCCACACCGCTTTGCACAACCTTGCCTCTGCTGAGCCTCTCACCATTTTCTCTCCCTCTTGCTCCCTGATACTCATCTCACCCCGAGGATATTGAAACAGCCCTTGGCAGAAGTGTGATGAGCCACCTTTTGGTGGGCTGATGAAGGTGTCAGAGGAATCAGTCCTAAGAGTCTTTGCATCACTCAGAACTTAACTGAAGGGTCACAGCAGGACCTTAACAAAGGGACAAAACAATGCACCACACTTCAACCTACAAAGGATTCCACACAAAGGACCTGATTTGGAGACAGCCACTTGCACTGCACCTTAACTTCTGTACAGGTCTAGTACCCCTTACAGACACTCCAAACAGAACTCCATGACTGAAAGAGAAAACAATAATGAGATGGAACAGGAGCTCAAAACTTTCCAGTTGGTGCACTTGCACATTTTTCTCCTGGTGTTTCTGAACTCATCTTTCAAGCCTTCTCCATTTTAAAGTGGAAATCAAGGTCTAAAAGGCAACCCTTGTTGGGCAGGACACAACCAGCCTCCAATGGCCCAAAGGAACTCCACAGGTGTGTTAGGCAGGGTGGGAAATGGGAAAGGAAATCCTAAATCCCAGCAGGGGAATTTCAGGTGACAAGAAGCAAAGGCGTGAGCTGGAGCTTCACCAAGGTGTGAGGTTAATACCTTTCCTCTTGCCAGAGAGCCCTTGGGTCCATTGCCAGGCACTCAAATCAGGGTTCTGCTGCTCTTCCAAAGGAGCACAGTGCCTGCCTCACCTAACTTGGTCAATGGCTGCACTGCAATGCAGGAGTGGTCTCCAGTGACTCACCAATGTGTCACCTTCCTGCATCAGCAACTTGCACTGCAGGACTCTTGACATGCACTGACTCAGTTCTGCCCCACTGAAGTGTGGAGCTGTGAACACCAGAAGGTCAGAAGAGAAAAACTGAGTTTCCAACACCAGGGCAGAGGGCCTTAGAGAGAAGATGAGAGACATAAGAGATGTGGCAAGATTAGAGCTCCAAGTGATGTGGCTGCACATGAATATGAAAGGCCTGAGATGACACTGGGGATGGGTAGGAGCACCCCAAGAGAAACTGCAAACCCAACCATCCCTTCCCCCAGCTGAGAGCTGGGAGCTTGCTGGGAGCTGACGGGAAATGGCAGGGTGCACAATGGCCCATCTGGCTCTCATCCAAGTCCCTCTCAGTGAAAAAAAGCACAGGCTTGGCTTTGGCTTGCAAATGGGAAACACAGGGGCCCTTTACTCTAGGTCACTGGTTCATATCCAGAACCAGCACACAGCAGCAACAGCAGAGATATTATTATCTGAGGACCATTCACTGGCTTGTATTGAGCGAGGTCTCTAGCCAGCCCTTCATTGGCTTTCCTGGGACAGGACAGTGGAGATGCCTTTGGAATATAGCAGGGTTGCCTTCTCCTGCCTCTGCAGTATTTCCTCTTTGGATAAATAGAGCACAGAGAAGCCTCAGGATCCACTTGAATGAAAGATCTTTCCCAAAGGGCCTGATCCATTGATGCTCCTCTTGTTCTCTGTTAAGCTCTGCGCAGTCTATTCATTCAGCCACCACTGAGATTCACACAAAGGCCCTAAACAAGACCAAGGCCACGTTTGTCCTAGGTGTTCCTAGGTGTTCTTCACAGAAATGGGTAAAAGAAAAGCAGATGCCAGGGTGAGACCTGCCACAGATCAAACAGACAATGAGAAGCAGAGACGAACACCAGAGCAGACCACTTGCTGTCTGTGCATCAACCTTGCAAACAGCCTCAGCTGCAGCCAGCCTTCTGTTTCTCTAGGAAAAGGGCTGCAGACCATAGGAGTGAGAAGGGAACCACCATGCCTGCCTTTCTTCCGCGCTTTCACTCTTTGCTCTACCCTCCTGGCTTTCACGCAGGTGCTTTGCTTCACCCCCCAAGTCAAGGGGAGTGGAATATGCCCCATGGCAAAAGCAGGAAGGCTGGCAGAGCAGGGCTCCCAGCTAAAAGAGCTGACACAGCACTGGGAAAGGTTTTCCTGCAATAAAGCTGTGAAACCCCATGCTCAGCAACAAAGCACAAAGGCTCCTCAGTCACTGTGGAGGAGCCAGATCCTGTTGCCCGCCCCGCCCCACATGCATGTCAGCTAATCCTGCCCAGGAGCTGCCAGTTCCCACACACCTGAACAGCAAACCAGACTGCCCCTTGCCTCTACCTGATGTGCCCCACTGCTCAGAACTTGGCCTGCTGTCCTGTCCATGCAGCCTGGCCTCCAGGCCTCTTGGACTAGACTTTACTCCTCATCTCTTTTCCCACTGTGCCTTCTTACTCATACCTGTTCCATGCCTGAGCTCTCATCTCCTTGTGCAACTTGGTACAGCTAAGTCACATTTTCCTTCTGCCCCCACTACTTGTTCTCCCTCAGCCAGCAGAAGACAGCTTCTCAAAGAGGTCTACAGTGCTTGTTGCTCTGACTTGCACTCCCTCCCAGATTTTCCCACCTCTCTTGTGCCTCCCCAACATCACCATCAAACCCCAGGCCACTCACTTGCCTCTTCTCCTACCTAGCCACTACTTCCTCTGGAGGGGGACCAGTGAATATGGACATGGTCTTAATTCTGGACTGGGAAAAGCAGGCAGCTGGCCAGGCAAAGACAAGGGTGGACAAAGAACAAACAGCACAAATCAAAGCTGCTTCTCTCCAGAGTCATCTAATTGTCTGCCAGCAAGGAAAAAGCCAGGGTCTTCTTGTTTACCAACTCTGGCCTGTGAACAAGAGGGAAGGCTGAGAAAGGGGGAACCACACTTGGAGCCAATGCTTATTTGGTGGTTGGGTGGGGAAGCGAGGGCAGAAAAGAATGGTACAGCTGGAAAATCAAGTGTGGAGGAGGGGGAAGGAGCTGAAGAACTGAGCAGAGGGAAGCTAATTAAGCTCAGACTGTCCCGAGACTTTATCTGGATGGGCTGAGTCCCCAAGTGTCCATGAGCCATTCTCTCTGCCCTGCTTTCTTCTCATGGACTTCCGTGTTGCCTTGGATGTTGTTCAAGGAGCCTTGGTCCAGAGCTAAATATTCCCACTAGCAGAGCTCTCCAGGTGCTAAGGAGGGAGGGATTTAATGAAGAGCTGCAAAGAGGGGATCAAGATAGTAACCCAGAGAGAGCCTCATTTCCGAAATGAAGGAACTTGAGATTGAAGAGACTCAGTGAAAATAAAACCAAACCAAAACCAAAATAAACTTGATGGCACAGAAAGAGAGAACGTCAGATCCTTCCTTCCCTCTCTGGGCTGGCAGCTCAGAGCTGGAGCAGGAAATCAGGGAGCAATCAGGGCTTGGCCGGGTGGTGACTCACTCGCCTCTCACAATGTGAACGCGACGAAGCCGAAACTCTGCTGACTCAGGCGTGACTTCAGCACCAGGTTTAATAGCTGCCAGCCCTAAGCTGACTGCCCCCACCAGCCTCATCACCCCTGGAATCTCTCTGTCCTCATTCAAATCCAGCCACTTTTATCAGAAGGGTAGATACCAGCTCATGGGAAATCACCAAAGGATACAAACTCTCTGGTCTGCTGGCCAAGCTGTGGTGGAAGAGGCAAGCCCTGCCAAACCATATTGGTATTGGCCAGGCCTGTAATTTGTGAAGATCAAAACTCCTACTTTCCTGTAGTTTAAAGGCATGCTAACCAGCCACAGCTCTCTGTGGTCTTGCTTTCCCCTTGTCTTTCACAGATTCAAAGAATGCAGTGGGCTGGAAGAAGCCCTGAAAGGTCATCTTGTCCAACTCCCCTGCAATCAGCAGGGACACCTCCAACTAGATCAGGCTGCCCAGGGCCACATCAAGGCTGATCTTCAATGTCTCCAGGGATGGAGCCTCAGCCACATCCCTGGGCAGCCTGTTCCAGCATTTCACCGCTCTCATTGTGCAGAACTTCCTCCTGATGTTCAACCTAAACCTCCCCTGCTCCAGTTTCAAACCATTGCCTCTTATCCTATCACTCCAATCTCTTCCCATCAGTCCCTCCCCAGCCTTCCTGTAGGCCCCTTTCAGATATTGAAACGTAGCTTTAAGGTCTTCCTGGAGCTTTCTCTTCTCCAGGCTGAACAGCCCCAATTCTTTCAGCCTGTCTTCACAGGACAGGTCTCCAACCCTCTGATCATCTTTGTGGCCCTCCCATTACCCTCTTAGTATATAAAATATAGCTGAGATTTCCCTCTCTCCTCAAGTTAACATGTTTCCTACGACTGCAAGCCGGGATGCCATGTCCTGTTCTGCTGCAGTGTGTTCCAAGATAGAAACTACATTGTTTGTTTGTTTGTTTGGGGAGCAGGAAAATGGGATTCATGCTCTGGCTGCTCATGACCCATCAGAAATGACAAGCAGGGTGGTGGTGGGGGAAATCTTTGCAGACTCCATGAATGCAAACATGGCACCCAACAGATGGCAATGGCCAGGCAGCCTTCTGCAGATGACTGCCGTTGGTTTCTCTTGCAGCGTGCTTGATCCTGCCACAGAGAGATTCCTGCAGGAAACTGGAAGAGGCTCAGACCTCCCCACTTTGTCTGGAGTGTTTAAGGATTCCTGCCCACGAGCAACAGGCTGAAAGCAGTGTGTACATAGAAACCAAAAGTGCCCTGCCTGACTCCCAGCCTACTGCTGCTCAGCTTTCTTATCACCGTGCAGGGAACTCGCTGGGTGAAATTCAGCTCGTCCTGGATTTGTGACCCCCACAGCGCAGTGACTGACACCAGGCTCCATCCCCACTGAGCCCCCATCTGTAGGCATAAGTCTGCATACTTATGGGAAGTTTTGCAGCAAATGCTTTTCAAACAGTAACTAATTAATCCTCCAACACTCCTGAGAGGCAAGAAAGTATTATTACACCTGTCTTCAGGGCTGGGGAGAGGAGAGGTGCTGAAAGAGACGTGAAAGAGAGGTGCAAAGAGATGTGCCCAAGGCCACCCAAGGCAGTCACTGACAATCTCACCTGAATGGCCTGTTTTAGGTGTGGGTATCTGCAGATCATGGTGACAATTCTCACTTGAAGAAGCAGCATGAAGGCACTGGTGCTAAGGCCTCACAGCTCCACCCACCGCTCATGCAAATAGAAAAGGTCACCCTCGTTTTTAAGGCTGAGGGAAGTGAGGCACAGGGGGGAGAAATGTAAAGCCCAGCCTGCTGACAGAGCCTTGAAGCAAACACAAAACATAGCCACATCGACACCTAAAGGTTCCCAAAGTGTGGCTCACCTTGCTCTCAACAATGAGCAAACTGGCCAGGACCAAACCTGTGTTATTTGGTGTTAAGAACATGTCAGAGATGCTGAGGCTGACAGCAAAGGTCCCATTCAACCTCTGAACAAAGCCAGCTCCACAATTCCAGTCCTCAGTGCCATGAGGAGCTGACAAGCACTCCAGGTTTGCCTCTTCTCTCTTGCTAGCAGATCAGTGGCTGCTGGGATCCTCCTAGCCTGGGTTGGGGTCTGGTATGGCTCAGCAAGGAGAGAGACATAAACAGGACAGATTTAGGTACCCAGGAGTCCATTTGACTCCAGACCTCACAGCAGCTGGTGGGGCTGAGCAGAGAGCAGCTGGCAGAAGGGTGGGCTCCATGCTGGATGGAGATGCAGCACTCTTATCTAGTAAGGTCACAGCTTCTATCCAGGCTGTCTCAGGAATGATTGCTGAGCTTCAAATCAGCTGTACAGGTGGGGCTTAGGGCAGCCTGCTGAGCTTGTAAGACTCAGGGCTGTAAACAAGTGACAAGACCACCCATTAAAGGCAGCCTGTGCTGGCCCAAATCATGAACATATGAAGCAGGGGGAAGAAGGCAAGGAGTGAGGGTCAGAGCCCAGCAGGGAGGCCTCCCACACAGGGTCATGCTCCCTGCCTCATTGTGCCTGGTACACAGCTCTGGGATGCATGGGGGGTGGCGGTGGAGGGGGTGGCTTTGCTCCTCTGAGAATGGTAGGGGAGACCAACATGGTTATATCCACTCTTACCTGCCTAGAAAGGTAAGGGCAGGCACTGTAAAGACAGGTAAGATTTAGCTCAGGGCAGAGGGTAAGTCAGGAGGAGCAGGAGTTCAAAGGGACTTCTGCAGGACGAGAAGGATTTGTCCTGCAGAGAGGAATTTACAAGAGGCACCACATCACCTTTTGCTTTGGACACCCCTCAGTGGGAGCAAGGCTTGCCCCTGAGCTGGAGCAAGCAGGAGGAACTGAGGCATTAGACTTCTGAGCTGTAAACCCTAAACCATTCTAAACCCTAGTTTAGTACAGTGGGGGAGGCAAGCAAGCTTCCAGGAAGAGAAACTAAAAGCTTCTCCATAACTGATTAACCTCTCCTCAAACAAGGTGGCTTTGTGCTCCCAGGTAGCCCCAGGGAGGAACTAGGTGGTGACAAAAGCACTCTGGGGAACTGGATGCCAAATGTCACTCAGGAGGTGCAATGACCTGCTGTGACTCACCAGGCCACTTGTGCCCAGGTACAAAGATGTCCCTTCACACCCATCCCAGCAGGCATTCCAGCAAGGCAGCCTTCAGCTAGCTCCAGAGCCTGATGGATCCACGAGCAAGCATCCACATTGCCTTGCTGCTCTTTGGGCTTGGGTTTTGGGGGCCTCTCTCTCCATGTTCTCTTTTTTCCCCCCAGTCTGGCAGGTTGGGAAACTAACAACTGTGACAGGAGCTGTGGGGAGCTGCGGGGAGCTGCAAGGTCTGAATCCCTGTGGCAGGCTGGAATCACATATTTGCTCTAAACCCAACTGATCCTGAAGCCTGGATTCATGAAAGACAACAAGCCAGAACCAAAAAGCCATCAGTCCCTCATGAAGATCTACCAACAGCCAACAGAAGGGAGCAAGCCAAGAGTCAACATCCCATTTCCAGCCTCATGCCAGAGAAACCAGGCCCAGAGACTGAGGGTTAAATAACTCATTTGGCCTTAATTGACACATTTCATTGACTTTCATAGCTATTTCATTGACTTCTGCTGAAACTGCCATCAACACTCTGCTCTGGCTCCCTCTTCTGCAGCAAGCCCTGTTCAAAAGGCAGCAAGCTGCTCAGTGGGGCAGCTTTCTTTTCCTCTGTGCCTCTGAGGAAGGGGTCCAGTGAGTCATGCTGGGCTTCAAAGACCAGGAGGTCAACTGCTCTCTCTGGCTGAAACTGGGAACTGATGAAGTCACCACAGAAATGGAAAGCATTTCAAACCAAACCAAACCAAACAAACCAACCAACCAACCCCCAAACCCACACTGCAGCTAGTGGAGAACGCTTTGGGTTTTCTTCTGATGGAAACTGTCAGTTAGTCCAAGCCAAAACAAAACCCTGGAACATGCTGATTTTGATAAAAATCAAGGGGAAAAAAAGAGAAAGGAAAAAAATAGGGGGAAAAAAAAAAAAAAGGCAAAATTCACTTTCAAGGTTAACAGAGACCACTTCAAACCTACCTTCTCAGAAAGAGGAGGTTCAAATGGGCTGTGCCAACCTGGAAAATCCAAGTTTCATTTTATTTTGGATTGTTTTCTATTTTATTTTAATTTTATTTTATTTTATTTTATTTTATTATTTTATTTTATTTTATTTTATTTTATTTTATTTTATTTTATTTTATTTTATTTTATTTTATTTCCTTTTATTTTATTCATTTTATTTCCTTTTATTTCCTTTTATTTTATTCATTTTATTTCCTTTTATTTCCTTTTATTTTATTTATTTTATTTCCTTTTATTTCCTTTTATTTCCTTATTTTATTTTATTTTATTTTATTTACTTTTATATTATTTAATTTTAATTTAATTTTAATTTAATTTAATTTCCTTTTATTTTATTTTATTCTATTTTATTTTATTTATTTTATTTTATTTGCTTTTATTTTGTTTTATTTTAGTATTTTATTTCATTTACTTTTATTTTATTAAATTAAATTTTATTTTCATTTCCTTTTTTTATTTTTATTTTATTTTATTTTATTTTATTTTTATTTTATTTCCTTTTGTTTTATTTTATTTCCTTTTATTTTATTTCCTTTTGTTTTATTTTAGTATTTTATTTCATTTAATTTCAATTCATTTAATCTAATTTCATTTCATTTCATTTCAGGTTTAGTTTTTCCCATTTTGATTAAAACATACATAAATAAATAAATAAATAAATACCTTTTCATTCTCCCCACCCCTCCTCTCATTTTAAGACTTACTAAATTTCTTATAGAACAGCTTCTCATTTTGGACTCAAAGGATCACAAGATGCTAGGAGTTGGAAGGGAACCTCTGGAGACCTTCAAGTCCAACCCCCCCCCTTCCAGAGCAGGGCCATAGAATCCAGCACAGGTCACACAGGAACACATCCAGGTGGCTCTTGAAAGTCTCCAGAGAAGGAGACTCCAGAACCCCTCTGGGCAGCCTGCTCCAGGGCTCTGTGAGGCTCACAGTGGAGAAGCTCCTCCTCATGTTGAGGTGAAACCTCCTGTGTTGTTCTTTGAAATGGTAGATGGCAAAACCCTGACCAGGACTGCAACCAGAGTGGGCTGGTTTGGATCAAGCCAGGCCAAAGTTTCCTTTTGAAATCTCATTTCTGTGCAAATACTCAGTGCCAGTCTGTCTCAAAGCAGAGGGCAGACTCATTCTGAAACACCCAACTTCCCCTCTTGCAAGCCCAATTCTGCTTTTTTTTCCAGTCATCCCCACAAGCTGACCTTTCCAACAGCTCTTACACCCGGAGAAAGCACCTCTGAACCTGCCCACCTTCATTTGCCACAGCCCACTCTGAGCTCCAGTCCATCTGGATTCATTCTGGAAGTGGCTCATTCCACTTTGTCCCTGGGTTAGGAGTTCTCTGGGGCCTCAACCTAACTCACACAGCCATGCAAAGTGACCTAGGATGGAACCACTCCAGCATCCTTCCCTTTGGACTACCTGTCCCTTCCTATTTCTCAACAAGGACCAGGGGCAATGGCTTCAAACTAGAGCAAAGCAGATTCAGACTGGATGTTAGGAACAAGTTCTGCACCATGAGGGTAGTGGAACACTGGAACAAGTTGCCCAGGGAGGTGTTTGAGGCTCCATCCCTGGAGATCTTCAAGGTGAGGCTGGACAGGGCTCTGAGCAACCTGAGGTAGTGGAGGATGTCCCTGCTGAGTGCAGAGGGGTTGGACTGGATGACCTTCAGATGTCCCTTCCAGCCCAAACCATTCTATGGTTCTATGATTCCATGAAAGGATGGATTTGGTCCCAGCTCCTCCTCTCTCTGCTGTTTGTGTCTCCCCACTTGCTAACAACTACAATGGGAGGCTATTGAGAAGAATTTATGTGCTTTGCAGACTGGGAGGTGGGGAGGGGAGGGGGGAAGAGGAGAGCCAAGACAAACCAGAGTGTTCTCTTTTTCAGCAGACATGGCAGTATGGACAGAGTCCCTGCAGAACTTTGTACATTTTTAAAGACAAACTTCCCCTGGTGGGAATGAAAAGGAAGAAAGGGTCCTTCAAAAGCAGAACTTTTTTTCCTCTTTCCCCTCTTGGAAAGCTGAAAACAACTGGGCAAGATCTCTCAGCACCTGACTGCATCGTCAGGAGGCCAAGTGCTTGGCTAGAGCAGGCAGCAGCTGCTCCTCGCCACGCTGCAGAGCACCCCTGGCTTGCCAAGCAGCAGCTCCTGCACAGCAGTGTCCCAATGCCAGGCTGCATCCCTGCTCCCCATCTTCCTTGTGACAGCACCCCCCAGCACTTCTCACAGCAGCAGGCCTTGTCTGCCACCTCCTGCAACCACCAACACTCCTCAGTACCACAGCACCACACAGACAGCCCTGTCCTCTGCCAGGGAAGCACCCAAGCATGGGGGAAATGGCTTTGGAGCCAAAACACCAGAGGCAGAAGCAGGGAGACTTGGAGGTGAGGTGTGATGGATTTTCTTGGCTTGTTATGCCAGGTGCCAGAATGGCTGATGGCCATCACACAAGTGAGGGAGCACAGGAAAGAGCAGCTGTGCAGAGAGAATCTCTAGGAGACAAGAGCACCTCCCCTGGGGTCCTGATGCTCCAAAGAAGGATGGGACAAGGATGGATGGAGCTCCCCTTGCTGCTTCAGCAGCTCTGGGCACAGCTAGTGGGCTTGAATTGCTCACAAGCTGCACAGCAGCTCAAGTGTCACTGGTTTGCCACCCTGCTCTAGAGCAGCCATTGTTGGAGCTAACAGCTGTTAGGAAACATCTTTACTAGGGGCTTAGGTACCAGGGTGACAGATATAGCACAGCTGGATGCTTGACTACCTAAGAAGATGGATGGAAGGACATAAATAGCTAACAGCAAGAGAAAAGAGGACAAAAAGTCCCATCTCCAATTCAGTAAGACTGACCAGAATAGTAGTGGAGAAGGACTTCCAGAAATAACCATCTGGGTATTAAATGGAGACAAAAATAAAGGAAGGAAGAAAGAAATAAGAAAGAAGCTGGGGAGAGGAGATTAAATGGAGCTTCTCAATTTGTTTCTGCAGCAATTCTCTCATTACAGAAAAAGAGTTAATGTCACCTGGATGCCATAAACCATTCCTGGCAGTAAGGTGTCCAGAACCTTCGGTGTGAGCAGGAACAGAGCAGGCAGTGGGAAAGAGAGATAACTCTGTAGATAAATGTCATTAACTCCTATTAGTGTGGGGGTTAGAGAGTTCAAAGGGTCAGCCTTCAGCTAAGGAGAGAGGTCTCAGAGGCTGTGTCTGGCAACACTTATCTGCAGAAACTCTGAGAGGAGGCAAAGGTGGGCAGAAACAAACAGCAGTTTTAAGGCAGAGAGCAGAGCAGAATGTGTCCTCCTAGCACTGCACGGTGCCATGCAGAAATTGATCAACTTGTTCATCAGAAGTAAGCTCAGGCACTAGAAAATGGTACAGCCACTCTAGGAGAAGACTACTTGTGCCAAGCAGCCTGGTTGGTCTGAGCAAGGGGAAGTGAGCAAACGGGAGAAGGTAAAGAAGAGGTGGATGGATTTTGTAGACAGAGGAAGAGATAAATCCATGGTGAGAAGGAAGAGGTAAGCAGGAGGGTGCTCAGATGAGCACTCAGCATTTATGAGTGGAATCATAGAATTGTTAGGGCTGGAAGGGACCTCAAGGATCATCCAGTTCCAACCCCCCTAGATGAATACCACGAGGCACAGTCTGGTGCCCTGCCAGTGTACCTATAGGTTGGGATGAAAGGAAAGACTCAATCAAACCAAATGAAAGAGTCACTGAAGCCAAATGAGAGTCAATTAACCCAAAAGCTAAGTTTCTTCCTAGTGCTGGAATGGCAGCAGGCTTGAGAATCTCCTGTGTCTGCTGCTTGTCACAGCATCAAATTTGTGACAGTCATAGGGAATAGATCTTTGGGTTTGGAGCTCTCAGCAGATCAGCAGTGCAGCAAGCAGATCAGTCCCATGCAAGAATGCACAGGTGATGAGTTCTGCATCTGATGTCTCTCTGTGCCCAGACCCAGCAAAACACATGGGCAGTGAGGAGGAGGAAGCCGTACAAGAGGATAAGAATGATGTGCCCTGGAGGGAAATGGAGAGACTTAATTTAGGGGAGACACACCTTCCTGAGCAGAGATCTCATCAGGAACAAATGACACCCCTGAAATGGAAAATAACTGCCTCTCTGCAGGGCTGAAGGCGACCTACAAGGGCAGCCCAATCTTCTCCCCAAGGCTGTTTTCAATGCTGAGGGCTACACAAAGCTCAACCAGCACTAAGAAAAGGACTGGGTTTCTTTCCCACCCCCACCCCCCCTTTGCTGTGGATATCCTCAAGCAAAGGACTCAGACAGGGAGGCAGCAGGAAGCCCAAGAGGAAGAGGAAGTTTACAGTCACCTCCAGAAAAGTGAGTGCAGGCTTTCCTCCCAGAGCTCCCACATCCCTTAGGAAAGTGCAACAGCTTCTATGCAAGTCTGCACAGGACCCTTTGGGAGTCTGAACCTCAGGCCTCACAACTCACTGGCACAGTGTGAACCTAAAGTAATTGCATTGTTTGCCCTGGGAGTGCTCCAGATACACTTGGCATAACTGAGAAACAGACTCCAAGCTCTCCCATTGTAGACCTACAAACCCTCTGCCTTTTCACACCCCTAGAATCTGCTTTGTTGCATTGTTTTGGGGGTTTGGGTTGTGGCTGTTTTTTCCCCCCCAACTCTTCTCTCATACCTTTTTTCCATTGTCTTGATCCCAGACAAAGGTATTTGAGTTTTTGCCTTCACTCACTGTGTAATGAAAACCTATCCTCCCCTTGCAGTCAAGGGGTCCTCTGGAGTACACAATGAGGTAAGGGTCCCTTGGGCATCAAGCCAAGTTATCTGCAGGCAGCTGTTGGGGCTGCAGGGTTAAGCCATTTTAATTACCTGGAAGCAGAGCACCAGCCATAGAATGGTCATTGTGTAAAGCAAGCCCTGTTGCCTCAGTGAGGCTGGGATGTCTCAGGAAGGCTGCTTTGCTGATCTCCTGCTAGATTAAATTCCTCTGTGAGAGCTTTTATGGCAATGGGGATAACTTGTTCCTGCACCCTGGAGTCTCTTGTTTGGGTTGGGGTAATGTCTGTGATCCCACAGCAGTGCAACTGCAAACCTCCCATCTGGGTTACAACACACCCTGCAAAAGCCCAGGGTGAGTGACTTCAGCAGGGTTTAAAGTCATTGTTTTTCCATTCCTATCATTGCAGAGGGTGCCCCAGAGCTCAGTGTCCCAGAGCTCCAGGAGATCTGTGTGTCTTCTGGGCTGTGTCATCCCCAGGAACAGTCATTACTAGGCCACAGTTTAGCACAGTAACCCCACAAAACTGACACACAGCTTGTTGAGAGAGTAGGATATTTTGCTCTCCACAGTAAGGACAAATTAGTCAGAAAAAAGAGGAGGAGGAAAAAGAACCCCAAGCCACATCCTGAACTTCCTCACCTGCTTTCTATTTGTTGTCTTAAAGTTAAAAGGATTCTGATCACCTTTACGCCTCCTGGCTGCCTCTGCACTCTCAGTTCAGGCTGGCACCTGCTGTGGAAGTTTTTGAACAGCTGTTCTCCTCCACACTGTCCTCAAGCAAACTGGTGCCAGGCAAAACACACTCACCATGGCTCAGCCAAGGACTAACAGGGAGCCTGCAAGGCAGCTCACTCTGTCATGATCCTGGCTCACCCACTCAGCAGCTCGCTTGCACCACTGAGCTCCAGCTGTCCCCAGCTTACCTCACCTTACCCAAGTCTCAGTAGTTCCCCATGGTCATAGAATCATAAGAATGGTTTGGGTTGGAAGGGACCTGAAGCATCATCTAGTTCCAAACCCCTAGGTGAATACCAGCACAAGGCACAGTCTGGTGCCTTGCCAGTGTACCTATAGGCTGGGGTGCAATGAAAGACTCAATCAAACCAAATGAAAGAGTCACTGAAGCCAAATGAGAGTCAATTAACCCAAAAGCTAAGTTTGTTCCTAGTTCTGGAATGGCACCAGGCTTGAGAATCTCCTGTTTCTCAAGGGACCTTAAATACCATCCAGTTCCAGCCCCCCTGTCATGGGCAGGGACACTTCGCACTGGACCAGATGGCTCCTACTGGAATGGTCCCCTCCTATCCCTGCCATCTTCCCTGTCAACCCAGTGATGTTCCCCAGGGCAAACCTGCCCCTTCCCAGCTGGCAATGGCCCTGCTGCACTGACCCCAGGGGAAGCTGCTCTGCTGAGAGGAGCATCCCTCCTTCTTGGTTCCTTGCCTCCTTCCCTTCTTCCTCCGTGTTCACAAGCACAGCCAAGTCACCGCTTGGTCCCATGGGACTCAGGGCTTCCAGCATGCTCCTGCCTCCCTTGCTCTGCCACGTGGGAAGCCGCACCCTGACCTCTTCCAGCTCTGACTTGCTTTTCCCAATTCTGCTGCTTATGGGTCAGACATGCTGGGGCCTGCCACCTCCTCCCTGTGCCTTTGAGCACAGACACGTAGGCAGCGGAGCGCGCTGGGCGCAGCTGCACACCGCAGGAGCCAGCCCTCAGACTTTCATCTGCAAGAACCACAAATCCAGAGGCACCTGGGTTCAGCACACAGGGCCTGCAAGTGTTCCTCACGAGACACCATGGCTCCCTTCTCCTTCCCCATAATGCTCAGAGAGGGGACATAATGACATAATGCTCAGAGAGGGGACAGGCTTCTGCCTGCTAGGCTGTGCAGGGCTTGGGGAGCAGGATCTTGAGCCCAGGCATCATGGGTGGGCAAAGGGGAGGCCTTCGTGCAACCTGGTGTCCCTGCTGTGAGAAAGAGGATGGAGAGAAAGACAGAGATGTCTGGTGCCACAGCAGATAACCAGAGCAGATGGCTTCCTGCAGAGCCAGTCACAAGTCACGGAGGTCTGGCATGCTTCAGCCCCAGCTGAAGCTGAAGGATTCTCCATGCTGAGCACAACCTCTTTCCCCAGTCTCTGAGACCCTGTCTCCTCCTCATCTCCATTTCTCATCCCCTTCAGCTGCTCTCTTTCCACCAGCTCATTCCCCATGGACAAGGGGTGAGAGTGAACTGGGTGTGGGAAGGTTCCTGCCCAGCCCTGGCTGTGCCATCTGGCAAGCAGGGTACGGAGCAGGGTGTGTGTGGAAAGGAACATTTCAGGGAAGAGGAAGTACATCCCTTATTACATGCACACACACCACCTTTTAGGGCTTGGCACACACCTTTCTCAGTTCCACAGCCCAGCTAGAAATCCCCCCCAAAAGCCATTTTCTCAGCCAAAAGCACAACACAGATCTAACATCAACAGCCCAGTAGGGTTAGCACATGGGCAGCCAGCCTGCCCCCACTGCTGCCTCTCTTCCCCCTCAGTGCAGCTGAGACTGGCACAAAACAATGTGTAATTAGGTTAATGAGCTCAGCATGGATTTTAATTGGGATTCCCTGATTTACTGGTCTATGTCCTCCTTTTGTTTTCCTGTTGGTGAAGGTTTCTAAAAGCTGCCTGTGATAAAGGCTCTGATGGCAAGAAGGTCTTAGGGATCTTTAATTGTATTTAATCATCAAGGTAATTAATGATCCTTGAGCAAAACGGGAGACTGCATCTAGAGTAGCTCCAGCATCTGTTGTGTCTGGGCAGAGGCATTCTGCAGACACGTAGGAAGGGGCTTAAAACAGAGAAAGACAAAAGGGTAGGAGAGAGAGAGGAGAGACAGGGCTGGGAGAAACCCCCACAACATTTAACTTGAAAGAGGAGCTGAAAAGAGGGGTGTGTAGAAAGGGAACCCATTCTATTCCTTCTCATCAGATATGAGACCTGGCCTGGCTCATGGCTGATTGATGCTGGAAGTCCCTCAGCCACATGTTCAAGGTGTCCCACGATGCTCCTCTGCCCTTCTCTAAAGCTGCCCATCAGGTGCTCAGCTACCTGGGAAGCAGCCTGAAGCTGCACAGAGCTCTCAGCAGGGGCAGCCACATGGCAAGGAGCAGGCTGCCTTCCACCTGTGCAGTGTGGACCCCAAGTGCAGGGATCCAGCTGTGTGTGGGCCCTGGGAACTCAGAGGACCTTCCTGTGTGCACAGAGCCCTGGGGTGGCATTCCCCAAGGGGACAGAAGAGTAGAAGCCATTTCACTGCAGAGCATGGAGCAGGGCTGCTCTTCCCTGCATCTCCAAACCGCACAGCCTCGACGGGCACTCAGTGCTCAAACTCCAGCAAGTGAACTTCCATAACACTGAACCACCTGCTTCTGCTGCTCCCCCTTTTCCTCCTTTGCTTCCCTCTGGCACCATTTCACACCCCTTTTTAGCAGGAAGACATTTCCAAAGTTCAAAACCCTGCGAAGGAACCAAGGAGAGGGGGAGCGAGGGGGAGCAAGGGGGAGCGAGGGGGAGCAAGGGGGAGCAAGGGGCAGCAAGTTGCAACAGGTCCCTGCTCTCCCAGGCCACAACTGTGCAACTCCCATCCCAGGTGAAGCCTGCAGCCAACCTTCCCATTTCTCCCAGAGCACAAACAAAGCCTGTCCAACTAGAAACTGGGCTGCCTGCTTCAACTTGCCCCTGAAATGCAACTTTGCTTAGAAAACATCAGCAGGAAAGCAGAAGGGACACAGACTCAGTCCCTGATGCTGTGGGACCTATCAGGGCTGTCCTAAGCATGGGGATGTGTATGGCAGGGAGAGATGTGAGTGCTGGGAGGGGAGTCTGTGCTGGCTTGTGCTGAGGAATGTGTTCTGCCTCCCAGCCCTACTGACAGGAAATTCAGTGCAGAAAAGACTTTGCCCTCCCTCCTTCCAGCCTCAGCAAGGGTGGGCAGGCGAAATGCAGGTGAAATGCAGGTGCTCTGGGGTGAGAATCGAGGGCAGCTGCAAATATTGCATAGGAACCAGGGGAGGGACCACTGGAGCTGGTTGTGAGGTGATATCCAGGACTGCCTGAGTCCTCTGTGGAGGAAAAATTCAGCTGTCTGAGCAAGATCCACTAAAAAGCTTCCCTCTGTCATTCCTATTCTGTTGGGCTCTCCACAGTTGAGCACAAGTGAAAGGTGCTGGCATGGCTCTAGAATTATGCTGCTTTTGTACTGCTTTTAGCCCCAGTTTCAGATGGGACCCAGATAAACTCTGTGAGTTGGGACTTGCAGAGAGAAATTGTTGGGTTGGGCTTGCATTTCAAAGGAGGTTCACAGGCTCCCTCAAGCTTGGAGCAGCCTCAAGTCAAGGTTAAGGGCTGGGGGCAGAGTTCCCCTCCAGATAGTGAAAGCTTAGCTTTTCCTGGAGACTTTGGGCTCCATTACCATGAGAAAGGGACTGCACAGAGCAGAGCCAGTCCTGACTGGGAACCTGCCCCTTCCCACTCTGGAACAAGCCTCCTCACCAGGCAGGTTTCAGCTTGCTTGGGCCGTCAGCTTGGCTGATCTCATTTCTAGTGGTTTCTTCTCCTTTATTGCCTACCTATCTGCCCCAGGGCTTGAGAAAAGGCTGCCTCTTTCTTTGTAGCATTAGCAGACATGCCAGTTTTCCCTACTTGGAATATTTCATACACAAGCCCTTTTCTCCCACGCTCTCTCTCTACCCACCTTCTCCATCCCACGTTCAGCCAAGGCTACCACAGCAGCTTGCCAGCCATGGCTGTTCAGGTGCTGGCAGGCACAGGTGTGCCTGTGCCCTCTGCTTTATCCCTCCAACCACAGCATAGGTGAGAAAAGAGATGTGACATATGGGGAGAGGCAGAGTGTCAGGAGCTGCACTGGAAAGGGTAGCACCCAGAAGCATGGGACAAGGAGAAAGCCAACACAAGTGCACAGAGAACAAGACAGGGAGTGACAGGCTGCCTTGTATCTGCCCACAGTGATGGGCCTTAAAAAGCACTTGGGGGAAAGGAGAAGGCTGGGAAACTGGCAAAGCCATCTGGCTGCAGCAGCAGCAGGACACCAAGGCCAGTCATGCTCCCACAGAAACTGCCCTCCCTGGGGGCAGAGCAGGGCCTTGGTCTCCCCACCAAGCCTGATCTCTGCAGACCCTGATCCTGGGAACTGCTAAGCTGATTGCAGCAGCAATGAAGATCTGGATCAATCTTCTCCTCCCTCCCAACACAAGATCAGGCTGCCTGATTGTGTCATTTATTGCCCTGTAAACAAAGCAGCCAAAAGAGAAACCCAGCCCATAAATGAGAAACCTTTCTAGACACCCAGCTCAGCGTGGAGCAGCTGGGCAGAGCAGGAGGAAAGCAGGGGTGGTGCTTCCTTGCCAAGCCTCAGCTGGGCAGGAGCTGTCCTGGGCTAGAGTGCAGAAGGGAGCAGGAACCTTCACCTGCACCAACTGCTCTGGTGGCAAAGCCCCTGGGGCGCCTGGGGGACCAATCCCCTGCACCTCCACAAACCAAGAGCTGCTCTTCCCAGCCTAGTGAAGGAGGGAGGTGTGAGGCTCACAGTGGATTCTGCCATAACTTTGCTTCAGCCTCTTTCTAGGAGGCTCTTCCTCTGTCCCTCAAGGCAGGCCACCCATGGGGCCCTTTGCAACAGCTCAGGAGAATATAGACAGCATCACAGCCTTTGTGCTTGAGGTCAGGAGCTGATCATGGCTTGCCATACCAGGAAAGAGCTGTCTCTTCAAGGCATGACACTGTCTGTTCTTTCCTACTAACATCAACCACTTCCTCTTGGTTGAAAAGCAAGACCTAGGTCCAAACCCAATACCTGCAGAAGTGAGGCTCAAACCCCTGCTGCCCTTCTAGCAGCTTGGTTATTTTATATCCCATGAAAGAGCAACTTCCAACAGCTCCAACAGCTCACACCATCCTGTTGGGATGCAGGCTGCTGCTGTGCAGAGTGACTTGGTGAGCAGCTCCCACTAACAGCCAGAGCTGTGATCACACACAGAGGCATTTCAAATTGCTCTGTTGCCACCAGGCCACTGCCTCCTGCAAAGAGATGACTGCAGTGGAGGAGATGCTGAATGATGTCAGCATCCACAGTGCCAGGAGACCTGATGCAAAAGGAGGAGGTGTTGGGCTCTTCTGTTTGCTAACTTTGCTAACGAAAGGTTGGACCAGATGATCCTTGGGGTCCCTTCCAACCTGGCATTTTGTGACTGTGCGAGCTTCAAATTGTGTTGCAGCTTAGCTTTCATGTTCCAAGAGGCAGAGCTCCAGCTCTTTGTGGGAGCCAAGGCTGGGCCTCCAGCAGCAGGGTCCTGAGCGTCAGCGCCTGCTCAGCCAGGGCTGCAGCGCACCAAGGAAAGCTTGGGGCTCCCTTTGGAGATGCTCAGTGTGGTTGTGGTGCCAGGGCCTGCTGGCAGCATGCATGCCTTCTCCTGGGGGATGGATGGCGTGTGGAGGAGGCAAGCTGTGCTGGAACTGCTTGCCTTGGGGTCGCTGCCAGCAGGGTGATTTCCCTCTCGCGTGTCAAGGGCAGCCGGCGCAGAGCTGCCTGCGGAGCTCCCCCTCAGTCTCTCAGCTTTGCCTTCTCGGGGGGAAAGAGAAGCAGAGTGGCAGGCTCTGAAACATGCACAAATATGCACACAAATGCACCTGGCTTAGCCTTTCTCTCTCTCTTTTCCTTTCCTCCCACCTTCTCCCCTGCCTTTTGCTCTGCACTCCTGGCTCCTCAGCACCCAACAGGGTTGTCCCTCACGGCCAGCAAGAGCAACCTGGCAAATTCAGAGCAGCAAAGCTCAGCAACAGCACCCAGGGAGCTGGGTGTGTGGGAAGGGGAGAGCTGAGGAGGCTCACTTGACCCCATCTGACTGCAGAAACTTCTCCTTATCCACCCTGCCTTGAGACATCTGCCCTTAATAAACATTGTCAAACCTTTGAACCCTTGTTCAAATAGTTTGTAAGCAGAGTCCCCAGCCTCGCTAGGCTGAAGGCGGCAAAGCAACCAAATTAGCCAAGAATTTTGCAGAGCACACAGTGAGGACAAACAGCTTTTTTTTCATTCACAATGCCAGGGGCTGAAGCCAGGGGATTCCTCAGCATGTCTTGGCATCCCAGAGGACTGCAGAATTCTGCCCATGGTGGTGTTAAAACAACGTGTTAACAGGAGCAGGAGCGCAAGCAGGGGTGCAAGGCCTCCCAGCCACTCAGTACCACACAAGCTGCTGCCAGACACAATCAGGAGACTTCAGCTCCTAGAGCCAACCTCTCCTTTGAATGAATGGAGAGCAGCTCCTGCAGTGCAGACACCAATTTGCAGCCACACCACTTGGCCTGGGTTATCTTCTGCAACACCACTGGTTGTGTCCCAGAGGAAGCTCTGTACTGGGCATGACCCCAGCGAGCACAAGCAGCTCAGAGGGAGGTGATGGCTTAGCTTCTATCCAGTCATGCCTGCTCTATCTTATCCTCAGCTTCCCGTGCACACCCAGCCTGAGTGCCAGGATGGCATCATGCCAGGATGCCATTGTGCCCTGTCTGCCCAGACTGTGTGTTTTGCTCTTCATTCCCCCTCAGGAAGCTCTTCTCAGGCTCACTGTTGTGATAATGTGACTCCTGGGACCATGTCACTGGCATGTGGGAACCCAGGCAAGGAGATGAATCTTTGAGAGGCAGTAATTAGTTCTGTCATATTAATAAATTAATAAAGCTCTCATTTATTCTCCAGATTTCACTTCCTGTCCCTGTATTTTCTCTTCTTGTCACACAAACACCCTACTGAAAATGTTAGAAGGCACAAAGAGGGAAGCAGGGAAGGGGAAAAGAAGGCTTCAAGACAAGGGAGCATCTTCCACTCTCTAAAGCTGTTTTGGCATCTCCAGGGAATGGTGCCAGGCTACTGAAACAGCTCCTCAGGTTGCAGTGGCAGAAAGGTGAGAGGAGCTGAAACTCTGCCTGCACAAGCAGCAGCCCCACGGTGGAAACCAGCTCCTGCTGCAGGGTGCAGACATCTCCATCTTAGCTGCCTGTCTGCACTGACCATGGAGCCAATGAAGAGAAATTTCTCCTGCATCATTCACCCAGGGCCCTGCTTAGTTGTCTCCTTGGACATGAAGGAGCCCTGGATGATTAGCTCCATATTTCCATTTGATGTCAGAGCAGGGTCTTGCAGGAACCTGTGAAATCAAGAATTGCTCACTGACCTGGAGAGGAGGCTCTGCTCACTGGCAACTTAACAGCTGCTCAAAACACTTCTGCAGGAGACCTTGGCCTGTGCTTGCTGAAGGGGCTGCCTAGATGGAAACCCCACACATCATGAGATCCTGCTGCCTCAGGATTTACTTTTGAAGTGCTGTCCTCCTTAACAGGCTTTCACCCAGGCAGCCCAAATCACAAGCCACGAGGCAAACATCACCTGAACCTTGTCTCCTCCTCCAGAGCCTCCTTGGCAGTCCTGGTTCTTGACCAAATTTCTAAGCAGAAGAAAAGTGACACTGCCTGTGGATCAGCTTTCACACTTATCACTTAAAGATGCTGCACTCTGGCCCAACCATGTTTGGCCTTTTTTTCTCTGGCCCACCTCCCTCCTGCCCTCCTGCCCAGACACAGGCAGTGGTAACCCAGATCTATTTGTTGCAGGGCAGGAGGCACTGCCAGTCTGATGCTTCAAGGACTTGTTGGTGTTTCCCATCTCAGCAGAAAGAGGTGCTGAAGGTGAGTATCGATTTATCAGCAGTAGGAAGGGGAGGAAGCAAGATCCTATGGTGGGCCTGCAGGGCTTTTCCATTAGGATGGCACACACAACAGCCCACCCTGTGCTTCCCCACCTTGCTGGCAAAAAACCACAACCAGAAGGATGCAAGGATTGCCAAAAAATACATGGTTGGGCCAAGAAAAAGCACAGGGACAGTTCAGGATTTCTATCTGGTCAGGGATTGGAGCAGGCAGCCCAGGGAGGTGGTGGAGCCCCCATCCCTGGAGGTGTTCCAGAAACCTGTGGCCATGGCACTTGGGGACATGGTTTGGTGGCCATGGTGGGGTTGGCTTGCTGGTTGGACTGGATGATCCTAGAGGTCTTTTCTAACCAAAACAATTCTATGATCAAACTCTCCTGCCTACAGCATTCCTCTGCAGTGCACCCAAGCCAGCAGGATGTTCCCCAGCACAGCTGTAAGGCTAAGCCAATCTCTCCTTTCCTCTCCTCCTCACCTTGGGGAAGCAGAAGGGAAAAAAACCTCAAGGATGTCTGCAACCCATGGCCATGCTCCGGCCACAATGGCAACAATAAGAGACAGCAACCCTCCCCTGCCCCCTCCCTGCAGATGTCTGCTGGCTAATCCTCCTGCGTAGCCAGGCTCCAAAGCCTCCTCCCTGTCCTGGCCAGCAGTGTCACCCGGCCAGCAGTGTCACCCCGCGGGAGGCGACGCGATCTGATCCCCTGCCCCTGCATCCGGCCCCCCGCACAAAGAGCACTGGGGGGAAGGGGACCGCGGCGGCTGGGAGGAGGCTTCATCAGCACCGCTCCTGCCATGAGCAGGAACAAAGCGATGGGGCCAGGAATTCAGAGCGAGCGGAGTGCATTTCTATGCTAATGAGAGCTCCGAGTTAGCTCCTGCTGCCTGTGGCAAATTGGAGCGAAAATCCAGGCTTGAAAGGATGCAACTTTCCCGTCCAACACCGAGCCCTCTCCCTCGGTTTATTTTTAATTGACTCCTACTAAGGCAGAGTCCGTGTTCCCCCGTTCCAAATGGCACAGCTGCTGAAACTGAAAATCAGCATCATAAAGTGCAGGCGTAGAGATTTTCTGGTGCTCACTTCTTAGCTCTCCATTTCCAAACCTCAGCAGCCTGCCCAGAACAAAAGATGTCTTGGCAGAGCATTAACCCCATCCTGCAAGCCCCGCATCCCCTCGTGCTTGGCTACAGAAAGGGCTGCGGGCTGCGCCGAGCATCACCTCTCCGGTGACAAACGAGACGGTGCAAGGTGGGGCTGGGAAAGAGCTGTCCCACAGGCAGCTCACAAACGTAGCTCCAGCTTCAGTCAGCCTGGTGCTGCAGCCCCAGCCTGGAGTGTTTGGATCAGCAGGGGCAGAACCAAGCACTCTGCCCCCTCACAGAGTAGTAAGGGTTGGAAGGGACCTCTGAAGAGCGTGGAGTCCACCCCCCTGCCAGAGCAGGGTCACCTAAACCAGGGACACATCCCAGTTGGGCCTTCAAAGTCTCCAGAGATGAAGGTTCCACTACCTCTCTGTCACCTTCACAGTAAAGAAATTCCTTGGGATGGAACTTCCTACATTCCACTTGGCAGAGGTGTCCACTGCCAGGCCAGCACACACAACCCTGCCCCCTCAGAAACAAGGCTGGACAAGGCACTGGCCCCAAAGGTGGAGTGCTGGACTCCATGATCTAATAATGCCATGGCTGGGTTTTAGCAATCAGTGATGATGTTCTGACCATCAGGCAACAGTGCAGACACGCTGGTGCTTGGTCCTGGCAAGTAAACCCTGCCCTCCTACACAATGAAAACACCAGCTGGCTACTCTTGGCCAGCTTAGCCTCAAGGGATAATGATCCAGAGAATTGTCACTGCAAAAGGGACTGGAGAACCCCATGGATTGCCAAATTCCTGAGGCAAGCCAGAGTCAAGACGGAAATGTGGCAAACTGGAACAATTGTGATGCAGCTCAGGAGCTGTGCTCTGCAGAGGGACAGGATCCATCCAGCAGTGACTGAGCTCTCTGCTAACACAGCTTAGCTCTGTCTCCAGGTATGGGCAGGGTTCACTCAGATCTCCCTGGAAAGAGACTGTGGATTCTGATGTGAAGAAGTGGAACAGTACATTTCTAAGGCTGATGGGTCACTGTCTTTCCCAAAAGAGAGGACAAAAGGGGCAACAAGAACTCCAGAGAGACCAGGAGAGGCTGGATGCTGCAGAGCAGCTGGTGATATCCTACCTCTGGTACCCCAGCAGTTCAGGGCTTGGGACAAGGAGCATTCATGGATGCTTCTGTCTCAATGTGCCAGCTGCCACCTTTAAGCTTGGCAGTGACCCCCTCAAGCCCCTGTGTGTCTCTTCTGTTCTCCAACCTTGGCCTGAAGGAGTCAGAAGAAGTGGAGCAGCGGTCCAGAGGGCCCGGCCACGGAGTCCAACTGTAGATACCTGCTGGAAATATCTCTGTAGCCAGCAAGAATTGCTAATGGGGGAATCAAAGCTCAACCTTTCTCCCTTAGGAGGTTGCAGCAGGGTTTCCACACTAACAGTTGTAAAGGGCCTGGATCACTAATACCAACAAAGCTAGAGGGAAGACCTCCTAAGGAAGCTTGATCCTGTTGCAGGAAGGATAACCCTCTTGCCTCCCACCTGTAGCCTGGGGAGCAGAATCCAATTATGTGAGCAGACCTGGAGGAAAACCCCAAGAAGGAAGAGGAGAAGGGGGAGTGGATGTAGCTAACACTTTGCTAGCATGTGTCAGCAGGACTTTTTTCTCTCCCATAAATATTTTTTTCACACCAGGGCTCTGCTGGGTGCCAGCCATTTCTGCTGCTTTGCCATTTACCAGGGTGGGGTGCTGGGAGCTGAGCTGTTTAGAAAATCTGTCACTGACCAAGCTGAAAATAATTCATTAATTAGTAGCTGACCCTGAGCTTTCTCTTTTTTTCTTCCCCCCCCCCCCCCCCCCCCAGTCTGGTTCTCTCTGCCTTGTTCTGTAAACAGAGGGGAAAAAAAGGAAGGGGTGGGGGGGAAATCCATTTTTATCTTTTGCCAAGCAAAGAAATCCAGCTTCAGACCTTTGATTAAATATTAACCACTCTGCACAGACCACAAGCGAGATCCACAGCTATTTATTGCTCCAAAGGCAGCTTCAGCAAGGAACAAAACAAAACAAACAAAAACCAGCCAGGAATGAACGGTGTCATCCACATCAACAAGTTTCCCTTGTGTGCTTGAGTCAGCTTGAAGCCAGGAGGCATTTAAGAGCACGTTTCACTGGGCTCAGCGCTCAGGGACTGTCAGGGCAGTGCTCTCTGAGCCCCACATGCCTCCCAGCACCTACTGCTGCTCCCTGCACCGCATGAGTGAACCCTCTGCAGGCCCAATCCATAGGCTAATGACGTCAATGAGCTCTGCTTTGGAGCTCGCTGCAAAACCTCCGTGATGCCTCCAGAGCTAACAGAGCTTTGGGAGGGGTAAACTGGTGACTGCCTGACTGATCATCTCCCACACACACACACACACCCCTCTGTTCCCTTTTCAGAGCCCACTTTGGAACCAGCAGAGACCTGCCAGTGACATTTAGAGAAACAGAAGGAGGTGAGCAGCTGCAAGGTTTTGAACTGGAGCAGGGCAGGTTTAGGTTGGACAGCAGGAGGAAGATCTTTACAACGAGAGTGGTGAAACAATGGAACAGGTTGCCCAGGGATGGGGTTGAAGCCCCCAATCCCTTGAGACATTCATGATCAGCCTTGATGTGGCCCTGGGCAGCCTGATCCCCTGCAGGGGGGTTGGACAAGATGGCTTTTGAGGGTCCCTTCCAACCTGATGCAATCTTTGAACCTTTATGGGTGACACCAATGCAGCTGCAGTAAACTCCTGTCCACCAATCTGCTCTTCCCCAGCAGGGAAATGGCCTTAATCCTGGTGTTGAAACCAGCAAGGCTGCTGCCCTAAAGCCAGGCTGATGTGGGGCAGCTGGCAGCACTGGCTCCATTCTGACCCACTCAGTGGCTGGGCAGTGTAACACCCTTTGTGTGCCCTATGCACGTCCCTGAAGGCTTTCCCACAAGCTTCCTGGTATCATTTGATGCTCTGGAAGCACAGGACAAAAGGTGATTGTTCCTCCTCTTATTTATTATTATTGGCAATAATAAGCAGCATAAAAAAGCAGCTGTGCTCCTCTTTGGGCCCTGAGCCAGCCCTGGTGCTCTCTTCCCCCCCCTCCCTCTCCCCCGAATTCACAGCCATATGCTTGGGTTTCTGACGCACAGAGATCAAATAACCCAGCACTCAGGGTAAGATATTATCCCCTATTACCAATTCAATGCAAACAGCTCTCATCTTCCCCAGATTAAAAGCCAATTAAAGAACCTTGCTTCTCAAGTGGAGAGGAAACTGAGGGACTTATTTTGTGTGTGTGTGTTGGGGGGGGGGTGGTGGTGGTGTTGGTCTCTGGCAAGGAGGCAACATTCCCTCTCCCCCCCCAATCATAAGCATCAGCAATGAGTTCTTTTCAAGTCACATTTTGTTCAGAACCATTTGGGTTCCATGTCTCCAGAGAAATACAGAGAGGGCAACAACAAAACCTCCACAAACCCACATCCTGAAGAAGGAAAAGGAGAGAGACTTTCCTCGCTGGGAGATCAATGGTGCTTGCTGAAGTCAGCAATTGATGTTTGGGGTTTCAAAGCTGTCCCAGGGCAAGGGAGCCTTAGTCTCAAGGTGAAGAGCAAGCTCATAAATCTGGGAGAAGCTTCAAGACCAGAATATGCTGAGTCCCTGCTGCAGGGAGGGCAGAGCCAACAGGAAAAGGGCATTTGCTCTGCAAACAAGAAGCAGGATGAGTGCTTGTAAATCGCTAGTCACGAGGGAACAGGTGACATTCAGTCCTGCTGCACTCAGATCAGGGATACAAAGGGAAGAGAAAGGTGACTTTAAGTCAGCTCTGCACTCACAAGGGCCACATGAGCCCCTGATTCCTCCTCTCAGCTCCCAGAGCAGGTCAGCAAGGACTCAGGTCTGATACTCTCTCACTGGGAAACCCAAGACTTAGCCTCAAGGCAGCAGAGCCCAAATGCTCTCTATTGCCTTCCTGCCCTGGGAGCAGAGACAGGTTCTGTGCAGGGGTAAAGTCAGGGACTGGAAAAGCTCCCAGCAGGGCCTGCAGACAGCACAGCAGGACTCCAGCACAAAGGTATACAGTGACAACTGGCCTCATCGATCCTCTGCCCCTGGATTTAGTGGAAACAAACAAAAGGCTTCATCATCGAAAACCCCAGACTGCCTCTCCAGCAAGTATGGGACCCAAAAGGAAATCTCTGCTTAGGCTTCCCCCAGCTTGCTGCTGCATTATTTGCTGACCCTCTGCCCCTGGCTGCTCACAGCTCCATTACCATCAGTTTGCAATCAGCACAGAACCATAGAATTGTCAGGGTTGGAAGGGAGCTCAAGGATCATTCAGTTCCAGCCCCCTGCCACGGGCTGGGACACCTCACACTAGATCAGATTGCTCAGAGCCACATCCAGCCTGGCCTTTAAAATCCTCCAGGGATGGAACCACCCCAGACTCAGCCTTGCAGCTCCTGCTGCCATGGCCCTGCAAAGCCCTGCCACCAGGAGCAGCCTTCTAGTGAGTCTGCAGTGAGGTGAAGGGGCATGGAGCTCTTGGCAGAGAGCATTCAGCACACTCATCCGCTTCAGCAGGTAGCCAGGTGACCTCCTGAGGTCCTTTGCAACCTGAATCATCTTCTGTTTCTATCAGGATGCTAAACTAGCACAAACCCCATGTCTGTTTCTGCCAATCTGTCATCTTGCATCCATTTCATCTCCAGGTGTCACAGCTAGCCCAGATCTTCCTGTCTACAAGCAGACAGTTATTGTTTTCTCTTCTGTGTCTGTATTTGTTTCTTTAAAAGCCATTTCCACTTCCATTTACCAACACACAGAGAGAAACAGGCAGAGGTACACAGACAGCAGGGCATCCTTTGCATCAGGCTTACTCTCCATTCCAGGCTTGTTTAGAGTGAGGAGGGCTGGGAGTAGCTCGGTCCTGCGAGTGGCTCTCTGCATTCACACTAACAGCCAAGCTGCCACAGCCTGGCAGGGTGAGGGCATCTGCCCAGCTGCCCTGCATGGCCTAGGCTCAGCTGGTGCAGAGGCAGAGCAGGAGGCCAGGTCTTGTCTGCACTGCCAGCAGCAGATCTCAGCCCATTTGCCAGTCCAAACTTGCCCACCAGCCAACGTGTTCCCAGGCAGCCACAACCTTTGCATGGGGAGAGGAGGGGCCCAGCCACAGCCCAGCAAGCAGGAACCCACGGTCTTGCTCCCACTGTTGGGGCTGAGCATGAGCACAAACCAAGCCACAGAGCTCAGCAGACATCCTGAACGTCCTTGTGCTCAGCACTGCACAGGTGACTCCAGCCTGAGCTACGATGGACCAAGAGCCACCAGCCCAGACAGACAGTGGGCAAGTGGTGGGACACAGCCACTGCTTGTGGGGACCACAGCAGCTTCTCCCCTGGTCAGGAAGCAAGCTCCAGCAGCACACATGATGGCCGTGGGGGGGAGCAGCAGCAGGGCTGGGGGAGAAGCAGGATCCATGGCCACTCCTGGCAGCATCCTGTGGGCTCAGTGCCCACTGTCATGCTCAGGGACTGGGGCACCTCCCAGCACACACAACTCATCTTGCTGCTGCTGCCAACGTGGCTCTGGAGGCTCAGACTGGAGGGGAAGGGGGAGACAGGACAGGAAAGGTGGGGAGCAGGAGGAGCCCAGGGACAGGACAGCAGTGTGGGAGCCTGGAGAAGAAGGAAGGACTGCAGCCTGCCTCTCCCCTCCATGTCTGCCCAGAACAGGCACTCTTCTCCCAGCCTGGATCTCCTCCCCAGCACCGTGGCTGCTGCTGGTGAAACCACCAGATCTCAAGCCACCCTGTCACCATGGCAACGGGCCGAGAGGAACAGATGGTCCTGGAGAGCCAAATCCCACTTGGAGAGGGAGCATGCAGGGCTGTGGGGCAGGGCAGCAGCAGACCCCAGCCACACACCGGAGAGGACAGGGGGGGTCACCCCTCTCACACTCCTCTCCCTCATCCTCCAGCCATAGCAAGACATAAATGGGTTTGGTGGCACCTTGGAGTGGCCTTGCAGGAGGGAGGGACATCCATGTTCCTCTCCCAGGGGGCATGAATCCTCTGAGAGCCATGATCCCATTGCCTGGCTCTGGAAAGAGCCCCATTTGCTCAAGCACCTGGAGCATCCCCCTGCCTGCCTTTAGTAAACCTCACCCCTAAGGTGGGGGCTGGCACAGCAGGTGAGCTCAGGGGCCAGACCTGCTCATCTGTGAAGTGAATGGGCAGAGGGCTCAGCTGGCACAGCCCTGCCAAGTCTCCCAGATGGATTCATCTGGACAGACCAGGGATGAGAACCGGGGTGGGTGAAGATAAAACTCAGACACTAATCTCCCTGTGGATTAACTGTCAAGCCTGTCCACGTGGGGCCATGGTGTGGGGCTTTGGAGCAAACAACATCTAAGACATGCTGGAGACACCCACAGCTCCTCTGGAGCATTTGAGAGAAGCAGCCAGGCATGCCCCAGAGTATTCCTCTGGGGCACAGAGCCTTCCCCTGGGGCACAGAGCCCTTCTCCCCTCGCTAGATTTGCAGAGTGAGCTGCAAACCTGACACAGTTGGTGTGGTCAGCCCCAGACCTGGCTGCATTTGGGGGGAAAGCAGCAAGTGTGAAAGTACACTTGTAAGCCTGCAAAGCTGCCAGGGTCTGCAGAGGGGAAGGACTCTCTTTGGGGAAACACAGGCTGCAGAGGCCAAGGAATGTGGGTGCAGGGCGGGGGGAAATAAGAAGTGGCTTTTCCTTTAGGAAGCTTTGCTCCTGGCACAAGCTGTCTCCATTCTCTCCTGGAGGACACAAAGGAGCCCTCACTCTCCAGAGCCAGTTTTGGAGCTGTTCCCACCATCATCACAACTTCCTTAGCTCCAGACAAGTTCTGTCCCTGTGGACTCATGGCTGAGTTTTGCAGCCCTGTCCCCAGATTCACGGGGGCCAGGCAGCTGCTTTTCCAGCCCAGGGAGTCCCAGGGAGCTTTCATCCCAGCTGGGAAGCAGAGTTTTTCAGGTCTCAAGGGCCAAAAGAGGCTGGGGACAGAAAGTAAGTGGTCCCAGGGTGAGAGAGGAGTGTGTTGGGAGGCTGCAGAGAGCACTGCAGGGAGGGATGGAGGGAGCTAAACCCCCTCCTGCCTACCAGCAAGCGCTTCTCCCTGCACCAACCGCTCTGCACCAAGCTGCTCCCTTTGCCGTGGCCCTGGCATGCTCACAGAGATGCTGGCCTCGGGGGCCCAGCCCGGCCCAACCGGCTCCCAGCCCACACCCGTGAGAAGAGCCAGAGCCTGGCCTGCCTCTCAGGTGTGGCCCTTTCGCCTCCAGGCTCCTGCCTGATGCCAGCTTGCATGTGGACACCTTTGGCTGGTGAGAGAAGGGGAGCAGGAGCTGCCGGGCAGCAACACCCTGCCAGGGAGATGGGTGCCAGGGCAGCAGCTCGTGGGAGGCTGCAAAACCTCCTCCTGTGGATGGGGTTTGTCCACAGCAGCCCTCTCCTGTGCTCCCTGGCCTTCAGAGGGGGTTCCCAGGGGTTTTGGTTGGGGTTGCTTTGGTTGTTGTTGGCGTCTGGGTTCAGCCCTTTCTTCCCCGGCCCAACGAGCCCTGGAAACCCACATCTGTTCTCTGCAGAACAGGTTGGGTGCAGGAGCAGCCATGCCTGCTTCCCACGCAGCAGCCCAGCCCAGCCCAGCCCAGCCTGGCCCACACCCTACCCTTCCCCTGCCCCAGAAGTCCTTCTTCTTTTTATTTATTTCTCTTCCCCCCCCCCCCCCCCCCTTTATTTCTCCCTCTGCTCTTTTCCCTGGTTCAGAGCTGCCTCCCCTCCCTGTATTACAAACGTTATCCAGCTACTAGATAAGAAGCTCTTCAGCAGCTCTTTATTAATCCCACTGGAGGCAGAAGGAAGGCAGAGAGAAAGGCCTCAGTGTGGCCAGGACAGAGACTAATGTTCCATGAAGCACCTCTGCAGAGGAGCAGCATGTCTGTTTCCCAGGGAGTCTCATGGGAATCTTGGGCAATAATTAACAATTATTGGACTTTAAACCCTTTAAACCCTCCATCTCTCTCTCTCTGCCTGTCCTGACCAGGGTTCTCTAATAATTCATCCAGTCTGCAACACTCCCAGCCTGGTTTGCTGGAGCAGACTGAGGCAGGACAGGTAAGGAGCTGGATGCAGACAGACTCCAGGGCAGGCAGGAGGCAGCTGCTGAGCTTGCTGCTTCCTTGCTTTTACATGGAGCTGCAGTATTCCAGCTCCCAAGTTTCCACCTCCTTTCCATCCTTCAGTGAACCTTGCAGCTGCTTTGGCCACCAAAAGCAACAGCTTGTTGTGGTGCACATCTTTCCAGGGAAGTTTCCCCCCTCAGCCTTGGAATACCACAGGCTCCTGCATATGGCTAAAATCCTGATCTACCCAGGATGCAGCCTAGAAAGCTTTCATGGCACAAAGACACTTGTTTAAATCCATCTGCTGTCTCAGACAACTATAATCAGCAGCAAGTGATTGCTCACATGTGAAAGTTGGATGGCTCACAGGCCCTGGGTTTCCATTGCTACTTGGCCCCCTCTTATGGAAGGACCAGAGCTGCTGAAGTGCTTGCTCACTCAACAGGTAGGTTCTTTGTGTCGCCTGCACCCTACAGTGGGGCAGCTCAGGTGTTCTGAAACTTGCTCACAGCCACCTAGGAAATCAGTGGCAAAAGCAAAGCAAGTTGCAGGTACCTGGAAAGTTACACTGCTGTCCCCAGCACTCAGTTATCCTTCCTGCTTCAGCATTCACAGCACAGCTGGGGCATAATATGAACCCTGTCCTGCCCAGTGTGTTGTCCAGTAGAGCCATGGTGTGGGTGGCAGCTGCCCTGGGCTGGCAGGGTAGCAGGGATCTGGAGGGCTACCCAGCCTACTGTGGGAAGAGGTTGTTTTCCTCTCACCTACCTGCAACCCCTCCCAGAGAAGTGTCTGGAAACCACAAGTGACCCAAATGCCAGAGTAGTGGAGTGAGAAATCAAGAGGCTTTGGAATTAAACCAGGCAGGGAAGCCAATGGGCCATGTTCACCCACTTCCATGGCTTCAACCCACACACCTCACACTCCCAGCAGGAAGAAACTGGGTCCAGTGTTTGCCCTGACAGAATATTTGTACAGTGATCCAGGCAAAACAGTTTCTTGTCTTTTAAAATCACCAGGCAAGAAGCTGTCAGCTCCTGGCTGCTGTGAAAAATGACAAAACCAAGAGGAGTCACCTCTCCCTGTGCTTCACCAATGGTCTCCTGCTTCCAAAGAGCAATGGAGGCAAGGCCAGCTGTGCAAGCTGCCCTGCAGACACTGGGCAACCCCAGCAGAGAAGAGAGGGGCTGCTACCAGCAGCTTTTGACAAGGCAAGGCACACAGAGGTGAAGTGAGCTAGCCAAGGGTATTCCAGGGAGCTTGTGGCAAAGCCAGGAAATGATGCCAGCCCTTCTGAGCTCAGCCTGCCTTTGCCATCACCTCCAGGCCATTCTTTCCCTTCAAGTGAAAGCTGATTCATGCCTGGTAGAAGTCAGTGTGAGGCAGCAGATCTCCCCATTGCCACTGAGGTACTCTAAGGTACTCCACGGGCATGGCAGCAATTGGGATGTCAAGAGCAATAAAAAAACCAAAGCCATATATACCCAAAAAGAATGAGTTTAGCCTCTTCTGAAGTGAGCTTAGAGCCAGTGAAAGGTCTCAGATCAATACCAGCAAAACTGCAAATTGGAGTCCTCCCCTCAGCCACAGACAGGGTACAGCTGAGGCAGCATCTGCAGGAACAGCCTGCCCACGATCTCTGCCAGCCTGCCTCAGATCTGACCTTGAGGAGTTGCCTTGAAGTGCAAGAGGGAAACTCCCCCTTCCTCCCTCCTCCCCCCTTCCCATGCAGCCCTGGGCTTTGGTTCCCCAGCAGGGAGATTGCTGCTGGTTTCTTTTACTGGGGTCCACTCTGTCTGGAGAAGAAACAGAGTCTTGATGAACTCATTCCACATGCACACCGAGCAGACCTGCTTCATCATGTGGGTAGAAACAAGTCCTAAGGGGTTCAAGTGGATTTGGCAGCACAGAGTTTGAGGCAAATCCAGCCCTAGAGAGAGCTTGGCTACCAGGCTGGCTCTGGCATTTCAGGTGGCAAGATGCAGCTGCCCACTCCTTTGCCTTTTCTTCTCCCCTCCTGCCCCATAGCTGCGCCTGTGCTCGGCCCCGGGGGACCTCTGGAAACTGCATTAGAGGTCCTTCCCATACAAAGTTTGGATCAATACAGCTGTCAAGCTTTGCCCACATTACCCCTGCTAATTGGAATTACAACAGGCAGGCTGCAGCTTTCACTCCATCTCGCTGCTGTTTGTCATAATGCAATCAAAATCCCTCTGCTCCCCTTCCCGTGGAGCGTGACGGGAGCCCAGGCGCTGCCCACCACGCGGCCTCCGGGGAGCAGATTCCTCTGGGTCACACTGGGGCTGGGATGCCTGGCCACAGGGGTGGGAAAAGAGGCCCTCACTGCCAAAACTCTCTTGGCCTGCCTTTGGCTAAGCAGGGGAATGGGACAGCCAAGCTTGGCCAGCCTGAGTAGAGACCAGGCTGGGGCACAGCAGCGAGGCAGAGATGGGGACTGAGAGGTGATGGTGGAGCAGCTGCTGTGGGAAGGAGCTGCAAAGACCAGAGGTAGCCCCAGCCTGATTGTGGAGCTGGACACTGCTCAGCAGCAGAGCCCTTGGCCATGCCAAGGAAGGAGCCTATGCTGACCAAGCATGGGGAGCGTGGGAAAGGTGTCTCCTTCTCTCTGCCTCCCGACACCCCCAGCTCCTGCCTCACCAGCAGTGCTCACCCATCCCCTCAGTGAGGGGGTCTCACCAGCTTCCAGGGACAGATGTGAGCAGGGGAATCATAGGAACAGGTTCCCCAGAGAGGTGATGGAGTCACTGTCCCTGGAGGTGCTGAAGGAATGTGTGACTGTGGCACTTGGGGGCACGGTTTGATGGCCGTGGTGGTGTTAGATTGATGGTTGGACTCGGTGACCTCAGAGGTCTTTTCCAACCCAAACAATTCTGTGATTCTACAAACAATGAGGCAGCTTGGCATGGGCATGGCACAGGGCACTGCCTGTGACTCGGGTGGCTGCACAGGAATGAGTCAAAGCTTTGTGCTCACATAGAAGAGGCTTAACCCCAGTACAAGCAAAGCTGAGACAGCATCTAAAGGCTTCAGCTAGGTCAGGATCCCTTCCATGCTAAATGCTATGCAAAAGTCCCTGCCTCAGCAAGGTCCCCACTCACAACCCCCTGCCCAGAGCTCGCTGGCTGCTCCCTGGCTCTGTGCAGCAGCCCTGGCAGCCAGAGGCCAAGCACATCTTGCTCACCCCAGCTCCGAAGGCACGGCCAATTGACGGAGCCAGGGTGATAGATATTGGGCAATAGATAAGAGCAGCTGTGATGTGCTGATCATTATCAAGCAGCACTAATGCAGGGCTGAATTACCCAGAGGAGGGAAGGATCAGCAGCCTGGACATGCTCAGCTCCCCAGAGACTGGCCATAAACAAAACTTAAATAATTAGAGTGCTTGGGTGGAGATGCAGCCTCTAAGTATTCTTAGGCTCAGGCAAATAAAGGAAATAAATTCTTGGAAGGTGCCAGGCTGGATGGGGCAGAGGGAGGCTCATTTTCCACATCACTTGAGAGCAGCCATTATAAATCTCACTGAAGGATGCACCTCCCCAGGCTAGAGATATTTTTAATCTCTGGGAGAGAGGGAAGAGGAGAAAAAAAAAGGGGGGGGGGGGGGAAAGAAGGGCATTTTGGTATTTACACCAGAGGCAAAAAGGGTGTTTAAAAATCAGAGTGCATTTTTGAAGGTCTGCTCCTGCCATGCCAAGAAAGGAGGAATTGTCCTTCTCCAGTGTGATAGTTGGAAATATTAGCCCCCCAGAGAATTCCTTCCTACCACCATCATTCTGTAGTAAGCTGAGAAATCCAACTCCCAGAAGGAATGGGGGGAGTCAGGGGCTAAAGGTTCTTTCAGTGGCAAATTGCTAGCTCAGTTCCCAGCTGAACCAGCTGTAAATGAACATCAGCTCCTTGGGATCCTGAGGGGTGAGTTCTGCACTGTCCCTGCTGCCCTGGTGTCTGGGATAATGTCCCACAGGAGATGAGATGGCTGAGGCACCCTCATGGGAACAACAACCTGGTTTGCTGGGCCAGGAGCCCCAGCAGAGGGGATGGGACAGCAGGGCACAAGGACCTGCTCACAGATGTCAACTACAGGACATGTCCTTAGAATTAGAATTAACCAGGTTGGAAAAGACCTTTGAGACCATCAAATCCAACCTCCCACCCAACACCACCTGATGAACTAAACCACAGCACCAAGCACCCCATCCAGGCTCTTCCTAAACACCTCCAGTGATGGGGACTCCACCACCTCCCTAGGCAGCACATCCCAATGGCCAATCTCTCTTGCTGTGAGATGGGACACCAGGGCACAAGGACCTGCTCACAGATGTCAACTAAAGGGCATGCCCTTGGAGTTAAGAGCCCAGACAGAGCCTCACGTGGTGCTCTGCCTGCTGGAGCAGTGTGTCCCAGGTGTTCTGCATGCCAAGGCCACCTGAGCTTTGGGGCAGGGAAATCCATGTGTTGGCTTGGGCAGGATTGCCAGATCAGTCTTGCTGTTGGAGGCTTTGCTGCTTCTCCACGTGGTTAGTGTTGTGCTCCCTGCAGAGGGTGGGGAGGGAGGTGGACTCCTTTTATCATGGTCATCAAGGAACTCTTGTCAAAGGCTGACTGCACACAGGTTTGACTGATCACAGGTTGAACAATGCTGCATGGCAGCAAGTCTGCCACAGGTGTAATGATGTGAAAGTTCTCAGCCTTGCTCTCAAGGGGGTCCTAGAGGACCCAAAGATAAGCTGCCAGAGCACTGCCTGCCCTTGCAACCCCCACAGCTTCCCTCCTGCCAGGCTCCGTCCTGCTCCTAATTCCCTCCCCACTCCTCAGGCACTGAGAACATTCCTCCTTTTACAAGCTGCTCAAGCCTCTCTCTCCCCCCTCCATCCCTCCCACCCTTTACCATGACTGCCTTCATCCTCCCCAAAGGATCCTGTTCAGCTTGTATCAAAGGGATACACGAGCACACCCATTAGGTAACAGAGCATCGAGCAAATCCCCAAGCTGCCTCTGAAGATCAGAGCACACCGTAATCACTCCCTCTGCAAGGAGATCCCAGTAAGCCCTCTTCCACTTTCTCTGGGTTCTTGCTGAACTGAAGCACATGAGGCACATTTGGCAAGCTCAGCCTCATCACCAGGAAAATCCCTTCACAAAACTTGCACACACAGAGCTCCTGGTCTCCCCCTGCTCCCCTGCAGATGTTAGCAGGCTGCTGCAGGGAGGGCATTGCTGCTGCAGAGAGGGCATTGCTGCTGCCCTGAAGGTCTGGGTCTTGCTTCCCTGCCTGCAGCTGGGACACACCACCCAGGCTGGGCAGCTGAAGGGGCTGCCACAGATGTCACAAGCAATAGCAGCAGGTCCCCTCCCCTTGTGACCCTCTCCTCTCCCTGAATCCCTCCAGGAGATAGCAGAAAACCACTGCAAGCTGGGGAGGATGGGAGGGCTGGCAGCAGGTGGACATGTGTGCACAGGGGCACACAGCAGGGCAGCAGTGGCACTCCAGTGCATGCAGAGTGATTCATGTGCTGCTGCACAGGAGGGGCTTTCATAACCATGGCCTTGAAGAGAAAAGCAAGAAGCCTTTTCTCAAGGCTTTCATAAGACCCCATGTGCTTCACTGATATAACAAACAGCACTTGGCTTTGAAGTTGTGACCATAGGTGTCCTCAGATCTGGGTCCTGGGCTGGTCTCAGACTGCCCTTTTCTTCACCAGCTCCCATCTAAGCCTCAGCCCCATGGTACACAAGAATGAACTCATCCTCCTTGTGTGTAATACACAGAGCTCCAGTGTGGCCAGCTGTGGGGTGCAATGCACAGACTGACAGCACCCAGCAGCGCTGCCTACCGAGTCAGGAGGGGTCCTGTATCCAATGGAAACTGTGGCAGCTGCTCTAAATTACAGCATGGCAAGGATGCAGCTATACAACACATCCCTGATCTTCAACCACCATAAATGGGCACAGCCTTGGCTCTCCCCTGCCCCCAGAAGATGCCCTTCCTGCCACTTGGTCCCTGGCCACTGTGCTGCTGCAGCTGGCAAGGGGAAGAGCATAAACAGGCCCAGCAATGGGCAGCTGTGCAAGTTGTCCCTGCTGTACACCACCAAATCAGTAGCTGCTGCTTTCTGTTCCAGCCCTTAAAACAACATTGCTCCTCGAATAACCCAGGCCTTGGTGCTAAGTCAGAGCAGCAAGGAGATATTGTGAGCTGCAGCCTCTTAGGAACAGAGGTGATCTTTTCCTTGTGTGTGCACTCCCAGCCCCTGAACTGACTTTGATTATTAGTCCTCAACATTTCCTCTCCCTTTGGCACCCTCAGGCCATTGGCACAACTGCTTTGGTGGGGATGTGGCTCTAGGCTTGTCTACAAGGGGTCTGTCTCAGGGCTGATCATCTAGCCCAAGAAAAGCCAAAGAGCAAAGCCCCCTGAGATGCCTCTCACTAAGGAAAAAAAGTAGTCCTAGCTCAGACCAGCTTAGTTCTGCAGGCTGCATGGATGTTCCATGTGCTGGCAGCATCCTTTCTCCTGCCCTGCACTCCCTGTGCTGGGCACACAGCATGCAGCAGTCTGGCGCAGCGGCTGCAGCTCCAGCAGTTAGTTAGCAGAGCTGGGACTGTGACACACTGAGACACCAGGACACAGTCCTTATTTCTGCTCCTGCCTCAGAGGCAGGGCAAGATGTTTCAAGGCAAGGAGAAGCTCTGTCACGGCCATGTGTGTGTGTGAAGGGTGAGTTATGACTCTGCAGGGTGCTGATATCTCACCCAGCCCCAGACTCTGAGCTCAGCTCATTTGATTAGGCTCTTCAAGGACAAGGCAGGGCTCCTTTCTCCTTTGCTATTCTCCTCTGCTCTGAGCTCCAAAGTGCCTTGCACAGGCCAGCATAACCTAGGTGTATCAAGCTACTCTACACAGAAACCTGGAGGTGGTGATGGAAACCATGACCTTTCCTCTGCCCTCTGCATGTGCCTCTGAGTAAACTCTGTTCATCAAACTAAACTCTCCCCTAGGTCTATGACTTCTGCCTGCCACACACTGTTTGTAACCCCTGGCTTTGCCAGGACACTCAGCACAACAGCCTCTAATTACAAGCCTCTGCTTGAGCTCTTGAGTCCCAGCAGCCTCTTCTACACCTTAGCATTAGACTCTTGAGTCCACAGCCAGAACTCTGCCCCCTTGGGCTGTCTTTCCTAGGGACAGCAAAAAAAGCTTCTCAAGCAGTACCCCTCTCAGTCCAGAGAGTATCTTGCCAGAGGGTAAGAAATGAAACTTGATTTTGCCAAGTGTGGGGTTCTCAGTGCAAAAAGAAGCCAACTCTAAGACCAGCTGAAATCCAGAGTCCCCCTGAAGCCATGGCATGGCCACAGCCCCTTCAGTGCTCTGTTCTGTTACCACATCTGTAGCCTCACACCATGAGCAAAGCTGGATTTGCTTTCAGGTGGCCACATGACACTGAGCTCCAGCCCTGCCATCTCCTGCACAGACAGACCTTTGTGCTGGGAACTGCTCTCACTGTCACCACAGCTGAAAATCTGGCTGTTAGCCACTGGCTGTGAGCTGCAGGGACCCTCTGTCACTCCTGGTGCTGCCTCTGGATGCTCCAAGCACAGGGGAGGGGGGTGGATCTTCCGTGGGAAAGGAAAAACAGAGTCAGGATCAGCCTGATTCAGGGCTTTCCTAGGTAGAGAGAGAAGTGCTGAGAAGAGAGATGTAGGCAGAGTCCTCCTGCCTAACCAGGCTTGGGAGCACCTGCTGTCATGTAGCTAGGTGGTCCATCTGGTACCTGCCGCAGCTTCAAGGCAGTGCTGTGATTTGCAGGTCCTTCTGTAGCATCCCTCCGTGGTGGGGAGCAGATGGAGGCACTTTGCTGGTTCCTGCAGTTTGAAAGGCAAATGGGCTGGGGTGGGGAACAGAAACCCCCATCCCTGTGTTTTGTCCTTCAGGGAGGAGAGTTACATGGATGCTGCCTCTCACCTGTAGGCTGAATGCAGAGGGAAAGCAGTGCTGTGCACCAGTCTCCAAGTGGCCTGGCTCAGAGCCAGGGACAACAGGCCTGGAGCAGAGTGAGGGTGAGAGGCAGAGTTGGGTGGATAGTGCTTAGAAAGGCTTTCCTCTTGTACCACACCAAACAATGTCAAAGGAGGATTATAAACCTCCTGCAGGGACAGCTTTATCGTGGAGGAATGGAGAGGAGATGGTTCATCAGGTTGGGTCAGTTCCTCCTATCCATCCCCAGCACCCCACAGAGATGCCAAAGAGACAAGAGACCGCTGCCCAGAATTCCCCTGGCACTGACCCATGCAGACCTGTGCCATGCAAGATCCCCCCTCACAAAGCTGAGCCCCCCTGTCCTCCTGGGCTAGGCAATCAGCAAGGGACTGCAGCTCCCTCTCCCCTCCTCATGCCCACCAGCTGCTGTTCCTCTGCCTTGGCACCGCTGCAGAGCCGAGCGCTGCCGCAGCTTTTATGATGCCAGCCTGCATGAAGGGCTGCACCAACCCCAGGGACAGGGAGAAACAGGGAATGGACAGCAAGGCATTGCACTGCCCATGCTTCCCTGGGTCCCCATGGAGGCAGGGACACAGAGAAATGGCAGCACAGGTTATGTAAAGTAAGACAGTGCTGGGCAGGGGAAGCCTCTGAGCCTGCACCTTTTGCTGCACACTGCTGTGTGTGACAGAGACAAGAAGGTAAAGGCAGGACTTGAAACCTGGCACAGGGGAAGGACAAGGAGGTGCCTGCCTGGCTGCCACAGGCTCTCCCTTGCAGGCTGAGGGGAAGCTGTCCTTCCTCCCGTGGTTGATACTTCCACATCTGAGCAGCGTGGGCAGGAGTTTCTCTTCTGCTATGGAGCTGAGGGGTTCCCCTTGGAAGCTGGGAGGGCAGGTTTATGTGTGCTGGGAGGGTACATGCATCAGACCAGCCTGGACTGAACCTCCCCTGGGAGAAGCCAAGAAAACTGTGAGGCCAGGAGCACATCTGTGGCTCAGCAGCAGCCAGGAGGAAAGCAAGGGGATGTACCATGAGCTTCCATTCTTTAGTTAAACAAATTCTCACCTGAAACAATAATTTAGGTTAGGGAACCTCCACTGCAGAGCTCTGAATTCCCTGTGCTGGGCTGGCTGGGCTCTGGTAATTAACACCTTGGGTGTCTCCCATGCAAAGTGGGTCCCAGCTCCGGTGGCTGACGGCACCAACTCACCCTGCATCACAGCTGCCCTGATTTCACCTGATGCAAGACGATCTCCAGGGGTTGCTCAGCCTGGAGCACCTCTGTCTTTCTCTCCTTTGTTTTTGCCTTTTTTTTTGTTTACATCTGTATGGCTTGGTGGCCTGGGAAAAGGAGGCCAGGATGGCAAGAGTCATACAATTGTCAGGGTTGGAAGGGACTTCAAGGATCTGCCACTTCCAATCCCCCTGCCATGGGCAGGGACACCTCACACTCCAGCAGGTTGCTCACAGCCACATCCAGCCTGGCTTTAAAACCATCCAGGGATGAGGCTTCCACCACCTCCCTGGGCAACCTGTGCCAGGCTCTCACCACCCTCATGGGGAAGAACTTCTGCCTGACATCCAATCTGAATCTCCCCATTTCTAGTTTTGCTCCATTCCCCCCAATCCTATCCCTCCCTGACACCTTAAAAGGTCCCTCCCCAGCTTTCTGGTAGCCCCCTGCAGATACTGGAAGGTCACAATAAGGTCTCTTTGGAGCCTTCTCTTCTCTAGACTGCACAACCCCAACTCTCTTCAGAGAGAGGCTGAGCCAGCACAGCCTCCAGCAACGATGTTGCAAGATGCAAACCTTTTCTCAGAGGCCCTGAGGATTTTGGTCAGACATCTGAGGACACCAAATCCCCCCTGCTCCATTCACAGGCAGCCTGGCTTCTCCTCTTCAAAAACAAATCTTCCCCTGGTGCTGCCCCACCACCTTCCCCAGGTGCCTGCCTGCTGGCAGTGCTGAGCCACAACTGAGGGCACTGGAGGAGGGAAAGGTGGCCAGTGGTGGCCACTCACTGTTCTCTGCCTACCTGATAATGAATGGGAGTAGTTAAAGTGTGTCACTGCAGGGGCTGGTCCACCTTGTACTCAGTGGAGCTGCTTTAATATCCCAAAGCAGCTTCCAAAAGGCAAAAAAGTTGCCAGAGTTTTAGCCAGCCTTTGATTTGAACTCCAAGTTATTCTTCTTCTCCCCCTGCTGTCCCCAGCCTCAGCAGCACGAGCAGAGGGCAAGGGCTGCCAGTGGAAATGCAGGCCTGGGAAGCAGGTCACAGCAACCAGCTCTTCTGGTTCCCTTCATGATTCAGCTGAGGTGTGAGCTGTGCCCAAAGGATCCTTCTGGTGCCTCCCTGTAAACTTAGCTTTGTGGCTGGTACAGTTACAGCCCAGAGGAGGGGCAGTGTGAGGAGAGATGTGCCAGGCTCTGCCAGCATCAGCATCTTGTCAGCCACCAGTTAGCTGTGAGCATTTGCCTCATGCTGGATGTGTTGTGGATGTGGCAATGCCCCTGCTCCAGCTGACTCCTTGCAAGCTTGATTAACACTGCTGGTCCAGAGAGCAGAGTCTGCACTTGCAGCCCAGAAAGCAAATCACATCCTGGGCTACATCAAGAGAAGCACAGCCAGCAGGTTGAGGGAGGTGATTCTCCCCCTCTACTCCACTCTGGTGAGACCTCACCTGGAGTACCACGAGGATGAGCAGAGGGCTGGAGCTGCTCTGCTATGAGGACAGACTGAGAGAGGTGGGGATGTTCAGTCTGGAGAAGGCTCCAAGGAGACCTAATTGTGGCCTTCCAGTATCTGAAGGGGGCTACAAGAAAGCTGGAGAGGGACATTTTAGGGTGTCAGGGAGTGATAGGACAGGGGGTAATGGAGCAAAACTAGAAATGGGTAGATTCAGATTGGATGTTCTTCCCCATGTAGGTGGTGAGACACTGTCACAGGTTGCCCAGGGAGGTGGTAGAAGCTTCATCCCTGGAGGCTTTTAAGGCCAGGCTGGATGTGGCTGTGAGCAGCCTGCTGTAGTGTGAGGTGTCCCTGCCCATGGCAGAGGGGTTGGAACTGGCTGATCCTCGAGGTCCCTTCCAACCCTGACAATTCCAGGATTCTCCACAGTCATCTCCTGGCCCTGGCCATGGGGCAGACACCCTCCTGCTCGTGGGCTGAGCTGGCTCTCAGTGCAGCCTGTCGCCTCACCCACGCTGACACACACATGAGCTCATCAACGCGGGCTGGGTTAGAACTAGAGGAGTTGGTTCCACCGCAGCAAGCGAGGCTCAAGGAGAAAATATCAGCAAAAGACACACTTTGGTTGCCTGAAATAGCCTGGTGGTGTTGCTTCTGAGTTGTGGGAGGAGATAGGAAAGGGAGAGGAAAAAGCAACCACGAATTCAAATCAAAGGCTGAATAAAACTCTGGCAACTTTCTGTCTTTTGGAAGCCGCTTTGGGATACTAAAGTAGATCTGCTGAGTACAAGATGGACCAGACCCCGCAGTGACACAATTTGGCTGTTCCCAGCACTCCAGAGAACTGTTGTACCTCCCCAAAAAGGAACCTCCCCCTTCCTTCAGCTGCAGCCAAGTTTGACCCAAAGCCTCCAGGTTTCTGCAGCTCAGTCAGTGCCGCCTGCAAGCCCTGTTTCCAAGCCTCAGACACCTCTCCAGCTCTCCTTTTGCTCTTTGCAAAGGGCTCCCAGGATCCCCTCAGAGCCTGAGTTAGCCCAGTGACAGCAGTCAAGAATCTGTCCCCAGAGAGAGAGGAGCATTTGAAAGTAGAAGCCCAGATCCGCAGATGCATGACCAAGCTGAAGATGAATGCCTCTGCTCTGCCTCCCAAGCTGCACCGAGTTCCATGGCGGGGACAAACAGACAGATTGTTGAGACCTGTAAAGCATAAATTCAACTGCAAGTGTTCCTAACCTCTGAGGATCAGTGCTGAGGATCTCTCCTCCCCAGTGCTCCACAGCTTTTCCATGAGCCCTATTCATAGCAGCATCTTGAAGCCCTGACACTGAAGGCTGAGTTGATACCTGGCTGTTGGCACCAAATGGACTGGCAGATAAATTTGCATGGTAGGAAGGCTGCAGGAACCCTGAATTGAATCAGTTCTGGACGATTGAGCCGATCACATTAAAGACAATTTGTAAAGCAGGCTTTAAGGGACTCCTTACAGCTTTTACAGCAGGGAACTTTTATTTCCTTATCAGAAGAAAAGCTAACATTGTCAGAAGGGGGAGGCAGTATATGTGGATGGGGACAAAAGGAAATGGCGTTGATCAGGTGAGCATGAAAGGCTGTCCAGAAAGCAGGTAGTGTCACCTGCCTCCCTCTCTTCTTTCTTGGGTGCTAGGAACCAAACCACATTTACCAACAGGGGATCCTAAGTTGCCCTCTCCCCTTCTCCTGGGTAAGCAAGCTGGAATGGAATGGAATGGAATGGAATGGAATGGAATGGAATGGAATGGAATGGAATGGAATGGAATGGAATGGAATGGAATGGAATGGAATGGAATGGAATGGAATGGAATGGAATAGACCAGGTTGGAAAAGACCTCAGAGATCATCAAGTCCAACCTCTCACCCAACATCATCTACTCAACTCAACCATGGCACCAAGTGCCTCATCCAGGCTCTTTTTAAACACCTCCAGTGATGGTGACTCCACCACCTCCCTGGGCAGCACATTCCCATGGCCAATCTCTCTTCCTGGGAAGAATTTCTTCCTAACATCCAGCCTAAACTTCCCCTGGCACAGCTTGAGACTGTGTCCTCTTGTTCTGGTGCTGGGTGCCTGGGAGAAGGGACCAACCCCCTCCTGGCTACAACCTCCCTTTAAGCAGCTGCAGACAGCAATAAGGTCTCCCCAGAGCTCCAGGCTAAGCAACCCCAGCTCCCTCAGCCTCTCTTCACAGGGCTTGTGCTCCAAACCCCTCACCAGCTTCCCTATGGCTTGTTCTAGATGTACCCTCAGCTGATTTTGCCACAATTCATCATGAGCTTGAGGAACTTGCCTGCCTCAGACCAGTAGTTTAGTAAGGACTGCCAGTGTGCTGTGGCTCTGTGCAGAACCTAGCACAGTATTGTGCTGGTCCTTCCCTGCAGCTCTGGGATGCATCCAGAGCACAAATAAGCTGTCTTGGCTTTGGCTGGGATAGAGCTATTCTTTTTTTCTTTCTTCAAACCACCACCTAAATGCACAACTGAATGAAAGGAATTAATGAATAAATAGGTAATGTAGGATCAGTCTCTGCTGCAAACATGCTGCATCCACCACCAAACCGGTCCAGCCGAGAGTCTCACCCACACAGGCTGCAGGGGACTCGGTGATCATGGGCAGGGGTCAGGGAGGATTAATTTCCTGGAGCATTGCAGAGCTGGCTGTACCCTCTCCTTGGCAAGGCACCACTAGATGCACCACTGACTTATCCTGGCAGAGCTGACAGCGGGACAGTGCAAGACAAACTACCAGCCTGCTGCAGAGTGGCAGGAGACAAGAACGCCTGGCTGCTGGCAGTAAAGCCTTGAGAACAGCCAAAAATAGGGTAGGAAAGAGAAAAGAAGTCCCTCTTGGCAGGACAAGGTGAGATGCTAGGCTTCCCCAGGGTTACTGTCTGGGTGTCTCCTTGGTGAAAGCAATACCTAGGGGGACTAGAGGAGCAGAAACCCCTTTTGATTTGCCCAGCACAGTCACTACACCATTACTCCACCTCCGGTGCTTTCCCCAGGGGTTGCAGGGAGGGTTTCCCGCATGGGGCTGCTTGGTGAATGGGTGAGAAGGAGGAAAGAATGGTATGGAAAGTTCTGAGCCTCCTTGAGAGGAGTCAGAGCTCAGCCAGGCACCTGCCTGGAAGCACAGAGGAGCGCAGGGAGCCCGAGGCTGTCCCTTCCATCACCTCTTTTTGCAATGCACAGCAGATCCAGATCCCTTTGTCCTGGGAATACACAGGTATGCCCAGACGTGGTTTCTCATCACTCTGTTAACCTTTTCCTTCTCACAGTCTCCTGCTTTCTTGACCACCATCTCCTCCCATTTCGCCTCTGTCCTCACCCGTTTTAACTAGACAACCAAGTCCCTGGGCTCTTACTGATCTCCCATGCCCTGGACATTATCACTTCTGTCTTTGTTGGCACTGTGGAACGCTGGGTTCTGCCATTTGCTCGATGGTCTTTTGGCCCAAACCTTGCTAAGTGGTCACATCTCCGTCACAGCCCATCCAGCCCGGCTGCTCTCCTAGGATGCTGCCCCAGCCCAACGAGAGGAGAAGCAGAGGCAATTCCACCCTGCAACTTCTCTCCAGCGGCAGAACCCCCACTTCTGCAGGCACAGGCTGCCTCTTACAGATCCTGCAGAAGGCTGGATATCAATCTGGGGGTGGCACATGTGCCCACTGTCACGCACTCCAGACCCAGCTGCCAGGAACCTAGCCTCGAGAAGGCAAACATCGGTTCTACTTGCATTTCCCAGTTCGCTCACAAGTGATGTAAACCCAGCTGCTGGTCTCCTTTCCGTGCCTCCACTGCCGACTCCAGAAAGCCTTCCAGTATGGCATTAACCCGCTCCGCACTGGAGCAGAATAAAACAGTCCCCTCCAGGGCACTTCACAAAGTGGGTCACTCTCTAGCTTCTAAGACCTGTGCTAGAGCCCGGGGCAGGACCAAACCCTGGGGTGTGGACACAGTGACTGTTCTGCAACCGCCAGCAGCGGTCGAACGAGCTGGGGAGAATTCAACCCAAACCTTTGCCCATCTCCTCCTTTCCAGAGACGGATCAGATGCCATCAGGCACCCAAGAGCAAAAGCAGCGAAGGGAAGGTCTGAAATCTGGGAGCGGTCCAGTCCCTCGCAAAAGAGCCCATGGGAAGCGTGGGTGTTGAGTGGGGCTTTCGGGGATCTGAACAGCTGAAACCTTCCATCTCTCCTTCCCAAACATCTGCGCTCATTCCCCAGCCTCGTGGCTCCCTTTCCCGGGAAGCCTGGCTGCTCTGCCTCGCTAGACATTGCTCGATCCAAAAAGCAAACAAACCGCCTCAGCTCGCAGGACTCCGGTGCCCACTGCCTGTAGCCGCTTCCAAAACAAACGATCGTGTTGCTCCTCTCCAAGCTAGAGATTAAATCGGCCCCAACTCTTTCTCACCCCTCACGCAGATGCTTCCATAGCCGGGCGCGCACCCTCCAAAAGCCGCTCCGCAGCGCTTCCCGCACCCCTTTCCCCCCACCGGCAGCCCGCAGCCCTTCTCCGGGGCTCACCCGACCCCCGCAGCTCCCCGGGGGACACCGGCTCACCTGGGAGGAGCGCGGCCGCCAGGATGCAAACTCCGATAGTCCAGCAAGATGCACGGCAACTTGTCTGCAGCTGTGAAGCCATGAGAGTTCCTTAGGAGAGATGGGCAGGGGTCGGTCTGGCAGCGTCTCGCTGGGCCCCCCACCCTCCCCGCCCCCGGTGATGTTCAGGTCTGCTTAAAAATGCGGAGGGGAAAATAAAAAAAAAACGATAAAAAAAAGTCGGTGCGGGAGGACAAAGAGGCGGTGCGCCCAGCGGGGAGGACGGGCGGCCGCAGGAGAGCTCCGCTCAGGGGCCCGGGGGCTTGGCGGGGCCCCTCTCCGTGGGCGCGGGGCAGCGCCGGTGCCTTCCTCCGGGAGCGGGCACGTCCGCGGAGCTGGGCGAGGGAGAAGGGGAAGTAGGGGGGTGGGGGTGGGAATGCAATCACAAAAACAAGAGGAGGAAAAAGGGCCAAAAAAATAATGGAAGGGAGAAGGCAAAACAAATGAAGAGAAGCGAGGGAGAGCCCTCCGCGGGCTGCAGCGGCCGCTCGCAGCGCGGCGGTCCCGTGGCTCCGGCGGCGGGGCTCCGGCAGCCCCCGCCCGCTGCCTCTTGCCCTCCGCTTCCCGGGGCGCGGGGCGCCGGCGGCGCTCAGGCGGCGGCGGGGGCACCGGCGGAGGTCCGGCTGCGGCGGTCCATGGCCGGGCGGGGGGCGCGGGGCCGGGCCGGCCGCGGGGCGGGGGGCTGCAAGGCACGGCCGTTCCACACGCACACGCAGACAGTCCCGGGCGGGGCGGCGGCGGCGCTCGGCCTCTCCTGCGTGATGTCAGCGCTGGGCGGAGGAGCGGAGCGGCGTTAACTCTTTGCCTGCTCCGCAGCCTGGCACGGCCCGGCACGGCCCGACACGGCTCGCTCCGCCGCCGTGGGCGATGCCGCTCCGCCGGGGCTGCGCCTAGCCCCGGGCTCTGTCCGCTTGCGGGAAGCGGAGGGGTGGGGGTCGGGGCTGCCCGGCCTCGCCCCTCGCCGTTATCTCCCACCCCCCGGCGGGCTGCTGTCGGCAGCTGGCTTTTGTTCGGCGAGAGTCCGGTGTGCGTGCAGGGGGGAATCGCGGAGCCCGGAGAGCCTCTCGGTGGGGCTCCGGTGGTGCCTTTCGGCAGTGCTTCCCCGCCCGCGTGATGTAAGCTGCAGGCTCCTTTTGGGAACCGGGATGGTGGGACGCCTGTGCCGTGGCTGCTGCCCCTGCCAGCCTGTCCCTACCTGTCTGGCCGTTGGTACGGCAGATAAAAATGTCTCAGATAAACCGCTTGTGAAATGAGCAGAGATCTCCCCTGGTATAGAGACAGATACTCGTGAACGCTTTGGGTGTGGATCCTGAGTGATACCCAGGGTTTTTATGGGGCCTGCTGGAAGAAGGAGCTTTATCTGGCCACGTTCTGTTGTGTGCACTGATAAGTGTGTGTGTGTGTGTGTGTGTGTGTGTGTGTGTGTAGGGGATTCAGAACCAGCACAAGGGCTGCTGCTCTGGAGGAGGGAGGCACTGGTTTGCTGTGCTGTGTAGCAGCCTTTATTATGCTGGACACCGACACAGCCTTTGTGGATCTTGTGCTAAGGAGGTATTTAGCCTCTTAACGCCAGCTCCTGAGCTGCCCTGGCCTCCACAAGGATGCCGAACCCCAAACAAAGATGTGAACAACAATGACAACAACGAACAACAAAGTCATGTTGATTTCAAGCTCCATTAGAACAACACAGGAACAAATCAATGCCTGGCAAGCAGAAAAGGACAGAATCAGTGGGGAAGGATACCGCACATAGTGGAAAAAGAAAGGGGGGGAAGCAGCCAGCAGCTATAAAAAGATACCTCTAAGGACCCCTTCAGCAATCTCCTCCTCCTTTTAATTCCTTTAGCACTTAATTCCTGTTGGAGGGAAGGATGGGCAGCTCGGTAACAAAGCGGATTAGCCTGATACAAGGTTTGCTCCAAAATAACAAAAGTTACTACGTAGTAACGAGGTTTAGTGAAGAGATTCGCAGGCTGTAAGGCTGTTGGAATTCCTCTGGACGCCCTGCTTGCAGGCTGATGAACCTGCCCCAATGATTTCAGCCTCCTACCTCCTCTGTAAAGCTGCAGCCCGCAGCTTAGGAGAGCAACCCCCTGTCCTTGGAGAGCTCCACCGTCCTTGCAACAGTTGTTTCAGCGGCTGGGTTTCCTCTCCTTGCAGTGTTTGTCTGGCTACTTCCACCATTAATACATTAATTTACCCCACTCCCCCCCAACTCCATTCAAGAAATACTTCTGATGAGACATTTCTCCCCGGGGCAGGGCTCTCTAGGTTGCCATCAAGCCCCCACACTATAAAATGTTTCCTCTTTTTATTTTTATCTCCTTACCCAGAGTTCTTCTCTCCCATCTCCCTTTTAATGCACTGCCACAGGCACCTGAGCTTGCCCCTGCTGAGATGCGTGGCTCAGGCCAGACCTCAGCTCTGCTGTTTTAAACTTTCTGCAGACCCAGGCAAAGACAGCGTGGGGTGCTTCACATGTTCAGGGTGAGGCAGCTGAAAGGTTTTCCTCTGGGAAAGAGAATAACCAAAGCTGGGATTACACCAGGCAGGTCTGTTCTCACCCTTGGCAACTCTTTGGTGCACCTGCTTGGCCACGGGGAGCAGTGATGGTTTAGCAAACGCTGAAATTGCCCAAGTCGTTCACTCTGAGGGCTGGGAAGGGGAATGCTGCCCCTGAGAACTTGCAGGTGGCACAGAACAGACGTGGCCAAGGCACAAAATTCCCCCCACCCCCCCCACACCCCCCGAGTTTGCTGCCAATTGGAATCTGAAATGAACTGCAGAATGCAAAACCTGGGGTGGCTCATAGCTTGAGCTAAGTGAAGTGACATTTCAGGGCTCCACCTGGGGTCCAGCTGAGATTTGCCTTCAAGAATACAGGGAGGTTTGACAGAGCTTTGGGCCTCAGCCTCCCGAATCGCAGACCTCAAACATGTGAGAGAAAAATGCAAATCCATTAGCAGCAGCAGCAGCAGCAGCAGCAGCAGCAGACCATTAGCCCTGGTGTATCAGGCCTAATTTATTGAGCCAGAATGTGTTATTTTCCTGATCCTGCACAAAGCAAGCCCCATCACATTTGGCACAGTTCTGGCTGTTAACTTCCAAGATTTATTACGCGGTGCCATGGGGCCCCCAGTTCTGCAGCCTTTCTTTTTTGTGTGGGTGAGCCCAAAATTTCTGTGAAGCCCAAAGGGACTTCTGCATGAGCAGGAAAGGCAGGAGTAGAACACTTGGGTTTGGCAGCTCTTTGTTGTTTCTAGGGGAGGAAGGTCATATGTAACATATTTAATTGCATCATACTTATGTTGGGTTGTTGTTTTTTTTTTGGGGGGGGGGAGAAGGAGGTTGGTCTCTTCTCCCAGGCAATCAGCACCAGGACAGGAGGACACAGTCTCAAGATGTGCCAGGGGGAAGTTTAGGCTGGAGGTGAGAAGAAAGTTCTTCACTGAGAGAGTTGTTAGCCACTGGGATGTGCTGCCCAGGGAGGTGGTGGAGTCCCCATCCCTGGAGGTGTTCAAGAGGGGTTTGGATGTGGCACTTGGTGCCATGGTTTAGTCATGAGGTCTGTGGTGACAGGTTGGACTTGATGACCTTTGAGGTCTCTTCTAACCTTGGTGATTCTGTGACTCTGAGGTCACTCTGTGCATCTTCTCTGAGAGGCTGATGGGACTGACTTCTGCTTTGCTGTATCAGCAATTGTCTCTTTCTTCCTTTCTAACCCTTACAGCAGTGGGGTTCTAAAGCACATCCCAGCCTAAGATGTGGAAGAGAGCCCCTAAATACTTTATATACCATGGTGCCTATAATAATAGATCAGAGGTTTCAGTGGTTTCCCCCATCCTTTCCACTCCTGGTACAGGGACATCTGAACCACTCTAAGGCTCAGAAATCCCTTTCATGAATCTTTAAACATATTCCACTAGAAACAAAGAGAGAGAGAAGAACCAATCCACCTGGTGCTTCTGACAGTCCAAAGGTGTGGGCAGTGAGGAATCTTCCCTTCCCCGAGGAAAAGCACCCCTTTAACTGCACAACAGTGCTATCTACTACCTCTTGATTTTTTAGGGCTGGTAGAAGTCTCATTTTGGCCATGAGAAGAGAGATTCCAAAGTTGCACAAAGCACTTCCTCTGCACCCCTGTAAAAATCTGTTTCAGGCACAGAGGACTCGAAGTGGTGTAGTAACTTGGCCGACACTTCCATAAGTTGTCACGCTAATATAGTTCTTGAAAATTGCAATTAAAGCATGAAACAACATTTGGCTGGGTGGAAAGGAGAGGGAAAAAAAGAAGGCTTGATTGTAGTCAAGCACTGTTTTGTCCTCCCAGCATTTTGGCTGTTCAGCCAGCACAAGAGTTTTCTGCTGATCCTGACATGTGAGGTAACGTCTCTGCAGCAACCTGCTGTGAGAGGACATTTCACATGCACCTCCCCAAAGCATGGAATCATAGAGTTGTTAGGCTTGGAAGGCACCTCAAGGATCAGCCACTTCCAACCCCCTTGCCAAGGGCAGGGACACCTCACACTCCAGCAGGTTGCTCACAGCCACATCCAGCCTGGCTGCAAAAACCTCCAGGGATGAGGCTTCCACCACCTCCCTGGGCAACCTGTTGCCAGGGTCTCACCACCCTCATGGGGAAGAACTTCTTCCTCACATCCAATCTGTATCTCCCCACTTCTAGTTTTGCTCCATCCCCCCAGTCCTATCACTCCCTGACACCTTAAAAGGTCCCTCCCCAGCTTTCTTGTAGCCCCCTTCAGATACTGGAAGGCCACAATAAGGTCTCCTTGGAGCCTTCTCCAGGCTGAACATCTCCAACTCCCTCAGTCTGTCCTCACAGGAGAGGTGCTCCAGCCCTCTAATCATCCTCTTGCTAAATCCTTCCCCTTGCTAACGTGGTTGAATGTGGAAGTGTGCATGGGGACACAGGATGGGTTTGGTAAGGGTTCTGCAATGACCCCATGGCTGGAGTCTTTCCTGGCAAGCTGACACACATCCTTTCCCTGGGGCTGAAAGATTACTGGGCTGAGTATGGGCAAAGTGGCTCATCCAACTCTTTGTAAACACAGCTCCTATCTGCTTTGGGACAATGGGGCTGGGCTGATGGATAGCCCTCGAGGGGCCAGGGCCTCTCCATCCTCTAGGCTGCTGCCGGCCACCGAGAAGGAATTCCCCAGGAATTCCCCCACACTGATGTCCGGGGCTGTGCTTCACTTCCCTGCCCGAGCAGTGGCTGTTTTCCTGCACTCACACACGGTCTGGCAAGCCCCTGCGACTTGAAAGGCTCAGTGGGAATGGACATCTTTTTTAATATAATTATGGTTCCCAGAGGGGGTTGGAAGGAGGGAGGAAGGAGTGTGGGGGAGGACGGACAAGGACTGCTCTTTAAAACATTCCTCAGTGGGGTTTTTCAGCTGCTTTTGTACGATGAAGAGCCCACAGCAGAGACCTGTCATTCTGAGCTGGGAGTGCATCTGACACTCCCGTCTCCATTGTGTACCTGGTGTGTATTTGCTGCAGTGCTGATTACATTAACTTCAGTGTTTATAAACATTCTGAATCAGTGCAGAAGGCTGTGCTGAATGGAATTTTAAAGCCAGCATCAGTCTTGGTTGGTTGTTCTTTTTTTTGCCTTTTCATCTGTAAACACACATAATGTGTCTGCAGCACAGTCAACAATGAAGGATCAGAGGTGGAAAGGGCTTCCTGAGCAGATTCTCTGCTTGGCTTCACTTCTGAGCTCTCCCGATGCAGCCCCCTACATGCTTGCATTGACACACATGCATACACGTATTCAGTGTGCAGACAGCAGACACTCCTCCAGATCTGAAAGCACCATCCTGTAAAAAGGGAGTTCGGTGCTGATAGCCACTCCTGTCCTGCTGCTCTCTGGATAGGGCAGGCAGGCAGAGAAGAAATTAAATCTCAACTGGTGAGGAAAATGCCTCCCAGTTGATGGAAGCTGATGCAAGTTGTAAGCAGTCTGCAAACAGCAGCGAGGTTTTTCTGTCCTCCTTTGTTGAAGGGTTTGTAATAGCCTTGCAGCAATGCTATCTGAGTGCCTTAACCCTCTCAATCCCCACAGCACCCCCTTGTGAGGCAGGAATTAAACCATAATCTTCATTATGCGCGGCGAAAAGAAACCCGGGGAGATTAGGAATCTCAGCCTTGCAGAAAGCAGTCTGAGTTCTGCTATGGGTTTTCAGGCAGGGAGTGCAAGGCTGGTGGTGGTCTTAGGAGGATCCACAGTTTGGAAATGCCCAGCCACGGCTGAGTGCTTTTCAAGGCAAGCAGCCACACTCTGGGGGTGAGTTTGGGCTGGAGTGCTCTTGCATTGGTAAGACTGCTGCAAGCAGCATCCTTGTCTAGCTCAAACAACTGCACCGTGAAGCTCTTTAGCCCACTCTTTCCTGGCTTTCTGTGCCAGCACACACCTTCCACTCCTCAGCAGTGGCATTGCTGGGAGATGGTTTTAATTTGCAGAGACAGGAATGGAGGGTCCAGCAGTTTATCTGTGAGGAAAAGGGCACCGAACCCTCCAAGTGCTCCTGAGATGTCTCCTGGCTTCCAGCTGCGGGGTCAGGGATCCCCTTTCCCGTGGTGGGGCAGGAGGCTGTGCAGCCGATCCCACCCTTCCCGGGACTGCGGCACCGGGGCAGATGGCATGGCAGGAGATGCGTTTCTGGTGGAGCAGACACCTGGCAAGGAAAAGGGCAGGCGAAGCCGGTCGATGCCCCCCAAGAGCCCAAGAGCTGGCCCCAGGAACCAAGCACAACCGCCGAGCACCATCTAGTGTCCGCCGCCCTGCCCCGGGGAGCAGCCCCGCCGGGCGTGCGGGGACCGGAGGTGTGGGCACGGCGGCGCCCAGCTGCCCTTCATCTGCCCGCAGCCACCGCGGTCCAGCCCTGTGCAGCATCCCAGCGCTGCAGCCTCTCCCGGCACAGGCAGGTCTGGTACCTTGGCTGGCTGCTTCTCCATGGGGTCCGGGTGTGTGTCACCGTGTTCCATGCCTGCTTCAGCACAGCCGCTTGAACCACAGAATCACAGAACCACAGAATAACAGCACCACAGAATCACAGCAACATAGAATCACAGAACCATAGAATCACAGCACTCTTTTGGTTGGAAAAGACTCAAGATCACCAAGTCCAACCAGTCTGTAACTCTGCCAAGTCTGGTGCTAAACTAAGTCCCTCAGCACCACATCTCTGCATTTTTTTACAACACCTCCAGGGATGGGGATTTAACCACCTCCCTGAGGAGCCTGTTCCAGTGTTTGAGAATCTTTCCAGTGAAGAGCTTTCTTCTAATGTCCAACCTAAACTTCCCCTGGTGCAACTTGAAGCCATTTCCTCTTGTCCTGTCATTTGTTACTAAGGAGAAGGGACTGATGCTCGACAGAAGGAGCTATCATATCTCTTGATAGAGCTGATATCTAAGAAGCAATGAAACAGTGAGGGTAGAGAGACACTGGGACAGGTTGCCCAGGGAGGTCATGGATGCCCCCTCCCTGGAGGTGTACAAGGCCAAGCTGGATGAGGCCTTGAGCAACCTGAGCCGGTGGGAGGTGTCCCTGCCCATGGGAAAAGAAAGAGAACAGAGAGGAGAAATCACAAATGAAACCAGCAGGAATATTTCACAGGGCATTGTGTTCCTGGCATGGCTAATTCACAGCTTCACAGACTGCATTGGGTTAGAAGGGACCCTCGAAGGGCACGTTGCCCAACCCCCCTGTAGCTAACAGGGACACCACAGGCTGCTCAGGGCCACAGGAAGTTTGATCTGGAATGTCTCCAGGGATGGGACCTCAACCTGTCCCAGCATTTCACCACTTTCATTGTTCAGAACTTCCCCCTGATGTCCAACCTAAATCTCCCCTGCTCCAGTTTCAAACCATTTCTCCTCGTCCTGTCTAAGCCCTTCTAAACAGCCCCTCCCTTCATGAGGTCCAGCAAAGGTAATTCTCTTTCTCTTCAAGACTTGACCCTCAGCTCCAGCATTCTCTGGCTCTGTGGAGATCTGAAGGCTCCCCAGCCCTGGCAGAGCTCATTCAGAGCACGCACAAGCCTCAGTGGTTATTGTATTAGACTATAGCATGCATTATTGAGCAACACTGTCACCCTGCCTTCCTCAGCGCCTTGGCACTGCCCATGCGTGGCAGGGAAGGCAGGACACAGAGTCCCAAACCAATACCCAGAATAGGCTTCTGACTGAGGGGTTTATAAGCAGCTGTGCAGTCATCCATGAGGGAAAAGCCACAGAGAGGATTTCTTCTGAACTGGAAATTCACTGCCATGCTCTGCTTTGGGTTTGAATCAGGATCAGGACTTGCTGTAAATTCACAAGTGGAAATAAGCCCTTTGCTTTTACTAGTTAGAAAAATAGGATTCTCTTCTTGCATAAGCTCTGCTGGGACCTGATCTGTGGATCATGGGGCGGGAAGTCAGGAGGTTTGCAGGCCTGTCTCGTTTGCAGGCTGTCAAGTCAATAGCACAAGAGCGTAAATTTGATGCTACGGCAGCAGAGCTGCTGCTGGGGAAGAGGAATGATGCCCCTGCAGTGGCCACAGTGAGTCTGGATGGGCACATTGCCACCTGCAGGGTAACTTCACTGTCACCCCACTCCAGTCCCAGGAACTGAACTAGATCAGCTTCCTCCTGTCGAGGTGTACCTCTGGAGCAGCACCAAAGTATTAACTGCAGAGAATCTGCAGCACATCCAGCCCAGACATGGTCCAGTTCTGGTGCTCCCTGCATAAGAAGGACATCAAATTGCTGGAGAGGAGGCCATGAAGATGATCAGAGGGCTGGAATAGCTCATTTATGGGAACAGACTGAGGGAGCTGGGGCTGTTCAGCCTGGAGAAGACAGGGCTCTGTGTAGACTTTAGAGAATCCTTCCAGTACCTGAAGTGGGCTGTGAAGAGAGCTGTGAAGCAACTTTGACATGCACTTGTTGCAATAGGATGAGGAGGAATGGACTGAAGATGGAGGAGGGCAGACTAGGAAGAAATTCTTTATACTGAGGGTGGGAAGACACTGGAACAGGTTGCTCAGGGAGGCTGTGGATGCCCTCTCCCTGGAGGTGTTCAAGGCCAGGTTGGATGAGACTTTGAGCAAGCTGGGCTGGTGGCAAGTGTCCCTGCCCATGGAAGGGGGTTGGAACTGGCTGATCTTGAAGGTCCCTTCCAACCCAACCCATTCTATGCTTCTGAGGCACATCCAGCAATGACTGTCCTCTCCCCCTCTCACCTGCTGCCAGCCAGGCTGTTAATTTCCAGCTGCCACAACCGAGCTGTTTCTCTGCCAGCAAGGCCTCTGCCCCCCTGCGCCAGGCGAGGTAGGCATCAGCCTTGTCAGCATGGGAGTCAGCCACGGGAATCAACACATCCCTGTGATGCTGATTTATTGCCCTCTGGGTTGTCAGCATAAATACTTGATAAATACAGATATGAATAATACAGGCTGAGTTTACCTTGTCGACATTAATGAATCTCCTCTTGGTGAGCAGGGCAGACCCTTGCCAGGCTGTGTGCACGCAGTGGAGGGCTCCTGTGCACCCCCTGCCGCCGTCCCGGGGCAGGCAGCGCCTTTGTGAACCCTGAGTAATCCTCCTTGCAGCCTGGCTTGTAAATGCCAGCTGGGCCTGGCTGGTTTCTATTCTGAGGAGCTTTGCTGCAGTGTGAGGAGTCAGAGATGTGAATTTGGAGGGACTCCAAGGGAAATGTTTCTGTCAGCCTGGAGTAACTGCAGAGGGGCCAGAGAAGTGACATTACTATTTTCTCTCAGAGGACAAACCAGTTCCCTCCTCCTGTCTGATTGTGGGAGCAATCCTTCTCCTCCATCCATGAGTTTCTGCTTTCTTCTGCAGATGCTGGAGGAAGGAGGTCACCTTCATTATGCTGAACTCCTAGGAGATCCTGAGATGTTTCCAAAGATGCTGGACAGGGAAGCTTTGCCCATCTCCTTGGGAGAGCTGCTGGCCTGGCACTGAGGGCAAGCATTTGTCCTCATGGCAAGCCTACCCAGCCTCTCACTCAGCAAACCAAAGAACCAGGCTCTGCCAGCTCTTTGGTTGGGATACCAGGGGCAAGAAAATCAGTACATCCATGTTTCTTTAGAGCCTTCCTGTGAGGAGAAAGGCTTCATGGAGGCCTGGGGCTTGGGGGAGCCAGGTTTATTTGTCCTACTTCCTAACGTTTGGGGATAATGATGCTTCAAAGTGCTGCAAGCCCCTGCCATTTGGGGCAGCCAATAAGAGCTGTGGACTGACTTAATGAGTCATCTCTTTCCAAGCAGGGAGAAAAATGTCACATTGCATTTTTGTTTGCAAATGTCTCAGAGGCGTAGCTTGAGCTCTCCACATAAATGAGCTCTCGGTGGAAAGGGTCTGCAGGGCTGAGCTTTCCATGGCCATGTTTGTGGTGGAGATCTGGTGAGGCTTCTTGGGTTCCAAACTCCTCCACTCATGGCCTGACAGCTGAGCCAGCATCTACCTGGAGTTCTGTGACAATAAAATTCAGTGTGTCTCCTAGAGATCTGTGTCAAGGAGACAGAAATCTTTTAGCAGCAGGAGGAAACTTCTGAGGTTAGCATTTCTTTCTGACATATTTTCCCATGCAATCTTCTGTGTGGTGTCCAAGACCAGATAGGGCTTGGTTATATATTTATTTCCCCCACCCCCCATCCCCCCCCATAGGCAACCAGCACCAGAACAAGAGGACACAGTCTCAAGCTGTGCCAGGGGAGGTTGAGACTGGATGTTAGGAAGAAATTCTTCACAGAGAGAGTGATTGGAATGTGCTGCCTGGGGAGGTGGTGGAGTCACCATCACTGGAGGTGTTTAGGAGGAGACTTGATAGGGTGCTTGATTGCATGGTTTAGTTGATTAGATGGTGTTGGATGATGGGTTAGATGCGATGATCTTGAAGGTCTCTTCCAACCTGGTCTATTCTATTCTATTCTATTCTATTCTATTCTATTCTATTCTATTCTATTCTATTCTATTCTATTCTACTCTACTCTACTCTACTCTACTCTACTCTACTCTACTCTACTCTATTTCAAAAACAATTGGGACAAAGAATTGTCTTTGCAGGAGAGCTACCAATGCCTGTCTATGATACTTATTCAGGGGGTGGATCTGAGCATCTAGGGCTGGGTCTGACCATTCACAGCACCACAGAATATCTTAGGTTGGAAGAGACCTTCAAGATCATCCAGTCCAACCCAGCACTGCGAGGTCACCGCTAAACCATGCCCCTAAGCACCACCTCCCCACCTTGTTTAAACACCTCCAGGGATGGTGACTCCACCACTGCCCCGGGCAGACCATTCCAGCGGTTGAGAACCCATTCAGTGAAGAAGTATTTCCTAATATCCAGCCTGAACCTTTCCTGGAACAGCTTGCAACCATTTCCTCCAGTCCTGTTGCTTGCCACCAGGGAAAAGAGGCTGTCCCTCTCCTCTCTCCAGCCTCCTTTAGGGCATCATTTCATGCCTCAGTTTACCACCAGATGAAGTGTCACAGCTAACAGGAAAGCTGGAGGTCAAAAGCCCTTTAGTGGTTGGAATATGCTCAGTCAAAGCTGGGATAAATGAATAGATGGCTTCCTTCTGGAGCATTATGGGAAGCTGGACCTCTTTAGAGGTGATGTATTGTGAGATGGATAATAGCAGGGACGAGCTGTTAAGGGCTCTCTGTCCTTCTGTGGGCAGCAGAGGTTGCTTTTATCTTTTAAGATAACCCAAGAGGAGTAGGACTGTGGGCTCACTCCACTTGTCAAGTGATTGTTAAAAATGGATTTAAATACTTTTGCAGTGCCTGTTAATGAAACTTTGGTGACCCTGGGGCTCCTCAGGGAATCCATCTGCATCTAAGTGATGGAAAATGAAGACGTTAATGGCTGGGACCTGCTCAGTCAATATAGGAAATCGATCCCCAGTGATAAAGGGCTGTATGGGAAAGGGCTTGGCTAAGTGGGTTTTATCCTCACGATGAGTAGGGATGGGTGGGTGGGCAGTGCAGAGCAGTGACTGATGAAGAGGATCAGATGATGGCTGGGAACATGCTTCATTTTTACAGCTAAATGCTGAGATTTAGAAGGACTTGCCAAACTGAAGTACTTGTGCCTGAAGGAGGTGTGGAAAGCCTGTGTAGGATCTGATTGCAATCTCTCTGCCTCTCTTTCCTGTGCTTGTACACACCTAGCACCACAGGAGGAGGCTTCTTTCCCTTCTTTTCCAGTCTCCATCTCTCTCCTGAATTTTTTCCCATCAAAGCAAATTTCCTCCTGTTGCAAATGATTCAGCATGGGGCAGGAGACTACAGCCCCTGGAAGTGCTCACACTATGGACAATGACAGAAGGTACCAGAAATCCATGGGAAAGCCATGCACCAGGTGCCTGGATCCTCTGGGAAGTGCTCTGCAGTTGTTTGGAACATCTGTCCTGCCTCTAAAAGGAGTCGTTTTGGGGAAGGACTTGCCCTGATCTTGCCTTCAGTTAGGTTAGCAAACAGCTGTGAGTTCCATTTCCAGAGACTTTGGGACAGTGACCTCTCTGCCCTTTGCCAAACCCCTTCACCTCCAGCTTGTTTCTTTCCTCGTGCCCTTCTGCACTGCAACAGGGACACAGCTGAACTCGTGTATGAGCAGGGACTCACAGCTCCAAGGGTACTTGCTCTTGTGGAGTTACATCATTGAGGGAAAGATGTAAAAGGCAGAAGACCACACCTGGGTACTTGACAATCTACTGCACAAAATAGGAATGATCTGTCTGGCTGTAGAGAGCCATTGCTCCTGCTTGAGGAGAAAGGTACGGGACTGGAGAGCAGGATGGCAAATTGCAAGAGGGAGGAAGGGAACAGGAAGCATATTTTTCTGCATTTGGGGATGCTGTGTGTCTAGTCCTCCTGTACACACCATCTGTGCACTGGTAGGACCACGATGGGTCTTTTAAGAGCACTGATCCACCCTTTCATCTCTCACGCAGGGCAAAACACGTACCACAGGGCTGGGAACAGAGCCTCAGACAGAGTAAATTGCTCATGCTCTGCTGCTATCCACAGGCTGATGCTGATTTTCATTACAGAGCTGGATAGCCCAGCAAGATCAGAACAGCAGGGCTGACTGTGCTTCAACTCAGGGTCCCTTTACACCCCCCTCCTCTGCTTTCAGTGGGGGGGAATCACCCTGATTTGAGGCAGCTGAACCTCCAGGGAGTGTATGAGAAAGGCAAGTTTGGAAACGTGAGCAAAACCTTCGTGGCTCTGAAGCAGCTTTGGACATCTGCAAAAAGGCTTTGAGATCTGCAGCAGCCAGTGTGCAAAGAGGAGCAATTTGATTATGATGTGATTGGTACTATTGCCCTTCAATGATTCACACTTTCCATGGGTCAGGTCCTCAGCTGATAAAAGCTGGGAGAACTGGAGTGATTTATGTCCAGTAAAGATCAGCTGGAGCAAGACCACTTTATACCATTTGATGAGAGTCTGCTCACACTCTCTCTCTCTTCTCTCTCCACTTGCCTTCAGTCACTAAAATCTGCTTCATTAACAAACTCTCCCTAATCACTGCTTCTGAGCAGTGGAGCACTTTGCCCACTGGGGCTCTGCATGAAGCTTCTGCCCAAGGATTGTTCCAGTGAGTGTAATGCACACTTAAATGATTCTGCTTCTCCTTAGCCAGTTGTGGCAGGATACAGAGCAGTGATTCTGCATAGCTCACACAGGTGGCTGGATGTTTGCTGTGAAGCTGCTCATGTCCTGAACAACGAAACATTTTCCTTCTCTAAACTGGGGCCAGCCTTTAATAGAATCACAGAATGGTAGAGGTTGGAAGGGACCTCTGAAGAACATCAAGTCCAACCTCCCTGCCAGAGCAGGGTCACCCAGGGCAGGCCACATAGGAATGCATCTGAAAGTCTCCAGAGGGGACTCCACAACCTCTCTGGGCAGCCTGCTCCAACACCCTTACAGTAAAGAAGTTTTTCCTCCTATTGAGGTGGATCTCCCTGGGCTCCAGTTTGCATCCATTGGCCCTTGCTCAGCCAAAGGCATTTTTGCAGTCAGAAAGTGAAGGGTAAGGGGATGGTGGAGGTGATACCTCAAGGGTTTAGACATGTCATGCAAAGAGTTTAGGGGTCTTAAAGGATTTCATTCTAGACCCAGAATTTAGATGGAGGTTTTTGACACTGAAAACCAACCCAAACCAAAAACCCAAACCACCCACAAACACACACCATAAAAAAACCCCACAAACCAAACCAAACAAATGAACAAAACCAACAAAAACACCCAACCAACCCAAACCAAAACATCAACCAACCAACCAACCAAAACCCCCAAACCCAAACAAAAACCCGAAAATAAAGAAAGATTTCCCAGGAAATACAGATCCCTGAGCTGGAAGTGCTTAGATTTTGGCTATGCCATGAGAAAGAGAAGGATGTGTCTTGAAACCAGCAGGTTCAGACCTGGCAGCATGATCAGAGAGCATGCTCAGCAGCGGCTGTCGATGCTCTCCGCCCGCGGGCTGTGCTCGCAGCCCCTCTCCCTTGGCATGGCTGTGCCCAGCCCCCCGGTGCAGTGTGAGGAGCATCATTTAAGCTGTTCTTTTCCGATCCTGGCGTGAAGCCGTTTGTTTGAGATGTAAAAGTCTCCCCCACGCAACCCTTTGCGGCAGTGTTTGTGCCGTAGGGAGCCAGGAGCTCTGCTGAGGTGCTGGGGGAGCAGCAAAGCTGCGAGGAGCAGCCCAGCCGGCATTATCCTGTGGGCGGCTTGTTTTTCATCCTTCCCACCCTCTCAGTGGTGATGAGACCTATTTTTCTCCCCTTCCATGTGCAGAAATAGCTTGCATTTGTCGTAAATCACCTCGGCTGCAGATGGTGAGTCACTGGTTGATCAAAGGCAAGACCCTTTTCTAGGTCTGAGGGGAAGACTAGATGCTTCAATAAATCATTAGGAATCCTCAGGAAAGAGAATTTGCCCCCGAGGTTAACGACAAAGCCTCACCACTCCCCTCCTTTGTCCCCAAACCTCCCTGGCTTGTGTAATGTAAATTGCAAACGTTGGTGGCATGAATGGGGACACTTCGTTTAGGATCCCTCACAGCTACTCTTGGGCGCCGGCCAGCAGTTTCCTGCCGTAATCAAGAGGTCTGGAGAGCAGCAGGGGAAGAAGTGTTACATCTGAGGGGGATAGATACGGGTGAGTGCATGTGCTGGGGCCAGGGAATGAGGGGACGCAGTGTCAGTGTGTGCCACTCACCAGCAGCCAGCAGGGTAAGACATGCAGAGTCCACCGGGATCGGCGTCATAGAATTGTTAGGGTTGGAAGGGACCTCAAGGATCATCAGCTGGGCATGAGCTTGACAAGAACCAGCACAGTGGTGACAAGAGCTGGGATGCAGGGTAAGATAAAGCACATGGCATAACTGCATGGGGATCCAGGATACCACAAGCCGGACTAGATGACCCTTCGAAGTCCCTTCCAGCCCCTGCAATTCTGTGATGCTGTGAAGTACCTTTCACTTTTCTAGTCATGGGGTCTGTGTTGATAGGTTGGACTCGATGATCCTCGAGGTCCTTTCCAACCTAAGTTATACTGTGATACCTCTTGCAAGGTGGGATGGGATGATGGCACAGAACAGGACTGCTCGCTCAGATGATCCAAGGAGCTGACAGCTCAGTGGGGAGAGGAGAAAAGACTGAACCCAAGCCATGCATCTGCCACTGGCATGATTGCAGTGTCATAGAATCATAGAATCAATAAGGTTGGAAAAGACCTCAAGGATCATCAAGTCTAACCTCTCACCCAAGACCTCATGACTACTAAACCATGGCACCAAGTGCCACGTCCAACACCTCCAGGGAAGGTGACTCCGTCACCTCCTTGGGCAGTCCTGCCCAGGAGAGAGCACTGAGTTACACAGGAGCAGAGGATGGAACCAGAGCTATCAGGGGAGAATGGGAAGACCTGGAAATGTTCCTGTGCACTCCAGACTCCTTTTGTCTCTACCTCCCTTGCGTGTCTCAAGCTAGCCTCTCCGGAAAGGAAGGGATCAATGGCTCTTGAGTCAGAGGCTCTGCTGAAAGCTGAGCAGATGAAGGCTTTGCCATCTGTGAACAAGTTGTTCTGATTGAATTAGGGAACATTTAACATTTACAGATAATTAGAAACAGCCACCCATTACAAAGGGAGCAAGCAGCCGCACAGAGGAGGGAAGCTTTTGAGAGGCGATTGGAAGCTCCTTGACACATCAGCCAGGGGAGCTTTTCAGACACAACTTCTGAGCGTTTCCAAATGCTTTGTGCTCGTTACATCCCCACATCTTGGGAGCCAAGTACCTATCCCTGCCTCTCTCTCCTGTCCTCTCCATTAATTTTTTAACTGCCTTTTGCCTTTATTCCCCCACTCAGTGCTCAGACAGCTGCCTTTCTGGGTGGCTTTAACAAGGTCTCTCTTCGGTTTCATACTGGGCTGTCAACTGTGAAGCAAAGGGGAAGGAGATTTGCTTTTCTTCTCCCCGACTGTCACAATCTCCTTGGCCTCCTGGAGCACGCAGGCACGGCGAGGGACGGCTCTGAAAGCAGAGGCTCACAGGTTATCCTGATCTCTGCAGGTGGAGACCTGGTTCGGATGTAGAGACCTGGCCATAAAGCTGGTTAATATTTTTCTCCCTCTATGTTTATTACCCTGGAAGGAGAAATACTCTTGGAATAGAAAAAAATAAAGGTTCCTTTTTCCCCCCATTACCAATTAGAAAAGAAAACCCAACAAACTATGCAATGTGCTCTCTTTTGTGCTCAAAAGGAGCTTCCCTCTTACAAACTCCTCTCTCTCTTTTTTTTTTATGGTGTGTGTTCCCTTAATATGTTTTCACATCAACACCATTAAGCACAGCCTGATTCTCAGGCTGCTTCTTTTGAGAGCAAAAGAAGCTGGTGGAAATTTCAAATTCCTCCAAACACAAAAAGAGCTGATTTCCCTCCCAAATTCCCTCTGCAAAAGGCCTGGCATTTCTCAAGCAGTAATTGTGCTTACATCAGTGATGGTAATTGCACCGCATCTGCTGCACTTACCCAAGAGGTGAAACCATAAAGCTGCAGCTGCCCTTTTGCTGGAAGAAGCCTCAGTGATGGCTCTTGGGCAGCAGCACTGTGATCTGACCTCTGATCCCAGCACCACAAGTGACTCCAGGAGCAGAGGCAGCTGCAGTCACTGCCCCAACCCCGCTGGGTCTGCTGCACCTTGCAGCTCTGGCTCCCAGGCTGACCCAGGAGACAGAACCAGACTGGGCAATAAACAGGCACATGTGTTTGCATGGAAGTGGCTCTGTCCTCTTTCCACAGAGGTTGCCACCTCCCTGAACCTGCTGGGTCTCCCAGAAGTGAGGTAGCCTTTGCAAGCCACCCTCAGCTCCTCAAAGGACTTGAGCAGTGTAAATGTCTTGTCCTTGTAGGAATGATGTAGGAAGGAGGTTGACTTGCTGGAACGAGTCCAGAGAAGGGCAACAAAGTTGGTGAGGGGTTTGGAACACAGCCCTATGAGGAAAGACTGAGGGAGCTGGGGTTGCTCAGCCTGGAGAAGAGGAGACTCAGGGGTGACCTTATCACTCTCTACAACTGCCTGAAGGGAGGTGGTAGACAGGCGGATGATGGTCTCTTCTCCCAGGCATCCAGTACCAGAACAAGAGGACACAGTCTCAGGCTGCACCAGGGGAGGTTCAGGTTGGATGTTAGGAAGAAGTTCTATACAGAGAGAGTGATTGCCCATTGGAATGTGCTGCCCAAGGAGGTGGTGGAGTCACCATCATTGGAGGTGTTCAGGAGGAGACTTGATGGGGTGCTTGGTGCCATGGGTTAGCTGTTTGGGTGGGTTGGATTGGTTGATGGGTTGGACACGATGATCTTGAAGGTCTCTTCCAACCTGGTTTGGTTTATTCTAATAAAGGTTTATTCTAAAGGATCCATTTGGGTTTGCTACAAGGAAGATCGTGTTCCATGGCTGCACAGCTGATTTTGCTCTTGGCTGGTACTGCAACAGCATCTTTTGTTGTCCATACCCAAACGGTAAGGCATAGAGAATCACAGAGTTGTTTGAGTTGGAAAAGCCTTTTAAGGCCATTGAGTCCAACCAGCAACACATCACCACCATGGCCACCAGACCATGGCCCCAAGTGCCATGGCCACAGGTTTCTTGAGCACTTCCAAGGATGGTGACTCCACCACCTCCCTGGGCAGCCTGTTCCAATCCTTGACCACTCCTGCAGCAAAGAAAGTTTTCCTCATCTCCAACCTAATCCTCCTTGGCCAGGTCTTCCAATGCCTGTGAAAGCCTTCCTAAGCAGTGCCAACAGAGGTTCCCTACCTAGAGGTCATGTCCTGAGGGGAAACCTTTCACAACCTGTCTAAACCCAGCTGCAGTGAAACTGGAGAAGAATTTATGACACACAGGGATAACCCTCAGCTCCCCTACATTCTGTAGAAGGAAACAAATGGGGGGAAAAAGAAAATCAAGATTTTTATCACAGGTCTTAAGTGGAATAATGAAGTGAGAAACAGACAGAGCTTTCTGCACAGCTTGCACCCCAGCCTTGTCTCCCTTGTTTACCAGGGCTGTCCCTAGCAGACAATGTGCAGGACCCTGACAGACATCTAGTGGCATTTTACACTAACTACAAGCACGGATGGCTAAGAAGGGGGTGCCCGGGCAAGTGGTGGGACGTGGTGGCAAGGAGATGCTTCTGCTTTACAAACGAATAGCAGTCTCTGGTTACAGGGAAATATAAGCTCCCATTTCTCGCAGTGGCATCCATCTTATCGGAGAGGAAAGGGAGAGCTCTGTGATCCAGCAGCATTATTTCTTGGGAGAGTCAAACTGAATGCAAAGGAATGACTGCAGACAGCTCACCCCACACAACCCTGTCCCAGTGCCACTAATATCTTCGCTGTTGGTGGTGGGGGAAAGAGAGGGTATGGAGGGCAGCCCCCTGCCATCAGAGACAGTGCATGCTGGGGGGGGGGGGGAACTGCATGTGCCCACATCTTGGCTTGGAGTATGAGAAAATGCCTCCAAGGGGGTGTCAGACAGAGTTACAGTGAAACATGATATTTATAACAACGTGTGGAGGAAGGTGTCACATCACATTACGCTGATGCTCCTGAGCCAGAGACACAGGGATGAGGCGCTGGGGTGGGATGTGGCGAGGGCTGATAGGCAGGAGGATGAGTTGGCTCTGCAAATAGTGATGCTTTGCTGGAGTCCTGGCAACATGGCACACTGAAGCAGGGTGTTCCTGGAAGCAGGAGGGGAGGGCAAGCTTCTCTTAGGGGCTAGCATCAGCTAAGGGTGTCACTTGGCTCTGGCATTCCCGTGCCTGGCCCTGATGTGCTTTCCAAGGGACAGTAGAGCTAGGATGTTGTGATAGGATGAGAGGGAATGGATTGAAGCTTGAGAAGGGCAGGTTTAGACTGGAGATGAGGAAGAAATTTTTGACAGTGAGGGTGGAGAGACATTGGAACAGGTTGCCCAAGGAGGAGGTTGGATGAGGCCCTGAGCAACCTGGGCTGGTGGGAGGTGTCCCTGCTCATGGCAGGGGGTTGGAACTGGATGATCTTTAAGGTCCCTTCCAACCCAAACCATTTTATGAGTCTATTATTCTATGATGTGTGGTAGTAAAATGGAGGGAACAAAATCCAGACATCTCCAATGTCCTTAAGCACTGCTGCTGTGTTTTTCTCTTCTTTGAGTCACTGCTAAGACATTGGCCTAGGAGCTTAACCTTGCTGATCGACCTCCCCTCACCAATACTGTAATCTTTGCATGATGTCATCTCTTGAATAAACAGTTCTTTAGAGAAAGCCAGGCTGTGTCACTGCAAGCATCTGGAATTGCACAACTGCCTCCCTGAGGAATGAGTCTCTGAAAGCACCTAGCTCGTCCAAGTTGCTGCAATGAGTGGGTCAAGATGTGGAAAGCTGGAGCCAAGGACCAGATCTCCCAGCTGCAGTTTCCCTGTGCAGCAGGAGAAGGGCTGGATCCCCATGTGGAAACACCCTCACGTTGTCAGGAGAAGGGTGGGAGCTCCTGCACAGGCATATTTCTGTGCATTCAGCTCCTGCCTCTTCCCCCTGCCCTGGCAACAGCACAGTCAAACATGGATGCAATGTAGCTCAGCAATTGTAGCCCTCCCTGGCCTCTTGGGGCTAATTGCCTTGGAATCGCCTCTGTCAGCTGCCGTTTCCCTGCAAACGTGCGAGCACCTCTTGAAAGAGCTCTCAGCACGTGGGCAAACAGAGCTGGAAGCTGCTGCTTCTCCCTCCCTCTCCACTGAAGGTATTTGGTGCACTTCTCATGGCTCCCCACGGTGGTGCATGGAGCGTGCTACCCACAGGTCCAGTCTCAGGGCAGCGTGCAGGTGGGCTTTGCACACCCTGCAGTGGGCTGGGAGCCCCTTCCTTCCCTCTCTGCTGTGCCCTTTGGTCCTCTGTGACTCCACAGAGGAGCCAGCCACAGTGCCCTGCAGCTCTACATGGGCTGCTTCAGCCCAAGCTACACTAGCCCTGCTCCTCCCCCCGCTTCTCTCCCTGCTTCTCCCCCCATGCAGGCAGCCCTGCCACTTCTTTTTGTTTGGTTTTGAGATTCAGCTGCTCAGTGCCTGCAGGGATTGCTGTGTGGGGGGTTTTGTTTGGTTTGGGTTTGTTATTGTTGTTGTTTTTTACCAGGGTGGTTTGAGGCCACGTTGAGCTTTGCAGCTCAGTCCAGAAGTGGAGACCTCATCACTCCTGGCATGTTGGTGCCAGCTTTTATTCTCATGGGAGCACTGTGCTGCCTGCTCTCACTTGAGTGCAAGCGTTGAGTATGGGTGACCTTGGCCCCTTTGCCTGCCCTTATGAGGCTGCTTCCAAGTGCCTGCAGCACTGAAGCTGCAGTCCCTGAGTGGAGATGGCAGCAGTGGCTGCAAACAGGGAAGCAGCCTCTCCTGCAGCTGCCTGTGAGGGAGCATTGCCTGGGAAAGGCAGCAGCTCCTGCCCTCTTTGCAGAGAGGGCTTGCACCATGTCTGTTCTGGGAGAAAGGAACCAGTAATTTTCCTAGGGAAATGAATCCTCCTGACCTCAGCCCCAGGCCAAGGCAGCCCTGAACTCTGGTGGGCTCTGCTCACCTTCCAGATGGCTGTGAGATACCTTTGTTAGGCTGTCACTCAGGCCTGGGCTCATTCACCTGAGGCAGGAAAATCTCCACAGAAGGCAGGAGAAAGGAGAGGCAAGAGCACAGCCTGGCATGCAGCCCCAGGAGGGGAAAGATCTGAGAGGAAAACTGAAAGGCTGAGAGACCTGGGGCTCAGGAGACTGAGAGGAGATCTTGTTAATGCTTATAAATACCTGAGGGGTGGGGGTGAAGGAGAAGGGGCCAGGCTCTCTTCAGTGGTGTCCTGTGGTAGGACATGGGGCAATGGACACAGACTGGAACCCAGGGAGATCCACCTCAGCATGAGGAGGAACATCTTTACTGTGAAGGTGCTGGAGCCCTGGAGCAGGCTGCCCAGAGGGATTGTGGAGCCTCCTCTGGGGACTTTCAAGCCCCTTCTGGATGTGTTCCTATGTGACTTGCCCTGTGTCCCCCTGCTCTGGCTGGGGGGTTGGGCTGGATCATCTCTAGAGGTCCCTTCCAACCCCTCCCATTCTGTGATTATGATTCCATGACTCAGGTAGGTCACCCTGCTGCATGTGCCTACCACGTTTGCTTTGTGAAGCACTTTCTACTGGTCATGCTCCTGTGTGCCTGCTCTCTTGTGGCCCAGCCCTGCCTCAGGTCCCATGGGCCCTATGCCCACAGCAGTGGCACAATGCCAGGCTGCAGCCAGCACCCTGATGTGGCCACTGCTCCTCTCACTGCACAGGCAGTTTAAAGGAGGTCGTCCATCCCTGAAGGTGTTCCAGAGGGGACTGGACGTGGCACTTGGTGCCAAGGTTTAGTCATGAGGTCTGTGGGTGACAGGTTGGGCTTGATGATCTTTGAGGTCTCTTCCAACCTTGGTGATTCTGCCCTTGTCTGCTGGAGCTGGTGACTAAGGCAGCTTGGCACTTACCCAGCATGGATTTGGACACTCTAGAGCCAGCTGCACACATTTATTTAGAATAAACCTTTATTTATTTAGAATAAACCAAACCAGGTTGGAAGAGACCTTCAAGATCATCGTGTCCAACCCATCAACCAATCCAACCCACCCAAACAGCTAACCCATGGCACCAAGCACCCCAGCAAGTCTCCTCCTGAACACCTCCAGTGATGGTGACTCCACCACCTCCCCGGGCAGCCCATCCCAATGGGCAATCACTCTTTCTGTATAGAACTTCTTCCTAACATCCAACCTGAACCTCCCCTGGTGCAGCCTGAGACTGTGTCCTCTTGTTCTGGTACTGGATGCCTGGGAGAAGAGACCATCATCAGCCTGTCTACAACCTCCCTTCAGGTAGTTGTAGAGAGTGATAAGGTCACCCCTGAGTCTCCTCTTCTCCAGGCTGAGCAACCCCAGCTCCCTCAGCCTCTCCTCACAGGGCTGTGCTCCAAACCCCTCACCAGCTTTATTGCTCTTCTCTGGACTCATTCCAGCAAGTCAACCTCCTTCCTAAACTGAGGAGCCCAGAACTGGACACAGGACTCGAGGTGTGGCCTAACCAGTGCAGTGTACAGGGGCAGAATGACCTCCCTGCTCCTGCTGGCCACACTGTTCTTGATCTTTTTGTTTGTTTGTTTGTTTGTGGGTTGTTTTATTTTTCCTGTGTCTGACTTCATGCCCTTGTGGTGACTGCTTACAACCCCAGCAGCACAGAGGAGGGACCAATCCTGGCTGCTTTCAGGGGTGGAGAATCATGCAGCATCCACCAGGTGAAGACAGAGCGAAAGGGAAGCAAGGAAAGGACAACAATAACAAAGCCTGGTGCCTTATCTGTCCTGGGAAGGGCAAGTTCCTTATTAGGCTGTCACTCAAGCCTGGGCTCATTCACCTGAGGCAGGAAAATCTCCACAGAAGGCAGGAGAAAGGAGAGGCAAGAGCACAGCCTGGCATGCAGACTCCTTAAGGAAGGATTTCTTCTCTCCCTCCTCACCCCGGCAGAGTTAGCAGTGCTGCTGGAAGTTTGGACCAGCTCAAATGAACTGTGCATGCTCAGTGCCTGATTAGCTCTGTTTGCAGTGGTTTTATTGACCTATACAAGAGGAAAGGAAAAAAAAAACTAGGTCAGGGCAGGCTGGGGAGGCTGGCTCTGGCTCTGTGGGATAAATCAGTACAAACGAGGCCATCCGTTCGCTGAGCCATCACATCGTGCTCAGGGGTGGGTCGCCTCCAAAGTGTCCAGGGGCCATAATTAGGAGCTTTCCTAAGCTGTCAATCAGAAGTGCAGCATGGTTTGGAGGTAGAGGGTGAGTAGACTCAGTTAGATGCTGCTCCTTGTTTTTGTGGTGAGGGGCATTTTATCAGCAAGTAGGTAAGGCACAGGCACTGGGATGCCTGCCTGGCTGTGACTCTCTCCATACAGAAGGAAAAGAGGCAGCTAAAAGAAGCCTGCAGGGCTGAGATGATTTTTTCCCCCCTCTCTACAGAAGCAGGAGGAGAGGACAGAAACCTTTACCCAGCTTCCTTGCTAGCAGACCTTATTGATGGCTTTTGCCATGCACAGCCGAGGGCAGTGCAGCCAACCTCTAGCAGAGAGAAGCTGCGGAGGCTGCTTCTGGCAGTTCTGAGTCTCCTCTAACATTCCCTCTCCTGGTTTGGTTGGATGGGAGCAGGAATCAGCCTGTGACCCAGTCTTCTGCTGCTGAGTTACTGACCCTGCTCTGGGGTGAAAGGAGGCAGCCACAGACTGATTTCAGATGCACTGCAAACCCTTTCCACCACCCTGAAAAAGCTCTTTGCAGGGAGACTTAGTGTCTGGTGCTGGAAGTTTCCAGGACAGGAAGCAGGGAGGAGCCTCAGCTGGTCTTGTCTTTGGTGTGTGATGTGCTGGGAGTGAGATGTCACCCGGCATTAGCTTCACTTCCAGTGGGGTGGAGGCAGCCAACAGTGGCCCTGTGACAGCTCAGGGGCTCACAAAGCCACCCTGAAAGGGTGCAGTGCAGCAGGGCAGAGGAGAGGGGGCAAATCCCAAATGGGTTGTGCTGGTGTAGCAGAGGACTCAGGTACTGGGAGCTGTGTGGAGGAGGCCACAGTGCTGTCTAGATGAGGGCATGGCAGGCTCTCTCTGCTCACCAGGATTACCCACGGGGCTGTCAGCAAGCTGCTGTTGGGTTTGCCTCTGTGCTGTGCAGCACTGGCCCGTGCGGGAGGGAAGCTCAGGTCAGCGTCACGTTGGGCTGCCAGGAGCCACACATGTGATGGGCAGGCAGCAGGGTGGAGAGGAGGAAGTGTCCCTGAAGAAGGTCATCTGGATGTGAAGAAGCCAGTGAAAGTTGGGCAGAGCTGTGCAGGGTGAACTCAGCCATGGCACCACCTCAGGATGTTTTTGGTGCACAGGGGCAGGCAGAGCTCTGTGTCTCCCAAAGTCTTTGGGGGTCTTGCATAGATGTCAGGCCACAAATGCTTCATTCCCCACCTCTGAGAACATCTGCAGCCCCTTCTCCCTCACTGGGATCCGAAGGGATTTTGTGTGTTGCAATCTAGAAGGCAGCAGCTCCTTCAGTGGGAGTGTCAGGGTGCTGGCTGGAGGCAGAGGCTCAGACGTTAAGAACAGGAGCAACCCCCCCAGTATTTCATACAGCTACACACCCAGCTCTGTACAGCAGTTGGCAAACATGCTGCACATGCTGCTCCTCTGGGGGAAATTTGGTCACTAAACCAAGAAGAATCTCAGCTTCTATGGAGAGAGGCAGAGCTGATGGGAGCTGGCTGTTAAAATCCTGCTGGAGAAGCAAGGTATCCTCCACTGAACCTAAATGTCCCTTCAGCTGACTCAGCTTCCAAGGAGATGCTTCTCACCTCCTGCAGAGTGCTGCCTTTGCTGGGTGAAGCCAGCAGCTGATGGCAATGCAGGGAGCTGCCACTCTGGCAGGGCAGCTCCACCTCTGCAGCTCCCAGACCTGCACCTCCTGAGGAAGCTCAGCAGCAGAGCTGGTGTGAGTGATGGCCCTGGTTTGCTGGCTACATTTACATTCCCTTTGCATGCTGCTGTTGCCTTCCCTTTCTTTATGGCTGTGATTTACTGACGTCACAGGCGCAGCATCATGGAATTGAATTTACAGGAGGCTGAATTTATGATCAGAGAAACCAACCCTTCACCACTTCATGCTGCACCCCTTCCACACACACACATGTGTGCTCCTCAGGACAGTGACAGAGGGGGAAGAGAGGTCATGGAAGGCTCTAGTTCATGGAAGATATCTGCTGCCTTGGTTGCAGACAGAAATGAAGGCATCAGAGAAAGGCTTCAACAGCAGCCCAGACATCCACAGCTCCTGGGCTCTGCCCATGGATCTGCAGGCTGACACTGCTACAGCCACTCTTGCAGGCTGGGCTTTGAATGCATGCCTGAGAGGAGTGGGTTGCAAAACAAAGAATCACAGAATGGGTTGGGTTGGAAGGGACCTTCAAGAGCATCCAGTTCCAACCCCCCTGCCAAGGGCAGGGACCCCTCCCACCAGCCCAGGTTGCTCAAGGTCTCATCCAACCTGGCCTTGAACACCTCCAGGGAGAGGGCATCCACAACCTCCCTGGGTAACCTGTTCCACTGTCTCCCCACCCTCGGTGTAAAGAATTTCTTCCTAATCTCCAGTGTAAATCTGCCCTCCTCAAGCTTAAAGCCTGTGCCCCTCATCAGGAGAAGGAGCAGTCAGAAGCAGGCAGGGCTCCTGGCTGCTTTGTTTCATATGAACAGTGCTCTAAGTGATGGTGTGTACCTAGGGGTGATTTCTGAAGCGTTCCAAGCAGGCATTTTTCAGCCTCATTATCTCCTGTCCCTCCCCTCCAAATTTTGCCCCTCTCTCCAGTTGAGTTTCTGCCTAAAATGCAAGCTCAGTAACCCAAACAAATGGTCAGAAACGGAGGAGCTTACACATCCTAAGGCAGACTCCTAATGCAGGATGCAGTTCCTTGCACTTTGAAGCGTGGCTTGGTTTGTGTCTGGCTCTATTGGAATACCTCCATGCTCAGGAGCTAATTTAGGAGGTCCTCTGCTCTCTGCCTGGGAAGGAAACAGCTTCTGTACAGAAGGCACTTGTCTGTGACAGATCTCTTGTACACAGCATGATGGCTTGATGTCAGACACGCCGAAGACATCTTTATCAGGTCCTTTGCCAAAGCCCCCAGGGGGAAGCTTTAGGACAGACCTTGGTCAGCAGAGATTTTTCAGGCGCAGGCTGGCTGAGATTCAGGGTAAGGCTGCACAGAGCCCTGGCTAACCCAAAGGCTTGTGTAGACTGCTTGCTATTAATAAAAAAGGAGGTCTGTGTTATACCAGGCTGCATCACAGCCCCAGCTGTCTCTCAGCAGAGGAGCTTTGCAGAGATATTCTAGGCAGAGGTACTAAAGAGAAGATTAGATCAAAAATGGAGGGGGTTAGGAGAGGAGCATGGGGACAGGATCTCCTGCTCTGGGGGAAGGTCAAAGCCTTTTCCTTTCTTTTTTTTCCACCCTGAAATGAAAATCCTGGTAGGTCTCAGCAACCATCAAAATGTGGTTTTGTCTGGGTTTCATTAATGATTAGAATCATGGAATTGTTAGGGTTGGAAGGGACCTCAAGGATCACCCAGTTCCAACCCCCCCTACCATGGGCCAGGGACACCTCACACTAGATCAGATTGCCCAGAGCCTTTGAATATTCCTCCCCTCACTACTTCTGTATGGCTGTGATCTGCCTTTCTAATCAAATGTCCCTGCATACAAATAGTCCCCAAAATGCTGGGTTAGAAACTGGAAGGAAAACATCGCTTGGGGCCTTGGGCAGCCAAGTCTGGTTGAGAGGTGTCCATGGCAGAGGGTGGGGGGGGGTTGGAGGAGAGGATCTCTGAGGTCTCTTCCAACCTGTGCCATTCTGTGTATCTATGATTGTGTGAGTCTCTGTTTCTGTGAGATCCTATGGTTCAGTGTTTCTATGACCTTATGGTTCAGTGTTCCTATGACCTTATGGTTCAGTGTTCCTGTGATCCTGTGATTCTGTGATCCTGTGATTCTCTGACCCTGTGATTCTGTGTTTCAGGGATTCTCTGTTTCTCTGATCCTATGGTTCTGTGTTTCTATGGTTCTGTGTTGCTATGAATAGTTTCTGTGATCTATGATTCTGTATTTCTATGTTTCTATGCCCTTATGGTTCAGTGTTCCTATGATCCTGTGTTTCTATCATAGTATCAGTCAGGTTGGAAGGGATCATAAGGATCATCTAGTTCCAACCCCCCCTGCCAGGGGCAGGGGCATCCCACACTAGATCAGGCTGGCCAGAGCCTCTGATTCTGTGTTTCAGTGATTCTCTGTTTCTGTGATCCTATGGTTCAGTGTTTCTATGATCCTATGATTCTGTGTTTCTATGACCTTATGGTTCTGTGTTTCTATGATTCTGTGTTTCTGGTTCTGGTTCTGTGTTTCTATGATCCTATGATTCTGTGTTTCTATGATTCTGTGTTTCTATGCTTCTGTGTTTCTATGATCCTATGATTCTGTGTTTCTATGCTTCTGTGTTTCTATGATTCTGTGTTTCTTTCCCCCTGGAACTGTTACTCAGTGAGGGGAATCAGCCCTGCCTTTTTTTAACAAACACTTCTGGGTTTTGTTGTCTGCAGGAACCTGAAAACAGAACAATTTTAATAGGCATCAGCGTCTCTCTGGTGATGTGCTTGCTGCTTGCTGTTATGTTATCAGTCTCTGAAAATCAGCACCTGTGTGCCTGCTACCAGTCCGTCCGTCCGTCCATCCATCCATCCATCCATCATCCCTCCCTCCCTCCATCTATCCATTTATCCCTCCATCTATCCCTTCATTCTTCCCTCCATCTGTCCCTCCATCCATCTATCCCTCCCTCCATCCATGCCTCCATCTCTCCTCCCTACATCCATCTATCCATCCATCCATCCATCCATCCATCCATCCATCCATCCATCCATCCATTGTCCCTCCCTCCCTCCATCTATCCATTTATCCCTCCCTCCCTCCCTCCCTCCATCTATCCATCTATCCATTTATCCCTCCATCCCTCTATCTATCCCTTCATTCTTCCCTCCATCTGTCCCTTCATCCATCTATCCCTCCCTCCATCCATGCCTCCATTTCTCCACCCTACATCCATCTATCCATCCATCCATCTATCCATCCATCCATCCATCCATCCATCCATCCATCCATCCATCCATCCCTCCCTCCATCCATGCCTCCATTTCTCCACCCTACATCCATCCATCCATCCATCCATCCATCCATCCATCCATCCATCCATCCATCCCTCTCTCCCTTCCTCCATCCACCCCTCCCTCCATCTATCCATCCATGCCTCCATCCCTCCCTTCATCTATCCATCTATTCATCCATGCCTCCATCCCTCCCTCCATCTATCTCTCCATCCATCTATCCTTCCCTCCATCAATGCCTCCATCCATCCATCCATCCATCTATCCATCCATCCATCCATCCATCCATCCATCCATCCATCCATCTATCCATCCATCCATCCATCCATCCATCCATCCATCCATCCATCCATCCATCTCTCCCTCCATCTATCCATCCACGCCTCCATCCCTCCTCCCTACATCCATTTATCCATCTATCCCTCCATCCTTCCCTCCCTTCCCAGCTCTCCCCCACACACCTGAGTACCCTCTGGCTATGCTGAAGGAGATCAAGCTGCAGCAGTGCTGCTTGTGGTGGAGCAATTGCAGAAGCAGACGGAGCCTTTACAGCAAACAGTCCACTTATTGATATTTTATTATGCTGTTTAGCAGGACCCTGGTGCCTCTAATAAAGCATTAAGGAAGTGTAGCAGCACATTCTCATTGATCCCATTCAGCCACTGTGTGTGAGGACTGGTGACAAAGAAATAATTTTGTTCCCCTCCCCTGTGCTGAATTGCTGGTGGCTAAGTGCCCTGCAAGCCTGAAGATTAGTTAGTTGTGGTGTGACCCCCAAGTGAATGGTCACAAACTGCAGGCAGAAAGGGAAAAGCAAGCTGCCCACTGAGGGATCTGGAGAAATCCATGGTGACTCAGATCTTTCAGGCCCTGAGATTTTGTGACTGAGGATGGAAATGGGCTGGTCTGGTCCTGAAGAGCAGCCAGAGAAGGGGAAGAGCTGAATTTTCTCTGTGCAACAGAAGCATTTTCAGTTCTGTCTGCTCTGGATCGCAGGACACATCAGCTAGTCTGGATTGCAGCACAGAGAGTGAACCACTCCAGCTCTCAGGGAGGCCTTATAACTACATTTCAGTGTCTGAAGGGGACCTACAGGAAGGCTGGGGAGGGACTGTTTGGAAGGGCTTGGAGTGATAGGACAAGGAGCAATGGTTTGAAACTGGAGGTGGGGAGATTCAGGCTGGATGTGAGGAGGAGGTTCTTCCCGATGAGAGTGGTGAAGCCCTGGAATGGGTTGTCCAGGGAGGTGGTCGAGGCCCCGTCCCTGGGGGTGTTTAAGAGCAGGCTGGATGAGGCTCTGTCCAGCCTGATCTAGTGTGGGGTGTCCCTGCCCATGGCAGGGGGGTTGGAACTGGCTGATCCTTGTGGTCCCTTCCAACCCTGAATGAAACTATGAAACTATGAAACTATGGAGCAGTGGAGATTTAGGTTGGACATCAGGAGGAGGTTCTGCACTCTGAGAGTGGGGAGACACTGGAGCAGGTTGCCCAGGGATGTGGTTGAGATCCCAGCCCTGGAGACATTCAAGATCAGACTGGATGTGGCCCTGGGCAGCCTGATGTAGTTGGAAGTGTCCCTGCTGCCTGCAGGGGGGTTGGACAAGATGACTTCTGAGTGTCCCTTCCACCTCAATGCGATCTGTGAAGCTGTGAATCACCGGAAGGGGATGAATCATTAGCTCAAGCAGTGTTCCCAAGGGCCTAAGCTCCTCATTGTGTGCATTGTGGGATGTGCATCAGCATGTCCCAGCTTCCTCCTATCTGCAATCTCTGCACTCCCCCACTGTGGTTTTGGGGACAATTAGTAGCTGTAATCTCTTGAGCCTTGTGTAAGGAAGGGAGGAATCCAGTAATACCTGGCTGGGATTTTGTGTAGATTAATTATCTCCCATTTGCAAGGCTCTTTGAAGCTTCAAACCTATTCAAGTGCTCAGTATTATTATTAAACAGTGATCCATTAGTTCTGATCATTGGCTACAGCCTCTCTGTAGCCTGCCTGGTGTCATTTTCTACAGCATCATGGATTTGTCTTTGCTATTCCAAATGCATTTATTAAGGAGATTTGGCAGCAAAAGAGTCCATCTGCAGTTTTGGTTGAAGCCTGGGTTTGGTAATTACACTCCTGATGGCTGGGTTACAACTGCACTTAGCAGTTAAGTGTAGTCAAACCTGCACTTTCCTGGTTCTGGGTCACTTGTTCCTGGGAAGCTGAGTACCAGGTGAGCTAAACACCAGAGTTTCAGAAGCAGGTTGTGTCCTTCACGGTGGCAATGCAGTGCCTCAAACCTCCTTGCTAGCCTGGCAGATGGAATTTTATCTGGCACCACAAATGGGAACATCACAGAGTCACAGACTGCCAGCTTGGAAGGGACCCCAGGGATCATCTGCTCCAACCTTTCTAGGTGAGAGTGGAGTTGCCATGAACTGGCTCAGCACCCTCTTGAGATGAATCCTCAAACTGTTCAGTGTAGGAGAATCCACTGCTGCCCTTAGGAGAGGATTCTAATCTCTAACTGTCCTCATGGGGAAACATTTTCTTCTGGATTCCAAGGAGAATCTCCCCAGCAGGAACTTGTCCCCATCACCCCTTGTCTTTCCCATAGGACTCCTTGTCAAAAGGGAGTCTCCCTCCTCCTGGCAGCCAACCATTATGTTCTGGTCCATGGCCATAAGGCCTCCCCTCAGCCTTCTCTTCTCCAGGCTGCACAAACCCAGCTCTCAGCCTTTCCTCATGTGGCAGGGCTGCCAGGTCTCTGATGATCAAAGCTCTAAGGCACCCAACCTCACCTCTGAGATGTGTCCAGCTGCCCTGTGGTGACTCCAGAAACCACAGGGGTTTGAGTCCTTTTCTGAGTTCCTTTCCTGTGCCTGTAGAGCTATGGCTGTTGCTAGTGCATGGCACCAGAGCACATCTGTGGGATCAGGACCTACTCATTGTCTCTGTGCCATCCTTCTCCTGCTGGGTTGTGCTGTGAGAGACCACTCCCAGCTGAGTTCCAAAGGGCAGCTTTAGTGCTAGCAGTGATCCCTCCTGGGGCTGTTGGCTTGCCTGTTTGCAGCCCCACTGCCTGTCACCTTGTTGCCCAGCTCTGCTGGGTGCCAGTGCCACAGAGCAGGGCACAGGCAGCTGCTCAGTGCCGCTGCTGGCCTCAGCTTCACCTCATAGGACCTTTCTTCCAAGGAGCAGTGTGACAGGTGGCACATGACAGCTGTTGGCCTCCCAGGCATGTGATCCCTCTGTGCTGTGCAGTGCCCATGACTTGACAGATCCCTTGAAAGCTGGAGCCTGCCTCCTCCTCACACAGCTCTTGCACAACATTGCCGTGCTGGGGTGAGCCACACCGGGGACGGCTCTGTGGAGCTGCCTGCAAGCCAAGAGCAGCTGTTGGAACCAGCTGAAGGTGGTGTGCATCTGTGGGTTTGCTTCTGGTACAGAGCAATGGGGAGAGACTCAGAGATTTATTGATTAGATTCATAGATTGGATTCATGGATCCACAGATTCTCAGATTCATAGAATGGGTTGGGTTGGAAGGGACCTTAAAGATCATCCAGTTCCACCCCCTCTGCCATGAGTACCTTCCATCAGACCAGAGCCTCTGGCAGTGCCTTCTATGTGCAGGTGCATGTTTCTGTCTGGAATTGAGGTTTTACTTTTGCCAATGTTGTAAAACAAACCCAACCAACCAGCCAGCACAGGCTGACTGGAGTCCCTTCCAACTCACTGCAGTCTAAGACTCTACGATTCCTGCTGTGTGGGGTGCAGTGCAGGCACCCAAGGGTGCCCTGAGGAGCCTCAGAGAAGGAGGGAGGCAGATGTGCAGCAGGAGTGTTGTTCTGCCTGTTGTACAGCTGGGGGCTCTGAGGCACAGCAGGATTGAGTGCTCAACCCACAGTCCTGCTGTCCACTGCTGCTCTCCTTTCCAACCCCACTGCCTTGGGCAGGGACACCTCCCCCCAGCCCAGCTTGCTCAAAGCCTCATCCGACCTGGCCTTGAACACCACCAGGGAGGGAGCATCCCCAACCTCCCTGGCTACCTGATCCAGTGTCTCCCCACCCTCACTGCAATGAATCTTCTCCTTAGATTTGAGACTCTACCTGCACTGCTGTGTAAATGCTGAGTGCTCAGAGGCTCTTTTCCTATTCGAGGCAAAGGTGTAAAACCTTCCCTCCATCAGCGAGGGAGAATGACTTCAGTTCTGCCTCACTTTGGTTCTGCCTCACTTCAGTTCTGGCTCAGAGTAATTTCTTCTGTGAGCTTTAATCATTTTGCTTTCTGTGCTAAGTGAGGCCCTTCTGATCAATCAGAACTTTGAAGTTTTTGTTATGAAAATGCAAATGAGATGCATTTCTAAATGAAGCTTCTCTCCTGCCTCCATTCTTCCACACACGCTCGTGGAAAGCACAACGATGCTGACAACACCACCAGCCTTCCTCTGGGCCACTGCAGCACTGGGCTTCCTTTGCTACGGGTTTGCTGTCTTCCTCCCACCTCTCTTCACTGCTTCCACTCATCCACAACTTAGGGGAAAAATAAAGAGGAGGAAGGGAGAGAGGAAGGGGAGGAAGGGAGAGAGGATGGGGAGGTAGGGAAAGAGGAAGGGAAAGAGAAAGGGGAGGAAGAGAAAGAGGAAGGTGAGGCAGGGAAGGAGGAAGGGAAAGAGGAAGGGGAGGAAAGGAAGGAAGGAAAGGAAAGGAAAGGAAGGGAAGGGAAGGGAAGGGAAGGGAAGGGAAGGGAAGGGAAGGGAAGGGAAGGGAAGGGAAGGGAAGGGAAGGGAAGGGAAGGGAAGGGAAGGGAAGGGAAGGGAAGGGAAGGGAAGGGAAGGGAAGGGAAGGGAAGGGAAGGGAAGGGAAGGGAAGGGAAGGGAAGGGAAGGGAAGGGAAGGGAAGGGAAGGGAAGGGAAAAGGAAGGGAAGAAAAGGAAAGGAAAGGAAGGAAAAGAAGGGAAGGAAGGAAAGGAAAAGAAGGAAAGGAAGGAAAGGAAAGGAAGGAAAGGAAGGAAAGGAAAGGAAGGAAAGGAAGGAAAGGAAGAGAAAGGAAGGAAAGGAAGAGAAAGGAAGAGAAAGGAAGGAAAGGAAGGAAAGGAGAAGAAAGAAAGAGAAGGAAAAAGAAAGGAGCAAAGAGGAGCAGAGAAATGCCCCCTGCACATTTCCAGACATTCTGATCCAATTGGGAGAGAAAATGTTCTCCTGATTACAGGTCTAAAAATAAAGCTGAGGGTTGCAGGGAAAATATTGTGCTGCTGGTTGCTTCTTTGACAAAAGTTCAGCCTGGATCTCGAGGGAAGCAAGGTGCAGGCAGCCTGCTTGCTGCCTGCGTGGGTCTTGTATGCTCCACTAATAACTTCTGTTGTCATTGTCCTCCTTCCTCTGACTCTCACAGAAAGAGAGAAGACTCTGAGGTATGAAGCTCCCATCAGTTTCAGAGAATCCCATCTGTCCAAGCATGCTGGTTTGGTTTCAGTAGCTGAGATTGAGGAAAGTAGATCAGCATCTCATCATAGTTCCTTATTTCCAACAAAAGAAAACCAAACCTTGGCTTGAGCAAAAAGTATCTCCCCCACACTGTGCTGGAGCTGCTGAGGCCCTGAACTTCAGCTGTAAAAGTGATATCTGGACCCAAGCCTCAAAGGAGCTTTGGTTCATGCCCATCTCTTGATCAAGGCCCTGATGATGTGCAGCTCCCAACCTTCTGGCCAAGGTCCTCAGAGAAGCACTTGCCAAGGGTTTTTGTCCAGGACCTGATCACAGCAAGGAGCAGTGCCCATGGATCTATGGTGGCTAGGTGGAAGCTGGAGAAGAAAGGTCTAGTGTTTAAGCTCCAACCTGTTTAATCCTATTCCACCTTCCTTTTCCACTGAGCCTCAGAAACCAACCAAAGCTTTGTGCACAGCTCACTTCCAAGTGACTTCCACTCCCCTCAGCATCTTTGTGGCTCTGTGCTGGACTCTTTCAAGCATGAGGTCCTTCTTGAACTGAGGGGCCCAGAACTGGACACAATATTCCAGGTGTGGCCTCACCAGGGAGAGTAGAGAGGGAGGAGAACCTCCCTTGACCTACTCACCACAGCCCTTCTAATACACCTGAGGATGCCATTGGCCTGATTTGCCACAAGGACACTTTGCTGGCTCATGGTCAGCCTGTTGTCCACCAGGACTCTCAGGTCCTTTTCCCCAGAGCTGCTCTCCAACAGCTCAAGCCCCCAACCCATACTGCTCTATGGGGTGCAATAAACTCCAGGCTGGAGAGAGAGTCTCTGGCTGCTGTACAAATTGGTAGCATAACATTCTTGCTCTGAAAGAGTCTTTTACTGAGTATTAGTCTGACATCATTTACTACTTTATAGATAAAACAGTCACTGTGTCCTAAACTGTTGATGTACTTAAAGTGGAGAATGGAGTGGTTTAGTGGTTCCTGAATTTAATTGCTAAGGGAGCAGTTTGCTTCTAGATTGGAGAGATTGTGCTCTGAATTACAGAGCTGCTGCCTTGACAAATTGAGCAGGCTTAGGGGTGAAGCAGATGAGGGGGTTGTCTGTGTGGACCGGTGGCTTCACATCTTTCAGGCTGAGTGGCTGAGGTCAATTCAAGTTCATAATGCTGCAAGGAGTTGATGATTTCTTTGTTATGGAGGTTCAATATGAATTGATTTGAAAATAAACTCTTTTTTTTTTTTTTTCCCCCCCTCTCCTTTGGACCAGTTTAATAAATTCACTTTATTGTTCAGGCTTTGATGTTATTTTCCATGTAATCAGCATAAAACATTTCCCTTGCTGCCCCTATCACTCTGAACGTTGTTTAGACCTTGAGGCTCTTCTTTCCTTCCCTCCAAAGCTTGATCAAAACAGATGGGCATGAACTAAAGCTCGTCTGAGGCTTGGGTCTAGATGCCACTTGTGCAGCTGAAGCTCAGGACTTCAGCAGCTCCAACACAGTGTGGGGGGAGCCACCTTTTCACTTCACAGAATCACTGAAACATTCAGGTTGGAAAAGACCCTCAGGATCACCAAGTCAACCCCAAAACCCTACTCTACAAGGGTCACCCCTAAACCAGAGCCCCAAGCACCACATCCAGCCATACCACACCACCACATCCAACCTTTAAACACATCCAGGATTGGGGACTCAACAACCTCCCTGGGCAGCACATTCCAATCCCTGACCACTCTTCCCATGAAGAAATTCTTCCTAATGTCCAGTCTGAACCTACCCAGTTGCAGTTTGAGGCCATTCCCTCTTGATCTGTCACTAATTACCTGTGAGAAAAGACTAGCACCTACCTCTCCACAACCTCCTTTCATGCAGTTCTAGAGGACAATAAGGTCTCCCCTCAGCCTCCTCTGTTTCAAACCAACCATCCCCAGCTCCTTCAGTTGCTCTTCATCTGATTTATTCTCCAGACCCTTCACAGCTTCCTTGCCCTCCTCTGCCCTGGCTCCAGCACCTCCACATCTCTCTTGGATTGAGCTGCCCAACACTGGATAGAACACTCGAGGTGTGGCCTCCCTGGAGCTGAGTCCCAGGGGACAATCCCCTCCCTGCTCCTGCTGGACACAGCATTTCTAATCCCAGCCAGGATGCCTTTGGCTTGCTTAACCACCTGGGCACACTGCTGGCTCCTTTCAGCTGCTCATCCATTAGCAACCTCAGGACCCTTGCTGCCAGCAGCTTTCCAGCCACACTGCCCCAAGCCTTGGGGTTGTTGTGACCCATGTGCAGGACCTGGCACTTGGCCTTGTTGAAGCTTTTTGCTCAAGCCAAGGTCTTTTTGCTGGAAATAAGGAAGTGGGATGAGATGCTGATCCACTTGCCTAAGTCTCAGCTACTGAAACAATGGGAATAGGGAATCTCAAGGCCTTTCAACTACTGTTGCTAGATGGAACACTTCAGATTCACATCAAGTTGGAAAGGACCCTCAAAGGTCATCCTGTTAACCCCTTTGCAGTCAGCAGGGACACCTCCTCTTAGCTGGCTTTTTGCTTCATAGTTTCACCTCACTTTGGCTGCAGGTACCAGGTGGTTTTCCTGTCTGGCTCTTCTCTGCCTCCCCTAAACTTGGAGCTGCATTTGTATAGTTGGAAAAACCTTCTTTTACTTTTGGGCTTTTTAGGTCTCATACAGCTTCCTCCAGCCTGGAGTGGCAGGGAAGGTGCAGCAGATCTGTCAGGGAGATAAGTGGGCTTTAAAGAGCACTGATATCTGTCAATGAGACAGCAGCTGCACAGTAATTCATTTCCATCTCTGTCTCCTCATCTGCCCCAGAAGTGCCAACACAGCACTTTTCTCTCCCAGGTTGTTTCTTGATGTATTTTTCTTTATTATTATCATCATCATCATTATTTTCAGTGCATCTAGGAGCTACATGCTGAGGAAAGGACAAAGAAAACTAGAGAAGTCCAGCCCCAGCCCCTGGACTTTGCTCCTCAGAGTGCAGTGCTCCATGACTGGAAGGTTACTAAAGCAGTGCCTCGGGAGGTTGTGCATTGCTATAAAGAGTATCAAGAGCACTTGGTGCCATGGTTTAGTGGTCATGAGGTCTTGGGTGACAGGTTGGATTTGATGATCTCTGAGGTCTCTTCCAACCTTAGTGATTCTATGATTATATGAACCCCAAAATTCTGTCTGTTGGCTTGGCTTTTACAATCTGTCCCTTTGGTCATCTCTCTCTGCCCCTCATAAGGTCAGGAGCCTTGCAGAGGGGGTTAGGTTGGATGCTACATGAAGTAGCCACAGGAAGGGCTGAATGAGGTGGGGAGCAGGCCAGTGGCTTTTGTGGGATGCAAAACATGGAAGGAGAGTTCTGGTATTTGCTGAGACAAATACACCTCTGAGCCACAGTTCTCAAGCCTACAGCATTCCTAGCACTTTACCCAAATCCCACTGTCCTGCCTTTTTGCAGCTTGCCTGTGCCCAAGATCTCCATTAGCACCTCATGCCCCCTGAGCTCCCAGCTCCCAGCATGTTGTGGCTACTAGCAGAGGAGCTCAGGCTGTGGCCTCAGTCCCAGTGCAAACCCACAGCTCACCCTCAGTCAGGATGCTTTTGCTGAACCCAGGAACTTTGTGCATGTGTGAGGCCATTTGCAGTCACATGCTGCAAAAATCAGTGAAAGGACCTTTGGCTTTGGAAGGCAAATGTGAGATGGGAAGTGGCCTTTTGCACCTCTGGCTACCTGCATTTGTCCAGGTGGGCACAGCTGTATGCTTGGTGATTCTGCTGCTTGCTCCATGGTTGCTGCAGCCTGCTCACATCCACTCCCTTGGGCTGCAGAGGAAGCCTGCAGTGTTTCATAGCTCCAGGCTCCCTGGGTTATGCTGATTGAAGAGAGATTGGGAAGAAAAATTATTTACAAGCTGTCCTGGCAAAGGAAGAAGGAGAAACTGCAGCACACAACTCATGCAGGCAGCAGTGATGAAAAGCAGCAGGCTGGCTACCTGCTTGGAAGCAGAAAGCTTTCCTAAGGGTCCCTTTCCTGCTGATGCTTGTTGCATAGACTGAAGGTTCATTGTTTCAAAGTACACTTGTAAATTCATAGAACAGATTGAGTTGGAAGGGACTTGAAAGATCATCCAGTTCCAACCTCCTGCCATAGGCAGGGACACCTCCCACCAGCCCAGGTTGCTCAAGCCCTCATCCAACCTGGCCTTGAACACCTCCAGGGAGGGGACATCCACAACCTCCCTGGGCAACCTGTGCCAGTGTCTCCCCACCCTCACTGTCAATAATTCCTTCCTCATCTCCAGTCTAAATCTCCCCTCCATTATTATTAATGGGCACCTTGCTGAAGAACATCTAAACCCCATTTTTTCACTGCCCTGATGGAGTGCAAGGGGGAAAATGCCTCCTGGATGTTATCTGTGTGTTGGAAATTCACACAGAAATTGTCTCTGCTCTGATTTGAAAGTCTTTTCTCTGAGCACCTATCCCTTAGTCTGTGCTGCTGCATGCAGTCCATCACTGTGGTGCTGCTCCCTGCAATGCAAACAACATCTATCAGGTGGCAGGGGCAGTTATGGGAACACTTTGTTACCTGTTCCCAATCATTTGCAATCCAGCTAAGAGCTCAGATGCCGATGAATACACTTAAGGGTTTAAGTGTAAGCAGTGCAGGTTTACCCCAGACGTTGTGCTGGGTGGATTAAAAAAGAATCTGTTATCAATGTGCTTTGTGTTGTAAATGTGCTATAAAATATGTCTCAAATGTGCTTGGTGCTGGGAGTGTGTCACTTGTACTGGCTTCTGCTCTTGCTGCATGGGGGCAGGGGGGAGGATATGGAGCAGGTCCAGAGGAGGGCCACGAAAATGAGCAGGGGGTTGGACTGGGAACTACAGGCAGGGGGGTTGGAACTAGATGATCCTTGTGGTCCCTTCCAACCCTGAATGATACTATGATACTATGATGATATGATACTATGATAATCTCTGCTGTGGTGACAGTGAGGGAGCTGGGGGTGCTCAGCCTGGAGGAGAGAGAGCTCTGAGACCTAATAGCAGCCTTGCAGTACCTCAAGGGGGCTACAAGAGGGCTGCAAAGGGACTGTTTGCAAAGGGCTGCAGGGGCAGGATGAGGGGCGATGGCTTCACACTAGAGCAGAGCAGATTTAGAGTGGATATGAGGAGCAAGTTCTGCACCATGAGGGTCGTGGAACACTGGAACAGGTTGCCCAGGGAGGTGGTTGGGGTCCCATCCCTGGAGCTATTCAAAGCAAGGCTCAACAGGGCTCTGGGGCAACCTGATCTAGTGGAGGATGTCCCTGCTGAGAGCAGAGGGGTTGGACTGGATGACCTTTGGAGGTCCCTTGCAGCCCAGCCCATTCTCTGAGAGCAGAGAGCCCAACGAGTGACCTGCTGCAAGCTGGGAGAGCCCTGGAGTTGCACTGTGCACCCTGGAGCTCCAAAGGCAGTGGTTTTGGTGGAACTGGGCTGATTTATGCCAGCTGAAGATCGGTTTCTATAACTGTTTAAAGCTTAGCATTCCTCTCTCAGCATCCCTGGGAGATGAGGATTTACTGCAGCTGTTGGAAAAATGCTAATTCTTTTTATTATCTTTTTTTTTCTTCTTCTTCTTCTTTTTCAGGAAATATGTTTTTGGGGGGAGGTTCTTTTTATTTTTCTCCCCCCCTCCCCCCCCCCTTCTTGGAGTGAGTGAAAAATATTTCATGAGCAGCTTTAAGGTTTTGATGGGAGATAAAATCCCAGAAAGCAAAACATTTTGCTTCCTTTTTTTTCCCCTTTTACTTCTTTCGTGTTCTTCTTTCCCCCCCCTTCTTCTTCTTCTTATTTTTTATTTCCTCTTTCTCCCTTTTCCCCTTTTCTTCTCCTTTCTCTTTTTTCTTTACCTTCTTTTTTCTTCTTCTTTCTTTTTCTTCTTTTTTTTTCTTCTTTCCCTTTTCTTTTGTCTTTTTCTTCTTCTTTTTCTTTTTCTTCTTTTTCCCCTTTCCTTCTTGTTTCCTTATTATTTTTCTTCTTCTTTTTTCTTCTCCCCCCCCCTTTTTCTTCTTCTTTTATTTTTCTTCTTTTCCCCTTTCCTTCTTCTTTTTTCTTATTCTTCTTATTTTTTCCTTTGTCTTATTTTTCTTCTTATTTTTTCTTCTTTTTTTCCCCCTTTTCTTCTTCTTTTCTTTTTCTTCTTTTTTTTCCTTTCCTTCTTTTTTCTTCTTCTTTTTTCTTCTCTTTTCCTTTTTCTTCTTCTTCTTTTTTCTTTCCCCCCCTTTCTTCTTTTTTCTTCTTCTTCTTTTTCTTCTTCTTTTCCCCCTTTTCTTCCTTTTCTTCTTCTTCTTTTTCTTTTTCTTCTTTTCCCCCTTTCTTCTTCTTTCTCCTTCTTCTTTTTCTTCTTCTTTTTTCTTCTTCTTATTTTTCTTCTTCTTTTTTTTTTTTTTTTTTCCATTTTCTTCTTTCTTCTTCTTTTTCTTTTTTTTTTTTTTTTTTTCCCTCCTTCTTCTTTTTCAGGACTAGGGGGGAATGGGGAAAAAATAGAATTGGGTAGATTCAGAGTGGGTGTTAGGAGGAAGTTCTTCCCCATGAGGGTGGTGAGAGACTGCCACAGGTTGCCCAGGGAGGTGGTGGAAGCCTCAGCCCTGGAGGTGTTTGCAGCCAGGCTGGAGGTGGCTGTGAGCAACCTGCTGTGGTGTGAGGTGTCCCTGCCCAGGGCTGGCGGGTTGGAACTGGCTGAGCCTTGAGGTGCCTTCCAACCCTAACAGTTCTATGAGTCTATGATTCCCTGTCCAAAGACTTGCGTTGGGTTCAAGTGCTCCAGGCTGCACTGGGACACAGCTTCAGCTCCAAATCAGTTTCTTTATTCTTTTATCAGCTTCTGCAAAGCCAGCCTAGGCTTCCTTTCCTTGTTGAAAGAAAGAGGCAGAATCAATAGCCAGGAAGGGTCAAGCAGCTTACAATTCATTACATGTGTGCATTTCTAACTGACAATGCAATTCTTGTTTCTCATTTTTCATGTCAACTGTTTCTAGGGGGGAGGGGGGGTGAAAAACAATAAGAATGAAAAGCACCAAAAAAGAAAGGACAAAGACAGAGAGATTTACCCAAGTCATCAAGTCAAATGAGAGCTGACAGGTTCTCTAATGTTACATGCCCGGAACAAAAAGGATTCCTTACTCTGCGCTTCTCTAAATGGTTGAGAATCCTTTGTGTGGAGCTCTGCTATTCACTGACAACCTCAGCTCCAGGATTCCCCAATAATTCCTTCAGCAGTGCACCCAAGATGCTTCTCTTGGCATTGAAAGAATGCTTCAGCAGATCAAAGGCAAGCAGCGAGGATTTGTTTGGATCTTTCCCCCAACTTTGTTACTGACCTGCGTCAGGAACAGTGTGGCCAGCAGGAGCAGGGAGGTCATTCTGCCCTGGACTCAGCACTGCTGAGGCCACACCTTGAGTCCTGTGTCCAGTTCTGGGCCCCTCAGTTTAAGAAGGACATTGAGACTCTTCACTTTTAGCTAGAAAGCAAGCTGAAACATCTTCCCTGTCTTTCCATCCCACTCCATCTCCTTTGTGACAAGATTCCCTCCAGCCCTTACATGCTGCCATGCATCTGGAGAATCCTACTGCAAGGCAGCAGGGTCTGGGGACTCACAGCCTGCCTGTCACTGGGGTGAGGAGGCAAGAAATGAATTGCTGGGGGAGTGGGGGGTGGAAGGAGGCATTGCTCCTGAGAGCTGATTACTCTTCATTTCTGCCCTGAAAGTAAGAGCTCACACCAAGAAAATCCTTCTTAACTCCTGTAACCTAAATACAAAGTAGAATTGCTGGGCTGAGCAGGTTTTAAGGAAGTGCTCAACGGGGTTATTGTCAGCTGCTCTGGAGAGGAGTGGGAGAATGGGGAGATGTTTTGCAGTGCTGGTTGATGGAGAGGGCATCTTCTAGATGGGGGAGTGAAGATGAAAAGCAACATTAATTTGGCTGTTTCTTGCCCTTTACCCAATGACTCCCTTTTCATGCTTTCTGCTACTAGTCTGCAGGGGACAGGACAAATCTCTGCCATCAGGCTTTCTATTTCCCTCCCTTTGACTTCTGGATTGCTGCTTTTTGCCTTTTCCTTTTTATCAGAGATTGATCCCAGCCAGGGACAGGACATCAGAGACAGAACAGACATCAGAGAGAGGAACAGGCTTCCCTCTGCAGTTTGGTGACTCCTGCTTACATGCCCAAGGACTGACTGACCACTAGCAATGAGGTCAGGAAAGAATATGCCCACCCTGGACAAGAGCTACTGAAGGATTTTCCTCTGCAACACAAGGCACAGTCCTGCCTTGGGATCACATTGCTGAGTTGTGTGTGATGTGTTCCTCAGGACATGGATAAAACTCTCAGTTTCTCCTTCCAGGTTCATTCTTTGCAGCACATTCGACTCTCAGCACTTCTACACGTGCAGAAGAGAAGTACAGTCACAGGAGCAGTCTGGTGGGAGTTCAAATCATCTAATCCAGACATCTCATCTTTGTGTCAGGGAGCCACAAACCCAGCTGTGTTCCCCTGCACTGCAGAGCAGCTTGCTCTGGCAGGGGAACGGACTGGCCAGCACAGGCAGCCTTTTCCCCAGCTGGCTTTGGACCCAGAATGTGCTTCCCAGTTTGACTCAAGCTGTGGGAATTGGGATCAGCTCACACCACCTGGCCAGCTCATGGCTCTCTGTTGAAGCTGGCACCTGCAGGGCTGATGCAATTCACTCTCCTTGACAGGCAGAGCCTGATTAAAGGCTATAGAAATCATTAGGATCCCTTTGGCTTAGCAGTAGTGGTGGGGTTGTGAGCTCTGGGCCAGTGGTTGGTCTTGGTCTCAAAGGTCTCTTCCAACCTTTTAGTTTGGAGAGGAGAACACTGAGAGGGGATTCAATAAATGTCTGTAAATATCTGAGGGCTGGGTGTCAAGAAGGAGGGGAGAGACTCTGCTCAGTTGCACCCTGTGAAAGGACAAGGGACAATGGATAGAAACCACAGCACAGAAGGTTCCACCTCAACATGGGGAGGAACTTTTTCACTGTGGGGGGTCACAGAGCAGTGGAGCAGGCTGCCCAGAGAGGTTGTGGAGTCTCCTTCTCTGGAGCCTTCTTCTCTGGAGCCTTTCAAGCCCCATCTGGATGTGTTCCTGTGTGACCTGTGCTGGATTCTATGGTGCTGCTCTGGCAGGGGGCTTGGACTTGATGATCCTTAGAGGTCTCTTCCAACCCCTAACATCCTGTGACCCTGAGAACCCCAACAGTTCTGTGATGCCTTGATCTTTCCCCAAGCCTTTCTGCAGTTCCATGTGATCCCTGTCACTGCTGACAGCTACAGCTTTCCATATTAGCTGGGGAAAAAAAGAATGCATAAATAAACTGCTGCTGCATCTCCTTCTCTCAGCCCAGCATGACTTCCCTGTCATGTTTTCTGTGCCTTCCCCTAGTACTCGATGTTTGCAAGGCTCTGTGCTTCAAGCCACGTTGGCTATGGGCTCAGAACATGCAGTAGCTAGGATTTTTTTTTCCTCTCACTCTCCCTTCTCCCTCTCTCTCCTCAGCTTGAGTGTTTAATTTGCTCCAGACTCTGCATGAGCAATTTTTGGAGAGTACAGTTTATATTTGTGTATGCAAATAAGCTGAGCAAATATGCTAAGGAGCTCCAAAGATAGCTCAGTACACTTCAGTACATGCCAGCCCACAGGAAAACCAGCCTGGCCCATTCTGGACTCAATTAACCCTTCTGCTTTCTTCAGTGTGGAGTCTCCATGGCAAGTAGACAGCATTGGGAGACACTTCCTCACCTCTCATAGCTCTGCAAACAGATGAATTAATCACAGAATGGGTTGGGTTGGCAGGGACCTTAAAGGTCATCCAGTTCCAACCCCCCTGCCATGGGCAGGGACACCTCCCACCAGCCCAGCTTGCTCAAGGCCTCATCCATCCTGGATTTGAACACCTCCAGGGAGGGAGCATCCACAACCTCCCTGGGCAACCTGTGCCAGTGTCTCCCCACCCTCACTGGAAAGGATTTCTTCCTAATCTCCACTCTCAGTCTGCTCTCCTCAAGCTTAAGTCACCGGTGTGTCACTGGCACGTCACTGATGCCAGCAGCACTGCTCTGCACCACAAGCCATGCAGCAGGGCACAGTGCTTGGCCCATGGCTGCACAGAGTTAGTGATGTGTTCCAAAAGCAACTCATGTCATTGCCTTGTAATTGTCTCTTCACTGTTGAACCAGCAGCTCTAGGAGCTGCAGAAGGAGCACAACCAGCTCTGCTTCACACTTGTGACTGATTCTGGAGTCTCTGGTGTCTAGTAAAAGCTTCTGGAGCATTGTGCACGGCTGGGGAGTTCATAAAGCCTCCTTTCCCTTGTGGATGCTCTGATGGCTAATAACACAGCTGAGCATAGTTGTTGCCTCTTCTGTAGGGGTAAGGAAAGAATTTGACCTTTCTCTTCTAACTCCTGCCAGTGGGCATACAACTGGCAAACACTCCCACCCCCCAACATCAATTTCCCTTAAACTTCTGGGTCTCTCAAACTGGTTGAAACATTTCCTGCAGCACAGTAGCTTCCCTGATGTGGTTTCCTTCCTTATAGGGGGAGTGGGGTGGGAAAAGAGAGGTCATTGTCATTCACTGGGCTTGTCTGCACTGGGGGAGTGACTGAAGCTGCTCCTGCACAATCAACTCTGCAGCCAGGAGGCTGCCTGCGTGGACACACACTTCTGGAACAGGAGTGACTTTACTGTGGCATAATTGTTTCACTTTGGAAGGATGCTAATTACTTTGGAGTGGGTTTTATTGGGGAATAAAAGCCCTGATGTCACAGTGCCCTTTGGGAAGCATGAGGCTGTGGTTCCTCCAGCAGTCACTGCTCCACAGACATTCTCCTCTTGTAGATGAAGTAAATGAGCTGAGAAGAGGCAGCTGACTGTTGTGGTGCCAAACCTGTGCAAGACTTGAGGGGGGGAAAAAAAAAAGGGGATCTTCAGCAGATTGCTGTGATGCTTGTCATGCAGGTCTGATTTAACCTTAATGATGCAGCTTTTAATTACTTTTTAGCTTGGTTTCTTAAAGAAATGAGGCTTGCATAACCAGGGGCTGTACACAGCCTTCCCATAACTTCTGCACCATTAGCTCATTTCAGCCAAATTTAGCAGAGGACAGAAAGTTTCAGGTGTTAGATTCCTGCCAGTTTTGGAGCTCAGCAGGAGGAGAAGCTTGGGGCATCTGCACCGAGGGAAAGGCTGCAGCAGGACAACATCCTGAGAAACCAGCAGAGCACCCAGATAGCAGAATGGACAAACCTCCTCCCCAGCAGGAGGAAAGCTCTCCACTGAGGGCTGACATCTTCCCAAATGGCAAAGCCCCTCACACCAGATCCCCAGCAATGTTTTCTTGTGTTCATGGAGACCTTTTAGTCTTGCTGTTGGGTGGTTTGAAGCTTCAGCCGCTCCCTAAACTGTTCCTCATAATACTGAATTGCAGCAGTTCTGGGGAGGAACTTCTGCTCCATTTAGACTGGAGATTAGGAAGAGATTCTTTCCACTGAGGGTGGTGAGAGCCTGGCACAGGTTGCCCAGGGAGGTGGTAGAAGCCTCATCCCTGGAGGTGTTTGCAGCCAGGCTGGATGTGGCTGTGAGCAACCTGCTGTAGTGTGAGGTGTCCCTGCCCATGGCAGGGGGGTTGGAACTGGATGATCTTTCAGGTCCCTTCCAGCTCTAACCACTCTATGAATCTACTCTTTCCATTTAGTTGTCTTAGCCCACTCACAATCCAGGCTTGCCTGGGAGAGCCAAAACATTTTCCTTGCATCCCTCCCCCTCTGGATTGTGTTCTTGTCTGTCTGCAAAAGGGGAGCTGCCAAATGGAGTCAAAGGGCATCTCAGGGTGCTGTGGTGCTATTGCAAATGGATTGCTGTGAAAGACAGAAATAGAATAGAATAGAGCACGTTGGAAGAGACCTTCAAGATCATCACGTCCAACCCACCAACCAATCCAACCCACCTAAACAACTAACCCATGGCACCAAGCACCCCATCAAGTCTCTGTGCTTGCAGCCAAAAGCAATCTCACTGCAAGGCCTTGCTCTTAGATGGTGGCACCTAAATCCTTCCCCCTCAGGTCAAGACTTGATGATCTTGGAGGTGTTTTCCAACCAAAGCAATTCTCTGCTGCTACAGCAGAGTCAAACTCAGTGCAGAGGACCTCATTCCTCCAGGTCTCAGCTTGGGAGGCCTGATTCCAGCAAGAGCAGGGCAAGTGACCACCTTGGCCCATGGCAGCCTCTGCCATTGCTCTCAGGCTCTGGGGAAGGGCTCTTCAGGTCCCCAAAGTCAGGCTGCACATGACTGCACAGCCTGCTGCCGTGTCCCCGGCATGTGCCCTGCTTTCTGCTGGCAAATGGTGACAGGCAAACGCCTGCTGAAAGGGGCTGGCACCTTCCATGGGCTCTGGGATGTGTTCCCAGATCTGGGCACAGCAGGGATTTTTTGCATGTGTCAACATTAGAAAGCAAAAAACAGCCAGAGGGAAACATTGAAGAATCTGTTGCCCAGCCCAGCTCTTGTGCCTTTATTTGTCAACACTTGGGGGCTTTGTTTCCTGACACAAAGTGGAAACATTTGGTCAGCGTTCTGGCTCCTGCTCTTGCTCAGGCTGCAGTGTCACTCGCAGGGATGCTCCCAGCTCCTCTGGATGGTTTGTCTGCAGGCACTGACACCTAATGAAGTTGTAAAAGCTTTGCTGCAGCCCCTGCTCTGAGGGGGGAGGGGGGGGTAGCAGCATTCTGCTCACCAGAGGTGTTTTGCTAGCTCCAGCAGCAAAGAGATGCCTTGTGGTGGAGGAGATGTTGTACAATCATAGAATTCTTAGGGTTAGAAAGGATCTCAAGGATCAGCCAGTCCCAACCCCCATGCCATGGGCAGGGACACCTCACACCATAGCAGGTTGCTCACAGCCACATCCAGCCTGGCTGCAAAAACCTCCAGGGATGAGGCTTCCACCACCTCCCTGGGCAACCTCTGCCAGGCTCTCACCACCCTCATGGGGAAGAATTTCTTCCTCACATCCAATCTGAATCTCCCCACTTCTAGTTTTGTTCCATTCCCCCCACTCCTCTCACTCCCTGACACCCTCAAAAGTCCCTCCCCAAAATCAAAACCTTCTGCAGAGAGCTGCTAAACTTCTGATCACTTAGCTTGGTAAACAAAGTGATAATGCAGAGAGCTGAGCAGAAGTAAAAATGGTTTGGCTAAGCTTGTGCTCAATGGTCCAAGGCTTAGTCTGAGTCTTAATAATTTTAATGCAATTACCCTCAGCATTATGGTCTGATAAATCAATGCTCAGAGCAAAGCAGGGAGGACTTGGGTATGCTTGTTAGGTTCTTTCTGGTGTTTTCTTTTCCCCCCCGGCTCTGCATCTGGCCACTGTATAAACCTGGACAGCGGCTTAGAGGGAACGTGTCTGGCCCAGCACATCCTGCTAAGCCTGCAATTACAACACTTAATTCAGCCTGTCTGCACCTTTCTGGCATGTCAGTGAAAAGACAAAGAGTGGCTTGTGGAGATGAAGGGCTAATCCCCTAGGTGAAACCAAGCACCTACTGTAGCCTTTGCTCTGCAGGCTTGCAGCAACTTGTGGCAGGTCATAGCACGAAAGTTTGGCCAATATACACTGTGAGCCCTGCCAGCTCTGCTGCTTCCTCTTTGCTCTGCTCAGCCCCCACCTTGAATACTGCACCCAGTTCAGGTGTCCCCAGCAGAAGGAGGACACAGAGCTGTTGGAGTGAGTCCAGAGGAGGCCACAAAGATGAGCCAAGGGCTGGAGCTATGAGGACAGGCTGAGGGAGCTGGGGGTGTTCAGCCTAGAGAAGGGAAGACTCTAGGGGCACCTTAGAGCTGCCTTCCAATACCTGAAGGGATCCTACAGGAAGGCTGCAGAGGGACTTTTCATGAGGGTGTCTAGACACAGGCCAAGGGGGAATGGTTTGAAGCTGAGGGAGAGCAGGGTTGGACTGGAGCTGAGGAAGAAATTCCTCAGTACAAGGCTGGTGAGACTCTGGAATAGGTTGTGGATGCCCTCTCCATGTAGATGTTGCACGGTCAGGAGGTGTCTCTGCCTCTCTCAGGTCCACGCTCCCTGGCTGGATCATACCAGAGCAGCAGAGTTCATCTTTATACATCAACATGTGCTTAAAGAATTGATTCCTCCTGCAGACTCCTGTAGAAGGTGGGCAGCACACGAGAGCTGATGCTGCCAAGGGAAATTGGAAGCTCACTGTTGTTTGACAGGTAAATTATTCCAGCTGCCCTTGACTTATTTACAAACCAAGAAGCTGTGATCCCTGATGTGATGCAAGTCAGCACTCCAGAGCTTCAAGAGGCCTGCTTTTTTTTCAGTCCTTCAGAGCTGGTCTCAATTTGCTTGACATTTGAAATGGATGAAGGAGGAGGAAGGAAAAATTCTTTGATTCGCAGCCTGCTCTGTCAAGGAGAGAGAATTAAATTTCAAATGCTAGCACTGAAAGAATGGAGGTTTGGTTTTTTTTTTCCTGCCTGTGCCAGCAGGGATGGGAGTGCAAGAATTGCATCTTCCACCCTCCATGTTCCTCCATCCAACTCCATTATGTCACTGATGCACCAGGATGAACAGTCCAGGAAGAGTGGTGGTGGAGGCATCTGCCAGGGGGAAGCCCTGCTCTCCCTCTCTTGGGCTCCCTGGTGCCAGCTGGGGTAAGAGGAACACAGAGACCTGCAGGGCCTTGGATGCTTCATCCTGGAGAAGAGAAGGCTCCAAGGAGATCTAAGTGGAGCCTTCCAGTATCTGAAGGGGGCTACAAGAAAGCTGGGGAGGAACTTTTTGGGGTGTCAGGGAGTGAGAGGACTGGAGGGAATGGAAAAAAGTAGAACTGGGTAGATTCAGATTGGATGTTAGGAAGAAGTTCTTCCCCATGAGGGTGGTGAGAGACTGCCACAGGTTGCCCAGGGAAGTGGTAGAAGCCTCCTGCCTGGAGGTTTTTGCAGCCAGGCTGGATGTGGCTGTGAGCAACCTGCTGTGGCGTGAGGTGTCCCTGCCCATGGCAGGGGGGAGTGGAAGTAGAGGATCCCTGAGGTCCCTTCCAACCCCAACAATTCAGTGAGTCTATATTGGAGCAGACAGCAAATCTCTTCCTACCTAACCGGGGGGCCACCAGGCCCCCCGGCCTTTGTTGTCACCACCACCAACACCCAGTGTGCACCATGGGCACTCACCAGTGATGAGAGGAGGATCCTCAGCCCAGATGGGCTCAGCTTGGGGCTGCTGCCTTTCCTGGCAGGGATTAAATAGGGGAGTGGGCAGGGTGGGCTAAGTGACCACACCTGGGGTGGGATGAGACTCTCCCTCCACTCCCCCCTGGTGTGACCCCACCTGAAGTACTGCATCCAGTTCTTGGAGAGCCAAGCAAGGCTGATAGCAACTCTGAGGCCAGTGCAGCCACAGCCAGTGGTGTCCTGCTGTTCCCTGAGCCCCTGGGCTGCACAGCTGGCAAACCCTTTGGTGGGAGCCTGGATTTGTAGCTTTAGCCTCATCCTTGTCCGGCTCAAGGAACCTTCATTTCCCTTTTCAAGCTCTCCCATTTCAGTGCTCAATCTCCCTTACTTGCTTTAGATCTCATTTTGGATTCTTCTTCACCTGACAGCTTTTGGGTTGGTATTTTTTTTCCCAAATCACCCTTAGAGAGAGTTTCTCTTCCCTGACCACCACCACCAAGGGAGGCTGAAAGTCTGCAGTGCCCCTGATTAGGTGCTGTGAATATTTGTTCCTGCTCCATAGCTGTTCTTCCATGCTTGTTTGCAGACAGCTGAAGCTTAAGGAATTGATTTTGAACAGTGGCTTGGAGCCTGCCTGCTTCAGGGAACTTCACTCTACCCTTGAAGAATTACTTAATGTAGTGAGATACAGTTGTCTGCTTACCTTAAGTGTTTCTTCCTTGCATTTCCAGAGAGGAATTGTTTGGGGTTGGGGGTGGGGGTGGTGGTTGTTGTTTTTCTCCTTGCTAGGTTTGAGGGGGGGTTGGTTTATTTCTGTTTGTTTCTTTGGTTTTGTGTTGGGCTTATTTGGATGTCTTCAGGAGCTGTTGGAGTGCTTCTCTCTTGGGTTCTGTTTGGGGTTTTATGGGCTGTGTTGGCATTTTTGGTGTGGGTTTGTGTTGGGTTTTTTGATGCCCTTGTGTTGGGTTTATTTGGAGGTGTTTGGGGGGGGGTGATGTGGTTTTAGGTTGGGGTTGTTTGGATGTGGTTAGGATGTGTTGGAGTGGTTCTGTCTTGGGTTTGGTTTGGGGGTTTTGGGGGGATGTGTTGGGCTTTTTGGATGTGTTTGAGGTTTTTTTGGGGTGCCTGTGTGTTGGGTTCATTGGGATGTGTTTAGGGGTGCCTGTGTGTTGGGTTCATTGGGATGTGTTTAGGGGTGCCTGTGTGTTGGGTTCCTTGGGATGTTTGGGGTTTTTTTGGGGTGCCTGTGTGTTGGGTTCATTTGGATGTGTTGGGGGTTTGGGGGTGCCTGTGTGTTGGGTTCATTGGGATGTGTTTGGGGGTGCCTGTGTGCTGGGTTCATTGGGATGTGTTTGGGGGTTTTTGGGGTGACTTTGTGTTGGGTTCATTGGGATGTGTTTAGGATTTATTGGAGTGTTTCTGTCTTGGGTTTTGTTTGGGGATGTGTTGGGATTTTTGGTGTGGTTTTGTGTTGGCTTTTTTGGGGTGTGTTGGGGTTCTGTCAGAATAGAATTAACCAGGTTGCAAAAGACCTTTGAGATGACTGAGTCCAACCTCTCACCCAACACCATCTAATCAACTAAACCACAGCACTAAGTGCCTCATCCAGTCTCTTCTTAAACACCTCCAGTGATGGGGACTCCACCACCTCCCTGGGCAGCACATTCCCATGGCCAATCTCTCTGAACAACTTCTTCCTAACATCCAGCCTAAACCTCCCCTGGTTTTGTGTTGGGTTTTTGGGGTATTTTTTAATTGATTGTGGGGTTTTTTACGTGTTTGGGGGTTTGCTGTGGCTTTTGTTTGGTTTGGGAGGTTTTGTTGTAGTTGGGTTTTGTTTGTGGTCTGATTTGTTTTGTGGTGTGGGGGTGGTTTGGGTTAGTTAATTTTTGAGGGCCTGTGATACCCTTGGGATGGAGGCAGCCTGTCCTGGGTTGGGGGTGTTAGCAGTTAGCCCTTCACAGGTGAGGAGGCAGAGTGAGCAGGTGACTGGCTCAAAGGTTCTCCAGAATCCTGACTGTAGCCTGTGCCACTGCTCTCCCCTTGCTCTTGAAAGCAGTGGGGAGATAAAGAGATTAGCATGTGGCTGGCCAACAACACGAGTGGTTTCATTCAAATGCATGAAAAGCTTCCTTCTCAGCCTTTCAGCACTTAGGGGAGGAAAAAAATATAACTATATATTTATATAGAGAGAGGGAGAGAGACACATGCACACACAGACCTGATCTCACCCTGTAGGCAGCACAGCCTGAGATGAGAAAGGGAAGAAATGAAGACTTGTCCCTGGTGTTATGAATTCTCTGTGCCTCTAGCTTGGAGGATTTCCCTCTACCCCATGACAATGTTTTAATCTGGAGTATTGCAATCACTCTGAAGACAAAGCAAAAGGGGGGTCTGGGGGGGTGGAGGATTTGCCATGCAGAAAGCTCTGAAGGTTCATAGAAGGCCACAACTAGGTCACCTCAGAGCCTTCTGGAGAAGCAAAGGCTCTGAGGAGACCTAGTTGGAGCCTTCCAGAATCTGAAGGGGGCTGCAAGAAAGCTGGGGAGGGACTTTTGAGGGTGTCAGGGAGGGATAGGACTGGGGGGAATGGAAAAAAAACAACAACTAAAAAAGGGTAGATGGAGATTGGATGTTAGGAAGTTCTTCCCCATGAGGGTGGTGAGAGCCTGGCACAGGTTGCCCAGGGAGGTGGTGGAAGCCTCATCCCTGGGGGGTTTGAAGGCCAGGCTGGATGTAGTTCTGAGCAATCTGATATAGTGTGAGGTGTCCCTGCCCATAGCAGGGGGGAGTGGAAGTAGAGGATCCCTGAGGTCCCTTCCAACCCCACCAATTCTGTGAGTCTATATTGGAGCAGACATCAAATCTCTTCCTACCTAACCGGGGGGCCACCAGGCCCCCCGGCCTTTGTTGTCACCACCACCAACACCCACTGTGCACCATGGGTACTCACCAGTGATGAGAGGAGGATCCTCAGCCCAGATGGGCTCAGCTTGGGGCTGCTGCCTTTCCTGGCAGAGATTAAATAGGGGATTGGGTGGGGTGGGCAAAGTGACCACACCTGGGGTGGGAGGAGACTCTCCCTCCACTCCCCTCTGGTGTGACCCCACCTGGAGTACTGCATCCAGCTCTTGGAGAGCCAAGCAGGGCTGATAGCAACTCTGAAGCCAGTGTAGCCACAGCCAGTGGTGTCCTGCTGTTCCCTGAGCCCCTGGGCTGCACAGCTGGCAAACCCTTTGGTGGGAGCCTGGATTTGTAGCTTTAGCCTCATCCTTGTCCGGCTTGAGGGAGCTTCATTTCCATGAGCAACCTGGTCTAGAGTGAGGAGTTCCTGCCCATGGCAGGGGTGTTGGGAATGGATGATCCTTGAGGTCCCTTCCAACCCTGACAATTCTATGATTCATGTGATTTTGTCTCCCCTGGTATCTTCTGAAAGCAGGGGGAATGCCCCTCCTAAAAGAGCCCTGTGGCTGCAAGATGTGAAAGCTGCCAGGTGTTGGTGCTTGGTGTTCAGCCCTGCTGCTCTTCCTGAGGAAACACTCATTTGGTGTTCAGAGCCAGCAGTGCTGCTGTCAGAGCACGAGAGGAGCATCTCTGGAAGGGAAGTACCACAAACCTGCCTCTCCTCTGCAGTCAAGGGCTGTTGCAGTTGTTTGTTACTCCTCAGGGTCAGGTTCTCTGGGAGCATTTTTGCACTGTGGATTAGAAGCAACTCCTGGGAAAGAACCTCATGCCCTTTTATCTGGCAAAAGGGAGGAGTTCCTTTTAGACAAGGATAAAAATTGAATTGGGGAGAGCTTGACAGTGGGAGCCAGGACTTCTGGGTTCTTCTGAAGCCTTCTGATATTGAGCACACCACAGCACAACGACCAAAACATCCAGGGCTAGATAGGGGCACTCAGCTCTGGATTTATGGCCCCTGAGGACCAGGAAAGCTTTTCAGGACAGCACAAGGCTGCAATACTCTCATTTACAACTAGAGATGTTACAGCCTCAAGCCTTTTTCCCCTCTACATGTGATTCCAAGATGCTCAATAAATGCCTCCAGAGGTGCTGCCTCCAAAGTGTTCCCTGGCACCTCAGCAGACTGAAAATAGAGGCCATTCCCTAGGTGGGAAGCAGGCTCTCTGTCTGCCCTCATCACTGATACTAACTGGAGCTTTTTAGGCCAGCACATTCTTCTTTTCTTCTACCTCCTTTCTCCCTGTTTTATAGTTCACCTTTCAGTCCTCCTTAAAAGAACAGAACAGGCACAAAGGCAGCAGAGAAGGGCAAGAGGCATTCTTGTCAGAATCCTTGGTGTTAAAAATAGCTGCCTGAGAAATTCTTCCTCCTGCTGCTTTAAGCTAAATGATGATCCCAAGTTGCTCTCCTCTACTTTTACAATGCAGTGTCCTTGCCTCCACAGCTTCTCCCAGCCCATGCTCTAGGTTCAGGGCCCAATCCCTTCTTCTCATGCCAGACATGGCAGGCAGCAAGTGCCAAAGCTGCAGAGCCCAGGGCTGACACATTGAACGCCCCTTAATGAATGTGAAACCATTTGCTTCATTAGTCACAGCCTTTCAAAAGCTGCCTTTCAGCAGGGAGGCACTGGGGGAAGAAGTAAAGATATCTACAGCTGCCCAGCCAAGGCTCTCACTAGTGGAGCTGAGCAGTTCCTGCTGCAAGTGAATCTTGTTGGCTTTATTTGGGAAAGGAACTGCTTTAGAGTGTAGCTGCTGGTTGCATATCCCTCCCTTCCTTGCTGTTTTTCCATACCCTTTGAAACCTTCAGGGCAAGTTCTGCCCAAACTTGATGGTGCTGTGATCTGCCTTTCAGAGTCTGAATCAAAAGCTGGGCTTGCAAAGAGCCTTGGGTGTTGAAAGACAGGACTCTGCCTCCCTTCTCTTCTGCTGCTCGCCACAAGTTTCTTCATGCTGATGTGCACAGAGAGTGCCCCAGGTCCTGGGACAGCACGGGTATGTGCCTGGCCATGCAGTGAGGAGATGATACAGAACAAGGTTCCTTAGCTTCTCCTCCTGTGTGCTTTTGGTTCACACTTGCCATTGATCACAGTTCCCAAAGCAGGGTTTCGAGCCTGAGGATTTCTTTTGCTGCACTAACCTCGAGAGCTGCCCCTGCAAACACAGTGTGGGTGCTCTGTAGCAGACTCTGATACTGCTTTGTGCCCTCAGAACCACTGCAGACAGCTTGTTGAGTGTTTGTCAGCAAAGGGGGCTGCTACAAACTGATCCACTCTTCCCTCTGCACTAAGCTTTGGAAAGAGAGGTAAAGGCAGGGCAGCTGGGGAAGCCTTGACTCTTGCTGAGTACCCTGAGTAGGTAGCCCCAGGGGAAAACAAGGAGAGAATGTGCTGAGGAGTCTTTATTCCTTTGCTCAGCACTGGCAGCTACTGTGAGGGCTCTGAGCAGGAGGATGACAGGCTGTCAAAGCAGATCTGCCTGCATATGCTGCAGTCTGAAAGGAACAAAGAGGGCTGGCACCACTGGAAGGACCAGGACCATGCTGCAAGAGTCTCTGCTGCAAGCATTAAACTCCCTTGCCGTGTGTGCACTGGAACTGGCAAGAGTTGTGCTTTGCAGGCAGAGCAGCACAGCCAGGCAGGCTGGAGGTTAGGAAGAAATTCTTGACAGTGAGGGTGAGGAGGTGATGGAACAGGTTGCCCAGGGAGGTTGGGGATGCCCACTCCCAGGAGGTGTTCAAGGCCAGGTTGGATGAGGCCCTGAGCAACCTGGGCTGGTTGGAGGTGTCCCTGCCCATGGCAGGGGGGTTGGAACTGGATGCTCTTTAAGGTCCCTTCCAACCCAAACCATTCTGTGAATGAATTTGATGTCTTTTCTCTCAGTGTAGCCCTTGATCAGTTTGTTTGTCTGTGCCCCCACATTGATCTCCAATGAAGTCCTCTTGCCCTGGAGAACATCCCTCCAGATGAAATTGCTGCCCTTCCTGTGCCACTTGTCAGACAGAGAGAAAGAGAGAGAGGGAGAGGATGAAGATTTCTTTGTATTTCAAAAGCCTCATGCAAATGTTCAGCTTTTGCTGCTGTTCAATAAAGTTGATCATTTTACTTGGGAAGTATCAATGCAATTTTCCACACCGCTGACTTAAAGATTGTACCTCAGCAAATGCAGCCATTCCTTTCCTCTCATTTGTGATGTGAGCAAACAAGCAAACCAGAAAAATAAGGAAGGGGGGGTGTCTGCTGTTGTCTGCCTGACAAATGTAGCAGTGCCTCCTCCCAAGTGCTGAAAAGCCTGGTCCAGAATAGACCCCACCACCAGCAGTGCATTTCTGCAAGCCCCTATTCCATCTGTGTCTCAGCCAGAGCAGTGAGAGCAGAGCTGAGGGAATGGCTTTCCAGCCCATTACTTTTCCTAGTTGAAATATGTGAGAATTACCTCTGATGTTAGTAGGGAGCCATCAGGGCATAAAAGACAGCAAAATGAAATATTAACTTTCCCATCCAAGCCAGTAATGGCTGTGATGGTTTGTATTATGCCACATTAAGGTGAGCTGCCTCGAGAAGGAACAGGTAAATAAATAAATAAGGCGAGTTTCCCAGGCTCCCATCGAGGCAGCATGGCACAGAAATGACAGAGTGATGATAAGATTGGAAAGTTTGGGAGGAGGGGAGGGAGAGAGCAGGGGGATGGAAGGAAAAAAAGAGAAATAATATAGAGCTCTATCTGCTCACAGTTTAGATGACAGTGGATATAAAGACAGACTGAGCTGAAGTGGAAGCTGCAAAATATCCCTGAGAAGTCTCATTGCCTCCAGATTGCTGCAAGTTAGGCTGGTGAGTGTAAAACTGGAAGAGAGGGAAAGCAAAAGCTTATGGGTCTGTGAATACAGAATAGAGAATTAACCAGGCTGGAAAAGACCTCTGAGATCATTGAGTCCAACCTAACACCCAACACCATCTGATCAACTCAACCATGGCACCAAGTGCCTCATCCAGGCTCGTCTTAAACACCTCCAGTGATGGTGACTCCACCACCTCCCTGGGCAGCACATTCCAATGGGCAATCTCTCTTCCTGTGAAGAATTTCTTCCTAACATCCAGCCTAGACTTCCCCTGGCACAGCTTGAGACTGTGTCCTCTTGTTCTGTCACAGGTTGCCTGGGAGAAGAGACCAACCCCCTCCTGGCTACAACCTCCCTTCAGGGAGTTGTAGAGAGCAAGAAGGTCTCCCCTGAGCCTCCTCTTCTCCAGGCTAAGCAACCCCAGCTCCCTCAGCCTCTCCTCACAGGGCTGTGCTCCAAACCCCTCCCCAGCTGGTCCAGGCTCTTCTGAAAAAGCCTTAAGACTGTGTCCTCTTGTTCTGTCACAGGTTGTCTGGGAGAAGAGACCAACCCCCACCTGGCTACATCCTCCCTTCATGAACTGAAAGCACCTCTGTGCAGTGCCATTGCTTTCACTCAGCTTACAGGAAGGCTCAACATTTATTGCTGTTCTCAGTAGCTTCCTCCTATTGTGCATCTTGAGCTGGTCCTTGACTCAGTAGGGTGGTTGAGCATGCAGGTATCTCCAAACATGAGGCTTGGGAGGCACTATTCCCTAGGTGAGCTGTTGTATGAGCAGGGCAGGATGCTTGTGGTTCACTTTTGTGGCAATCATTCATTGTGTTGTGGGGCAGGTTGCCTCCTGCAAAGAGAGTGATGAAATCCTGGAACAGGTTGCCCAGGGACAGGGGTGAGGCCCCATCCCTGGAGACACTGAAGATCAGCCTTGATGTGGTCTTGGTAGCCTGATCTAGCTGGAGGTGTCCCTGCTGACTGCAGGGGGGTGGGGTGTGAACAAGATGACATTTGAGGGTTCCTTCCCACTCCATGCAGTAAGATCTGCAATGAGCTTGGACCTGTGTCTTGAGATGCATGTTCCACCAGCAGTACTGCAACCAGTTATGGTGCCTCCAGAACAACAAGGACATGGAACTGTTGGAGCAGGTTCAGAGCAGCCCACAAAGGTGATAAGAGAGCTGGGGAGCTTCCTCCTTGGGGTACAGGCTGCCAGAGTTGGGGCTGTTCAGCCTGGAGAACAGAAGGCTCCCAGGGAGACTTTGCAGTGGCTCTCCAGTACTTGAAGGAGGCTACAACAGAGCTGGGAGGGGCTTTTTACAAGGGCTTGGTGACAGGATGAGAGGGAATGGATTGAAGCTTGAGGAGAGCAGATTTAGACTGGAGACCAGGAAGAAATTCTTTCCAGAGAGGGTGGGGAGACACTGGCACAGGCTGCCCAGAGAGGCTGTTGCTGCCCCTCCCTGGAGGTGTTCAAGACCAGGATGGATGAGGCCTTGAGCAACCTGGGCTGGAGGGAGGTGTCCGTGCCCATGGCAGGGGGGCTTGGAACTAGATGATCTTTAAGGTCCTTTCCAACCTAAACCATTCCATGATTCGGGGAAGCTCTCCTTGCCTCACTGAGCTGGGCTCCTGAGCTGCAGAGTCATGAAGAGCAACAAGCGCAGGAAGGGCAAATAGAAGACTTTGTCTCTCTCAGCTTCTGTTTCAGGGGTCAATATTTTTCTTCTCAATACCTCAGTTTGTAAACACTGCGAAGCAAAGGATCTTGGTGCTGTCACACATTAGCAGTAATAAAACAACAGGATTGTTCCAGCTGCCTTCTAAATCCCAGTCCCTACAGGCACAAAACGATTTTCACTGATTAAAGACAAAGTGTGGATCTCCAAATCTAAGGATGGCTTTTCTTTTTCTCCCCCCACCTAGCTACAAGCCCTCTTCTCACAGATATTTCATTCCAATTAGCCCCTTCTCAAGGAGCTAATCTTCCAGTGATGTGTCAGCTGGGCATCAGAGCAGCTGCTGAGTGCTCCTTAGCCCATTTGAGGACAAAGCAAGGAGCAAGCAGGCTTGTAATGAACACGGCAGGCTGAACAGCCTTGCCCACGGGGCACAGTGACCCATTCAGAGCGTTGCCTGGTTTTGTAATCTCTCGGTACGAACACAGAGCTGGGACCACAACCAATGAACTACACATTCCTCCTCTTCCCTGCCCAAAGAGGCTGTTGAAGTGATGAACTTTTCTTCCCCGAGTGTGCTTTGTGACTTGCTGTTCTCCCTCTCTAGCTCATAACTCCTGAGGGCTGTGCTGGCTTGACCTTGGCCAGCTGCCCACCCAGCTGCTCTCTCTCTTTCCCGGTGCTGTAGCAGCTCTGTGCTGGGTCCTCTGGAGGGAGACTTGCTGTAAATGAGAGGAGGAGCAGTCAGAAAAAGTTGAGGCAACTGTTGTTTCGGGCAGAGCTTTCAGTGGTGAGGGCAAGAATGCTGGGAGGGGGGATGGGGGCAGGAGAGGGAAGCAGATTATCCTGCTGCCACATCCCTCACCTAGCAGGACACACCTTGGGGAAACCAGTTGGGTGTAGAATCCTCCTCACAGAGGTGGAAGAGTAGGAGCATTATGTTATGAGTTTGAGATGATGTGCAGCTGAAGGTGCCTTTAAAAGCTGTGCCATTTGCAGGCAGCCCCAGAAGTGCTGTTTGGCTGCGAAAGACATTGCAGCAGTGGGGAGGCAGCACTGACATGTTCTGTGCTGGAAAGCAAACTATTAGCAGAGGCCTCTTAATCTCTGCAGTAAATGGAACACGCTCTGATTGCTTCCTCAGAGGAAAACATATTTTCTTTTCAGAGGTGAGGGTATTTTGTCTGCAGTGGGATTCTTGGAGCACCTGGGACATGTCAGAAAAATGAGCTGATAATCCACCAGCAGGAGCCAGGGAGAAGAGGAAACAATGAACTGGCTTGCAGCTGAAAGCAAGACTGGCTCCAGCCTGGTATGGAAATGAAGCAAGGATGGACCACAGGCAGCAGAGCAGTGCAATGTGCTGCTTGGAGTGCACAGGTGTGGGGAAATGGGAAAAGTGGATTAGGGAGGGAAAAGATCGGGAAGAAGCAGAAATCCCTTGCTGGGAGGTTCGCTGGCTCGGGCTCCCATAGGTCCACTGCAGAGAAGCCTCTCTCTGTCCTGCATTAATGAATCTGGCCTCCAGATTGCACCAACATCAGATGCTTTTAGCCTTTGAAACATCATCCTTGGTTGCTGGGGATTGGGCTGTGAAGCTTTGCTTTTGCTGAGCGGCGCCACGTTTCACGCAGCAGCTTGTTTGCTTCAAGGTGACTCTCTGAAGTGCACCAGGCAAAAGTTTGCTGGCTGGCTCTGTGATGATAAGGTAAAAAGAAAGGACTTGTTAGGAGTTTGGGAAGGGAAATACTCAGGTCTCAGGACTGGTGGAGTTGCACAGTTCCTTGGCTGTAACAAGGGATCTGCTTGCTCCTCTGGGGATGGGTCTTTCTTGCCACCAGTGTCCCCAGGCATCTGGGTCATGCCAATCCCAAGCATAAATCCAGGCTGGGTGAGGAGTGGCTCCAGAGCAATCTGGAGGAGAAGGACTTGGAGGTGTCAGCTGGTCACAAGTTCCATATGAGCCAGCAATGCTCACTGGCAGCCCAGCAGGCAGCCAAGTGCTGGGCTGCATCCAAAGCAAGGAGAGCAGCAGGAAAGGGAGAGGATTCTGCCCTTCTGCTGAACCCTCACCTGCAGCAGTGCCTCCAGTTCTGTTGCCCCCAAAACAAGAAGGACATTGAGCTGCTGGAACAGGTCCAGAGGAAGCCATGAAGATGATCAGAGGGCTGGAGAACCTCCCCTATGGGGACAGGCTGAGAGAGTTGGGGCTGTTTGGTCTTCCAGGGAAACTTTATAGTGGCTCTCCAGTAGCTAATGGGGCTACAGGAGAGTTAGGGAGGGACTTTTTACAAGAGTTTGTAGTGACAGATTGAGAGGGAATGGAGTGAAGCTTGAGGAGGGCAGATTTAGACTGGAGATGAGGAAGAAAGGGTGGGGAGACACTGGAACAGGTTGCCCAGGGAGGTTGTGGCTGCTCCCTCCCTGGAGGTGTTCAAGGCCAGGTTGGATGAGGCTGGTGGGAGGCGTCCCTGCCCATGGCAGGGGGGTTGGAACTTGATCTTTGAGGTCACTTCCCACCTAGCCCATTCTGTGAGTCTATGAATCTAAGGATTATTTATAGGAAATACTCAAAGACAAACAAGGCAAAGTGGTTGGAGGCAAATCTGATGCAAGGCTGCCTTCTAAAAATGGCCATAAACTCATTCTCTCTTTCAGCCTAAAATTACTATGTAAATGCCTCCTCCCCACCCTCAGTGCCTGCCTGCCTGCTGCATCTCCCAAATGTGATTCAGAAGCGACAGAGATGGAGATCTATAATTTTATCAGCAGCAGCAGCGCAGGGAGAAGAGATCCAAAGGAAGCAGCTCTGGTTTGCAGCCCTGAATCCTTGAAAATAGCAAGAGATCATGGGTTGGTGAAAGGCTGCTGCTGGAGTCAGAGCACAGGAGGTAGGGTGAGCACAGCAGCAGGAAGCTGGAATGCTGCTGATTATGTGCTAACATCTTACCAGCTCTGAATGTTGAGTAGGCTTGCAGTGCACTTAAGAAGAGTTTGACTTCACTCCTTGGTTTATGTATTTTTTTCCCCCTCATTGTTGGTATTGTTTTCTGTGGAATATATCAATTTCATCTGCTGTAGTATTCCTCCCTCCCTTCCTTACTTTTGACATAATGTGTGCTGTACAGGTTTCTAATGGCTCTTGCAATGCTTGCCTTTCAGTGGCACCAATAAAGCCATTTGGTTTAAATTGAGCTGAAGTCAGGGGAACACAGAATGGAAATTGAGAAGGGAAGAGAGGAGTGAGGGGAAGGAAAGCAAAGGAGGAAGTGTGCAGGCTAGGGAGGGATTTTTCTGGAGGAGAAACAAAGATGGAGAAAAGAAGGAGAGGGGAGGGGAGGGGAGAGGAGAGGGAGAGGAGAGGAGACTCGAGGAGAGGAGAGGAGACTCGAGGAGAGGAGAGGAGAGGAGAGGTTCGGAGAGGTTCGGAGAGGAGAGGTTCGGAGAGGAGAGGTTCGGAGAGGAGAGGTTCGGAGAGGAGAGGTTCGGAGAGGAGAGGTTCGGAGAGGAGAGGAGAGGTTCGGAGAGGAGAGGAGAGGTTCAGAGAGGAGAGGAGAGGAGAGGTTCAGAGAGGAGAGGTTCAGAGAGGTTCAGAGAGGAGAGGTTCAGAGAGGTTCAGAGAGGAGAGGTTCAGAGAGGTTCAGAGAGGAGAGGTTCAGAGAGGTTCAGAGAGGAGAGGTTCAGAGAGGAGAGGAGAGGTTCAGAGAGGAGAGGTTCAGAGAGGAGAGGAGAGGAGAGGTTCAGAGAGGAGAGGTTCAGAGAGGTTCAGAGAGGAGAGGTTCAGAGAGGTTCAGAGAGGAGAGGTTCAGAGAGGTTCAGAGAGGAGAGGTTCAGAGAGGTTCAGAGAGGTTCAGAGAGGTTCAGAGAGGAGAGGAGAGGTTCAGAGAGGAGAGGAGAGGTTCAGAGAGGAGAGGTTCAGAGAGGAGAGGTTCAGAGAGGAGAGGTTCAGAGAGGAGAGGTTCAGAGAGGAGAGGAGAGGTTCGGAGAGGAGAGGTTCGGAGAGGAGAGGTTCGGAGAGGAGAGGAGAGGTTCGGAGAGGAGAGGAGAGGTTCAGAGAGGAGAGGAGAGGAGAGGTTCAGAGAGGAGAGGTTCAGAGAGGTTCAGAGAGGAGAGGTTCAGAGAGGTTCAGAGAGGAGAGGTTCAGAGAGGTTCAGAGAGGAGAGGTTCAGAGAGGAGAGGAGAGGTTCAGAGAGGAGAGGTTCAGAGAGGAGAGGAGAGGAGAGGTTCAGAGAGGAGAGGTTCAGAGAGGTTCAGAGAGGAGAGGTTCAGAGAGGTTCAGAGAGGAGAGGTTCAGAGAGGTTCAGAGAGGAGAGGTTCAGAGAGGTTCAGAGAGGAGAGGAGAGGTTCAGAGAGGAGAGGAGAGGTTCAGAGAGGAGAGGTTCAGAGAGGAGAGGTTCAGAGAGGAGAGGTTCAGAGAGGAGAGGTTCAGAGAGGAGAGGAGAGGTTCGGAGAGGAGAGGTTCGGAGAGGAGAGGTTCGGAGAGGAGAGGTTCGGAGAGGTTCGGAGAGGTTCGGAGAGGAGAGGAGAGGTTCGGAGAGGTTCGGAGAGGAGAGGAGAGGTTCGGAGAGGAGAGGAGAGGAGAGGAGAGGAGAGGAGAGGAGAGGAGAGGAGAGGAATCCCAATGTGGAGAAATGTTAGTGGTGACTCATGGGTGCTGAGTCTGCTTGTCAGAGCTGTACCTTAGTACAGTTAGGTCAGTGGATGAAGTTAATGACTTAAGAGGTCTTTTCCAACCAAAACAATTCTATGGCTCTCTAAGATCTCCAGCACTGCCTTGCTGAGACAAGCAGCTCAGACAGGCATGCCCCAGCTGCCATTAGACCAAGGTAGCTTGGGCAATGATCTTTGCAGAGCTGGAGGTACTTAGACCTCATCAGCTAATCACCCGAGCATTTCTTCAACAACAGCTCTCAGAAATGTCAGATAACTAGTAAAAATTGAGATACTTCAGCTCCTGCCTGCTTTTAAATATCAAGATGCCATTAACTTTACTTCCTAGAGGGCAATGAGCACACGGAGGGAACAATGGCAATTCCTGGGCACTTTATATCTGTCATCTCTCTCCTCTTCTGCTGCCCATGAGGAGGAAGAAACTCATCTCAGGGCCCCCTGCTCTGCAAAACAAGAAGGCAGGACCAGGAAAGGCTGGATGAGGGACACCTCCTGGCCATTGTGCTTCTCAATGCATTTTCCATCCCAAAGCAAGCTGCACAATAGCTGTGGACAGGATGCAAATAGCTTCTGGCCAGTTTAGATGCTCTTGCTACACTCAAAATGTGAGTCTCAAAGAATTCCTTGCCTGGTAGTGATGGCATCTTCCAGGAAAGACCTAGACAAGAATGATATGGTCCCCATTTGAGGGCTTAATCACAGAATCACCAAGGTTGGAAGAGACCTCAAAGATCATCAAGTCCAACCTGTCACCACAGACCTCATGACTAAACCACAGCTCCAAGTGCCACATCCAATCCCCCTCTTGAACCCTTCCAGGGATGGGGACTCCACCACCTCCCTGGGCAGCACATCCCAATGGCTAACAACTCTCTCAGTGAAGAACTTTCTCCCCACCTCCAGCCCAAACTTCCCCTGGCACAGCTTGAGACTGTGTCCTCTTGTTCTGGTGCTGGCTGCTTGAGACAAGAGACCAACCCCCTCCTGGCTACAACCTCCCTTCAGGTAGTTGTAGACAGCAATGAGGTCTCCCCTGAGTCTCCTCTTCTCCAGGCTAAGCAACCCCAGCTCCCTCAGCATCTCCTCGTAGGGCTGTGCTCCAGACCCCTGCCCAGCTTCATTGCCCTTCTCTGGACACATTCAAGAGTCTCAATGTCCTTCTTAAACTGAGGAGCCCAGAACTGGACACAGGACTCAAGGTGTGGCCTAACCAGTGCAGAGCACAGGGGTACAATGACTTCCCTGCTCCTGCTGGCCACACTATTCTTGATGCATGTCAGGATGCCATTGGCCTTCTACTCCATTCCATTCCATTCCATTCCATTCCATTCCATTCCATTCCATTCCATTCCATTCCATTCCATTCCATTCCATTCCATCCCATTCCACTGATTGCCTGGGAGAAGAGACCGACCCCCTCCTGGCTCCAACCTCCCTTCAGGTAGTGGCAGACAGCACTCAGGTCTCCCCTGAGCTGCTGAAGAGGCTGTGGTTTAGGAGCTGAGTCGTGGCAAAAGTGAAGGGGTGGCTTGAAGACGAAAGAATGAGCTCAGAAGTCTGTGCAGGGGCCTTGGCTTCAGCATTCCTGACATTTCCATATGCCTTGTAATTAAATTGTAAGTAAAAGTAAGGAGCTGACTGCTTCACTAATAGCAGTGAAAGGAGGCAATCATGTAACTTCCATCTGTCTGCAAATATACTTTATGGTGGAAATACATTAGCAACCTGGAGCTATGTGCCAGGCTCAATTAGACTAAACAGGATCAAAGGGCACCCTGGGTAATAAATACCCTCGCAGAATCAAGCCAGAGCCTCTCTATTTATTGCTAGAGGAGATAATCATCATTAGTGAGCTGAGCTGAACTGAAATCCAGCAAGCCAAGGAAGCCCAGCTTGGGAAGGGGGTGACATTCTATTAGAGGGTAACAAAAGGTCCCTTTTCCCTAGGATTAGAGGCAGGCTGCTGTTATTACCTAGATTGCTTTTTTATCTTCCACTGGAGTTTGGGGAAAGGACTGCAGCCCACGTATTGATTGTTGGGCTGTAATGGGAGAGAGGTGGCAAAGGTAATTGGGGAAGTGTTTAAAATGTACACTGGGTAATTGAAACCTAATATCCAACCCCAGTTCAGGCACAGGAGAACCTCTCTTCTAATGAGGCATAAGGTGGAAGGAGATTGACTCTGACTTGCATCGCTCCTCGCAGGGAATTGCTTTGCTCTGCTGTGTGTGCAAACAGGCTGAGGCTTTTGTTAGCCTGCCCACAGACTGAATCAGCAGCCAAGCTTCTGCAGCACATTGCCTGGAGGAGCACACAATACCAATTGTGTCTGGCAATGGCCTTGTGACAAAAAAAAAACCACCACCCAATAAAAAAAAGCTCCACTAAATCCTCTTCAACAGCAAATAAGGAGGAAATAAACATATTTTAGTAGCCAGGCTTCCTTACCATCAAATTTTCCTCTGGCTCTTAAAAGCCAAACCAACAAACTCCATAAAGGGAAGGAGTCTTGTCTCCATAAGCTGTCTGAATGTGGATTCAACAATCCAGTTACTCAGCCATTTTTTTCCCCCCCCTGATGTTATTCTTTCCTCCTCCTTCCCAAGCAGTGACTTTTTGGAAGAGCTCAGTGGAAGTATTAAAGCAGCAAACCAAAGCAGCCCTCTCTGCAGCAGAGAGCAGGGTGAGGACTGCTTGGATGAGGGAGGGCCACTATCTGCCTGGTCCCAACCACTCAGGTGGCAGGAAAAACCCTGTCCTGGGCCATCCCTGTGTTCAGGAAGCCTCATGTTAAAGATTTTACACAGCTCTGATCACATCAGCTCTGCTTTTTGTGCAGCTTCCTGCGTTGTTTGAACGAAGCCCCACAGAGGAGTGGCAAAAGGCAGTGCCAGTATGGAAAATGCAGCCCTGTGGAGCATGCCCAAGAAGCTGAAGGCATCAGCATAGCTTTAAGGGAGCACCTGCTTGTGTTGACCACAAGATTTTATCCACTGCTGCATTTTGTTATGTTTTCCTAAGGTCCACTTTGGGCAAGTTGCCCTCCAAATTCTGCATGCCAGGCAGGGGTCTTTGCTAGCTCACACTTTGCATCAGGTTGGAAGGGACCTTCAGACAAGACCTTCATCTTGTCCAACTCCTCCAACTAGATCATAGTATCATAGCATCAGTCAGGGTGGAAGGGACCACAAGGATCAGCTAGTTCCAACCCCCCTGCCATGGGCAGGGACACCCCACACTAGACCAGCCTGGCCACAGCCTCAGCCAGCCTGGGCTTAAACACCTCCAGGGACAGGGCCCCAACCACCTCCCTGGACAACCCATTCCAGGGCTTCACCACTCTCATGGGGAAGAACTTCCTCCTCACATCCAGCCTGAATCTCCCCACCTCCAGCTTCATTCCATTCCCCTATTGCTACCTGAGATCCTGAGCAGTCCCTCCCCAGCCTTCTTGTAGCCCCCTTCAGATCCTGGAAGGCCACAATGAGGTCACCTGGGAGCCTTCTCTTCTCCAGACTGAACAGCCCCAACTCCACCAGTCTGTCCTCATAGGAGAGGTGCTCGAGCCCTCTGCTCATCCTCCTGGCCCTAGATCAGGCTGCCCAGGGCTGCAGCAAGTCTGATCTTGAATGACTCCAGGGACAGAGCCTCAACCACATCACCGTGCAGAACTTCCTCCTGATGTCCAACCTAAATCTCCCCTGCTCCAGTTTCAAACCATTGCTCCTCATCCTCTCACTCCAAGCCCTTTTAAGCAGTCCCTCCCCAGCCTTCCTGTAGGTCCTCTAAGGGCAACAACTGATAAAAGACAATAGTGCCAAGCACAAGGTTTTGCAGTCTGGAAATGAGCACCAAGCTCTTCCTCCTTGTCTGCAAAATCTCCCCCCTCTGCCCATCTGTCTGCTTATGCCATTTGGCTGGAGATGAGCTCTTTGCTGTGTTAGCAATGTGCTGGAGATAACAACACCCAGACCTTGATTTAGTGCTTTGGGAAGTGACCATAATATCCAAGTGTTGATATACACAAACTTTTGCTAAAGGGCAAGCTCTAACTGCCTGAGTGCACCGAGCAGCAGCCTTTCAGTGCCTCAACACACTCTCATCTGACAGTCTGTTGGCTTTTCCACTTCCATTTTTAACCTTTTGGTGGCTGGTAGGGTATTTCCTTTGTTGTTTGTTAGAGGGTAGGAGGACTCTGCAGAGGGACCTTGCCAGGTGGGACAATTGGATGGAGTCTAACAGGCTGGACAGATGGATGGAGTCTAACAGGATGGCATTCAACAAGTCCAAGTGTTGAGTGCTGCACTTTGGCCACAATAACCCCATGCAGTGCTACAGGCTGGGGACAGAGTGGCTGGAGAGCAGCCAGGCAGAGAGGGACCTGGGGGTACAGGTTGACAGCAGCTGAACATGAGCCAGCAGTGTGCCCAGATGGCAAAGAAGGCCAATGGCATCCTGGTAAGCTTCAAGAATAGTGTGGTCAGCAGGAGCAGGGAGGTCATTCTGCCCTGTGCTCAGCACTGGTTAGGCTACACCTTGAGTCCTGTGTCCAGTTCTGGGCTCCTCAGTTTAAGAAGGACATTGAGACTCTTGAATGTGTCCAGAGAAGGGCAACAAGGCTATGGAGGGGTCTGGAGCACAGCCCTGTGAGGAGAGGCTGAGGGAGCTCGGGTTGCTTAGCCTGGAGAAGAGGAGGCTCAGGGGAGACCTTGCTGTCTACAACTACCTGAAGGGAGGTTGTAGCCAGGAGGGGGTTGGTCTCTTCTCCCAGGCAAGCAGCACCAGAACAAGAGGACACAGTCTCAAGCTGTGCCAGGGGAAGTTTAGGCTGGAGGTGAGGAGAAAGTTCTTCCCAGAAAGAGAGATTGGCCATTGGGGTGTGCTGCCCAGGGAGGTGGTGGAGTCCCCATCCCTGGAGGTGTTCAAAAAAGGCTTAGATGTGGCACTTGGAGCCGTGGTTTAGTTGTCAGGAGGTGTTAGGGATTAGGTCAGAGGCTGGACTTGATGATCTCTGAGGTCTTTTCCATCCTGGTTGGTTTTGTGTTTCTGTGACTTTGCCCTGGACCTGTTACATCCTGCTCCATACAAACAACACCAACACTGCAAACACTTCAGATGGACACAGTTTGGGCTGTTTTAAAAACATTTGCCTCTTGTTTATGCTTTCTGTGAATGTTGTTCTTCTTGCTTCTTCTGTGCTTTTTTCCCCCCTTCCATTGGTGCTATTGCTGGATTAGAGCTCTGCCTGTCAAGTTTTGATCACACTTCCCTGCTGATCTGCTAATTGCCAGGTTTTAAGCTGCTAAGGAGCAAGGAAGTCACTTTCCCTCCCTGTGCAGCCACCAGTATGCTGCATATGTATTTCCCCCCACCCCCCCCCAACCCTTGTGTACAGTTCCAAACACTTCTTCCAGTTTTAAAAGCAAAACTCAATGTGTAAGTAAAATCCAAAGCAAGATTCAATTCAGCCATTCCTGTGTGAATTGCTGAAGCTGGTTCTGCTTTGGCAGGGTCTGGGTTTGTGTGGGGGTTGGACTTTATCTTCAGAGGTCCTTTCTAACCCCATACCATGCTGTGGTTCTCTAATTCCTTTTCTTGGAGGTAAAAGATTGCTGCTTGTCTTGAAAACTTCTTCTTTCCCACCCCACCCCTGCCAGGGGGGTTGGAACTGGCTGATCCTTGTGGTCCCTTCCAACCCTGACTGATTCTATGATTCTGCAACAGAAGTTGTGTTTTCTGTCACAAAACCTTCACCTTCCCCTGTGCCAGCCTGTGTGCCTGGCTTGCTTTCACACAGGTGTGCTTGGCTGTCCTGGCATTTACAGAGGGGGAGATGACTCCTTCACAGCCTGCTGGAGGAAACAGAAAGGATGTGACCAGGAAAGGCAATCATTGTTTTACCCAGCAGCCCTCAGAAAAGAGCAGAAATAGCTTTCCCTTGATGCTGTGGAGCTAAATCTCCCTCAGACATCTTTGGCTGCCTATTCAGTAAGGCTTTTTTGGTGCCTGTTATTTCTGTATGGAGAGCAGCATTCATTTTGCCATCTCCAAGGGCATCTCTGACTCTTCTGCTCTCATAATTAGAAGTGATTTAGGGAGTGGGGGAGGCTGAATATTTTCCTCTGCTGAAAAGAAAAAATGCATCCACTTTGTGTTGACTGTGAAACTATTCATGAGTTCATGCCACATTGGACTGATAGTGTTCAGCAGAGAGAGAAACATTTCCCTCCACCTTAAATGATGTGCTTACATATAGAGGGGTTGAAATATGGAGGACGAGGGGGAGGGGATTCTTTCCACGAGAAACAATGATGTATTCCTTTTCTATAGGCATGAAGAGAATTTATTTGGGATGCTTCACTTTTGGCTGGCAGATTAAATTACTTTGCACAGAGCTCAAGCTCTAGAGCTCTCTGCTTTTGTATGGTAACCTACTTTAGCTTCTGTTTGGAGGGAGGGGGGAATTCAGACTTTAAACTGGCTGGGAGCTGAGCAATGATCCTTGCAGTGACAGTCACAGAAGCACAGAATGGTAGGGGTTGAAAGGGACCTCTGAAGATCATTGAGTCCCTGCCAGAGCAGGATGACCTAGAGTCAATCAAGCAGGAATACGTCCAGGTGGGTTTGGAATGCTTTGGGAGACAGAAATTCCACAACCTCTCAGGGTAGCCTGCTCCAGTGCTCTGCCACCCTCAAAATGATGATTTGCATGCTTTCTCTTTGCCTCCTGTTGTTGCAGTTTGTGTCCATTGCCCTTTGTCCTGTACTGGACACCCCTGAGAAGAGTCTGGCTCCATCCTCCTGACACTTGCCCTTTAGGTATTGATCAGCATTAACGAGATTTCCCCCTCAGGCTCCTCTTCTCCAGGCTAAACAGTTCCAGCTCTCTCAGCATAGTCCTAGATGTCAGGAGGGCAGATGATCTCTCTCTGCTTCTGATGTCCATTGGGAAGCTCTTACCATGACCTTCTGTATACCCTCGGTGGGATTATTCGGTGTGGTGCTGCCAGCCTTCGTCTGCAGGAGAGCTTCGTGCTGATGCTTCTGCTTCCCCTGCTGGCAAGGACTGTGGTGTGCACAGACCCTGGCATTCAGCTGGCAGCTGACCTTCCTGTCAAACTCCCTGAGTGCCAAGAGGCAATTCCTCTCATCCTCCCGTGCTCCTCTCCCCCTGTGTGAAGCAGCAGGGTCACAATCCCTTTTTAATCTCCCCTATTGCCATCAATTTGCAGAGGTTCCCAGAGCAAACCCTTCCCTCCCTCAGCACAGAGGGGTTAAGGCTTTTGCCAGGGGTCTGTTTTGGCTACTGGATAATTGTCATCATGCCAGAAAGGGAGGGCATGGGGGAGAAAGGCTTGTGGGGGGAGGTAATGGGGTGCAAAGAGAGAAGCATAGCTGGAAGAGAGTTACCCTGCCTGACCCCAGAGGACTGTGCCTCCCGAGTCAGATCACAGCAGATCAGAGTTGCTTGGCAGCTCTGTCAGCAAGCCTGAGACACTGGGGTGCTATTTATGAAGCCTGATATATGCTTAGGCTGCTCTGCTCAGCGAATTGCTGAGGCATGGATTCCTGACAGGCACACAGCAGAAGGGAAATTAGCAATGGATAAAGTGAATTAAACACAATGAAAGTCAGTGTCCAGCCGGAGAGTTAATCTCTTGCACAAACAGCTTTGCAGCTTGGGGAATAATCCAGGGTTGGGAGATGTTACATAATGCAAGAGGCAGGCCCTGGTTTGGAGTGATTTGCTCTTAATGCTGTCTGTTTGGTAGCAGTGATGCTGAATAATTGAGCCCAGTGGCAGCACAGAGATCGTGGGGCCCCTGCTGCCACCAGGTTCAGGTGCCCAGCCTCTTGTCTCTATCTGGGAAGTCAGGATTCTCTTTCCTTCTGACTGAGCTGAATCTGAGGGATGCTCTCCATAACGATGCAATCCGACTGCATCCTGCTTCTCCATAACGCTGCAGAGAAAAGCAGGGAGTACGGCTTGAGCACCTGCGATTATTCAGCAAGCTGAGAGGAGGGCTCGAAGGGACGTGTGGGAGGTGCTGCAGGGGAGGTTGACCAACCAGCTCGGGAGGCTGAGATGGAGCCTTGGCATTTGCCTTTGCTGGAAAGTGCGCAGCAGAGCCCTTAAGGTTGTGTCAGTGTTCCTTTGTCTTGCCTTTGACAAAGACAGCTCCTGTCCCCCGCGCAAAACGTTGCCTTCACCTGGCTGCCTTCTATTTACACCTAGCCAGGACCTGATTCAAGCTCTCCTTGATTTTCTTTCTCTAGATGGCACAGCACGGACATTTCAGAGTCCCTGGGTCTGTCCTGTTCCTGCCACAGGCTCAAGCTGCCTTTGATCAAGAGCTTTCTCTCAGGTCTTTTGTCTTAAGTGGCAAGGTCCTCTCCAGAGCCAGATGCAGAGTCTCCAGAACACTGGGGGCTTGATCTTGTGAGTGTTTTTCTATCAAAACCTGACCTTTTGAGTCATGAATTTGAAGAGATGAGCCCTCTCTAGCCTGGCCACTTGAACAATGCCCAACAGCTTTCCCCAGTGATGGTGGCTGTGGAGAGAATCATTCTCCCCTCCTACATAAGCATGCACTTTCAAACCACCTACTCATAGCCTATAATTTTGTACCTATCTTGGTTGTCCTTTGGCTGAGATTTACAGCACAGTGCAAGTTCATTTTGCGTGGCATCTCTCACACAAGCACTATCCACTTCATGCTTTTCAGAGGCAAACACAAATGAGGCAGGGCAGAGTACAAATGAGGGGAAGCAGCAGGTTTGAGATGTTGACCGGTGAAGATATTTGAGACTGGGGAAAAAAAAGAGAGAGAGAACCTGAAGCCTGTGAAAAGCAGCACAGTTAGTGTTGGTAATGAGTTGTTTAGAATGAGCAGGACAGCTGCTGGAGGCACAGCCCCTGCCATGTGAGCAAAGGCTGAGGGAGACGGGTTTGTTCAGCTTTGAGAAGAGTGAAGGCTTAGAGGAGACCTTATGACCATGGACCAGGGTGTAAAGGGTGGCTGCCAGGAGGATGGAGACTCCCTTTTGACAAGGAGTCCCGTGGAACAGACAAGGAGTGATGGGGACAAGTTCCTGCTGGGGAGACTGGGCTCCAGGAGAAAATGTTTCCCCGTGGAAATAATTTCCCAAGGGCAGCAGTGGATTCCTCTCCACTGGACAGCACAGACTCAGCTTGGCAGGGTGCTGAGCAAGTTCATTGCAACTCCACTATTGCCTAGAAAGTTGGGATCAGATGATCCTTGGGGTCCCTTCCAACCTGGCACTCTGGGATTCTGTGGCAGGACGTGAGAGTGAGTGCTGTGAAGAGCAGGTGAAGATGTGTGCCTGTGGCTGGCTGGCAGGGCTTTAGGGATGGATGAAGACAGCACTCTTCTGATGGGAAGCAGTGAGGAAACTGGAATAGAAACCACATCTGAGTTGGTGTAAGGCAGTCTGCTGGAGAGGAGTAGGCTTGCACTAGCTGCATGTCTAGTGCTTTCTTGGAGTGTGTTGGGGCTCAGTAGTCCTGAGGTTTGCCTAAGTGTGGAGTCTTTCCCAGTGACATCTCTGGCAATTTCCTTCTCAAGTGGTTTGTGTATGCCACTCCTGTATCAAAGCAGGTCTGCTGGAATAACCATCACGTGCCTTGCACTGCTGGCAGATGAAAAGTGAAGATCTGGGCTTCAAGCACGGGAACTGTCACTGCTGTGACACGTTGAGCTGAGTCTCCTGTGCAAGGGCAAAAAAGGACTTGCTAAAATCTGACCTGATTCAAACCTCTTTGAACCCATCATTGGAGAACTATTTCAGTGAAGCCCCACCACCTGCCCTGAAAAACCACCTTTGTACAAGGCTGTAGCACTGCCCTGGCTGAGCCCCAGGTATCCTGGTGTCAGTGCTTTGATCTCTTGTGATTAGAGAGAGGTGGGGAAACATGTGGAAGGGAATGCTGGGTTCATACTGAAGCCAGCGGCGTTGCCCCAGGGATGAATCTCTCCTCCTGAGATTGCTTTATGTATCTGAGCAAGGCCCAGCCAAGTGGCAATGTGCAAATGTAAAATAATGAGGTAGCAGCTGAGAGTGTCTGGAGCAAGCAGAGAGGAATGAAGATGGATGGCTGTAGCTAAGAGACAATTTGAAAAGGGATAAATACAGGCAACAAGTTATTCACCACACCAATTTGTAAAGAGGGCTAAAAAGCTTCAGACAAGATTGTTTCACATCACCTCTTTTTTGGCCTATTTGCAGCCTGACAGTTCCTGTGTAAATGGTGCTGATTGATGGCTGCAGGCCACTAACCTTAGCCTATTCCTCTGGTATGGATTAGCTTAACTCTTACAGGGTCTGGGGCTCGTGGGACCTGGCATGGCTGGCTGAGAGGTGGCAGCCCCATAGGGATAGAAAGCTGGCTGACCAAGTAGGAATCTGGTCCTGCAGAGGAGCAGTGGAAGGTGGGAACATTGAGACTGGATATAAGAAAGAAATTCTTGACAGTGAGGGTGGGGAGTCTGGAACAGGTTGCCCAGGGAGGCTCTGGAACAGGTTGCCCAGGGAGGCTCTGGAACAGGTTGCCCAGGGAGGCTGTGGATGTCCCATCCCTGGAGCTGTTGAAGGCTAGGTTGGATGAAGCCTTGAGCAACCTGGGCTGGTGGAAGGTGTCCCTGTCCTTGTCTAGTTGGAACTAGATGATCTTTAAGGTTCCTTCCAACCCAAACCATTCTATGAAGAGCCAGCAGCACTGGGCAGGTCCCATGGAGCAAGGGAGAGTTACTTGAATGGAAGTGAGCAGCTGTGGTTAGGGATGAATGGCATGAACACAGAGGAAGCAGGAAAGACAGAATGCTGTGTGGGAATGCTGTGTGGCTTCCACGGGACACTGGCTGCATTTCAAGGGCAGACATCCCTGTCCTGAAACATCCTTAGAAGCTCCCAAGAAGCAGCAGGAAGCACAACTGTTTTGCAGGCTCTGTATGATTCAGTTTACTGCCTGTCACCCCAAACCCCACATCTGCCTTGGGAGTGTAGGATGCCCTAGGTCTAGCTCTTGGCTCTGCATAAATCCTGATGTCACTTGGTCTTTTTTTTGTGCTTTATTTTTTCTGGTGTTGGGTCAAGCAGGGTAATGCATCCTGACGTGCAGAGGACACTTGTTTGACTGTGTTAGGCTTGGGCAATGCAAGGGAGGCAGGTAACCTTCAGAGCAGCAAAGTGAAGTGTGACAGTGGGGACAGAATGCAATTACCCATTCTAGGAGCTGGCTCAAAGCATCAAAGTGAATCTCCTGACAGATTACCTTTGGATCTCCAAGAGAAATGCAGGAGGATCTTGGAGTCTGCAAGGGAGATTTTGTGTTCTACCTCCAGTGTTTGCTCTCCAGTAGTGAGACCTTCTCTTGGTTCACCATGTGGGCCAAGTTTTGACTAAGAGCTGAGCACTCCTTGCTGAGCTGGGAGCTCTTCACCTTGGTAGCACTGCTTTGTCCTCACCTGACCTTCCTGCATCCTATCCTAGGACTGAGAGCATCCCAGGGAGCTGTAGCAGCTGGGAAAAAGGAGGGGAGAAAAGGGCTGTGCTGGAAAACATCATTAAATTCAGCTTTTCTTCCCTCAAGGAAGGAGGGGAAAATTGCTCCAAGCAGCTCAAACAGGCAGGAGCTTTGCAAAAGAAAGCTGCAGAGGGATTGAAATAGAGGTTTAATTGGGAGCCTTTGAGACAGGCCAGGCTAGAAGGGGTAGCAACATACTGCAGGGTTAGCAAAGCAAACCAGACAACCGGAGAGGGGAAACAATCGAGGCAGACTCCTCTGAAGCTCTGCTGCTTTTCAGTTCCTGCTGCTTAGAGGTGTCCCAAATGTGCTAACTCTTTGCATTAAAAAAAAACCCAGAGGCACAGGGCCGTGCTGTGCATGCACCACCGTGGGGGTATGGGGAGTGGAAACAGACTTGCTGTGAGTCAGCCTGCACCAGCTGCCCACCTTCCACCGGCACTTCCCTGAGTTCTTTCTGATCTTTGCTGGCTGGCAATGGAACACTCACTCAGTGCATTTGAGAGCTGTGCCTTGCAAAGTAAGAGCTGGTGCATCTTGCCAGATTGAAATCCACCTAACCCATCAGCATCTTTCAAGCAGTGGCTAAACAGGAATAGATTTCTCCTAGACTGAGTCAGTGATCTATTTCAGCAGAGTGGCTTTGGAGAAGGGATTGGCAATTATCTCTGTTAAAGCACTGGAGGTGTATCAAGCAAGCAGAGGTTACAACCTTCCTCCTTGGATTTGGAGGCCAGCCATTTTCAATCTAGCCTCTGCCAGCAGGACTGATTTCCCTCCAGCAGCAGCAGTTCTTTGTCTGGAAACAATAAAATAAACTACCCTGTCCTCTGTGAAACTGCAGAATTGTTTCCCAAGTGCTTAATTGACCTTGTTCCCTGGATGAAAGTACAGAATGGGTTATTGCACTGCTGAATGAGCAGATCCAGTCCCTGTTGTCCCAAGATTTGCTTTCAGAGTGTAGACTTGCAGGTTTCCTTCTGTTATTTCCAGCAAGATCAGATGACTTGGGCCGTGGAGGTCACTATCAGTGAGGTCATCCTGTCCTTTGCCAGAAATGTGACTCACAACAGAAGCATCTGGTCGTGACTCAGCATTCCAGATCGCTGGAACAGGATCCTTCCCCCTCTCCTGCAAGCAGCCTGCAGTATCTGGTACTTTGAGCAGAGCCAGCCAGGCACACTGTTGTGTATTAGACCTCTTCAGCAGATGTCCCCTCTTCTCCTTGGTAAGAAAAGCCAAACAGCTCTTGAACAGCCTTTGAATATGGAGGCTTTGAATCGCTGAAGCTGGCATCAGTGGCCAGCTCCAACACAACTGCAGGCTCAGTATCAGTCCTCCACTTGAAAAAACCCACACTGCCCTAGCAGCAGCTGCTCCAGCCTGAATGGCTAAGCCCAGTTTCTGACAGGCATTGACCAAAACAGCAGCACTGCAGAATTCTGTGGCTTTCAACTGGTCAAAAGCATGCCTGCCCCACAGGATCTGCAGCTTTCTGAAGTTCCTTGTGCTCCAACATGAATTAGACCATGCAGAGTTCTAGAAAGAGCAACCTCCTCAGCTGTGCTGATCTACTTGGGTACACCTTAGGCCTTGTCTTGTCTGTAAGATGGTCCTTTCTACAAAGTTCCTCCTTCATTCATGCTCTAGGGGTTCAGCTCCTTGATTCATCTGAACCCTTTTAGTCAATTCAGGCTCTAGGGGTTCAGCTTCTTGCTTCATCTGAACCCTTTTAGTCAATTCAGGCTCTAGGGGTTCAGCTCCTTGATTCATCTGAACCCTTTTAGTCAATTCAGGCTCTAGGGGTTCAGCTTCTTGCTTCATCTGAACCCTTTTAGTCAATTCAGGCTCTAGGGGTTCAGCTCCTTGATTCATCTGAACCCTTTTAGTCAATTCAGGCTCTAGGGGTTCAGCTCCTTGATTCATCTGAACCCTTTTAGTCAATTCAGGCTCTAGGGGTTCAGCTTCTTGCTTCATCTGAACCCTTTTAGTCAATTCAGGCTCTAGGGGTTCAGCTTCTTGCTTCATCTGAACCCTTTTAGTCAATTCAGGCTCTAGGGGTTCAGCTTCTTGCTTCATCTGAACTCTTTTAGTCCATTCAGGTTCTAGGGGTTCAGCTCCTTGATTCATCTGAACCCTTTTAGTCCATTCAGGTTCTAGGGGTTCATCTCCTTGATTCATCTGAACCCTTTTAGTCAATTCAGGTTCTAGGGGTTCAGCTCCTTGATTCATCTGAACCCTTTTAGTCCTTTCAGGTTCTAGGGGTTCAGCTTCTTGCTTCAGCTGAACCCTTTTAGTCCATTCAGGTTCTAGGGGTTCATCTCCTTCCTTCAGCTGAACCCTTTTAGTCCATTCAGGTTCTAAGGGTTCAGCTCCTTGCTTCAGCTGAACCCTTTTAGTCCTTTCAGGTTCTAGGGGTTCAGCTTCTTGCTTCAGCTGAACCCTTTTAGTCCATTCAGGTTCTAGGGGTTCATCTCCTTCCTTCAGCTGAACCCTTTTAGTCCTTTCAGGTTCTAGGGGTTCATCTCCTTGCTTCAGCTGAACTCTCTTAGTTTTGCAGTTAATGCTGATCTGTAGCCCCAGCTCTACCTGGATTCTATCTCTTTCTGTTCAAACATCCTCTCCAGGTAGTGTCAGGGCTTGGATTAGAACTCACATGATACCCTCCAGCACCAGACCCAGATTGCTTTTATGGCTAAGCTGTGTGTTCTCCTTTGCTTTGATTGTTGCCACAAATCTCTGCCTGTTCCAAGGGAGGGATATCAGGAGAGAGGAACAGGCAGAGGGAAGAAAATTTAACTCTCTGGAAGTGAACACATCGTGGAACTAAGTACTCTGAGTGTTGTGGTCTGTTACAGCAAGCAAATTGTCCTTGTGCTCAAATGGCTTTTTGTGCTGACACTAAGGGGGACCTTGGCTGCAAATATATCACTGATATAATTAAAATGTGGTGAGTGGCTGCTGCTGTCTGAGTGGAGCAGGTTTGCAGCAGGGTGGCAAGCACATAGCTGTGGAGTGGGAGGAAGCTATGGCTTCTCCTGGCCTCAGTCTTTGCCATTACTATTAATTTTCATTACAGAGGAAATGAAATTCAGCCCAGGAGACCCCCTTTGGTTCCCAAGGAGGAAAGAGTCTTGCTTTTATGGCAGGAAAATGCTCCTTAAAATGCCTTTAGATTGCCTTGCAGGCTGGTTTACAGTTCAAGCCATAGCTTGTCAGTTGGCAGGTAGCTGCTGCTTCCCCTGGGCAGCCTTTTGTCTACCTTAGGTTTCTGCCTGTAGTGTTCATCTCCATGCTTCAGGGCATCAGGCAGCTTCCCATTCATCAGGGTCAGGAAGAAAATTTCCCTGGGGAAAGGTTATTTTCTACCCACCTGTTGTGAGGCTTTCTGAGCCTTCTAGCAGAGCTGCTGCCACTGGCTTTGGGCAGAGCTAAAATGGGGCTTGTGTCCAAAGCAGCCTACAAATGTCAGGACTTGAGTGCTTCCTAATGGCTCATGGACAGTTGTGGCTTTCACTTCTTCTGAACTAGCTGCAAATGTGTTGAGTCAGCTCTGCTCTTCTTTGAAGATACTCAGTGAAGCTCTGAGAGATCCTGCTAGGGGATAGCAGAACTTTTTTTCCCATGGAGGGTGAGGGCTGACCACAGAACTGGTTTCCTGCTGAAGTCAGGCTAACTGCAGCCTTAGCCTGCACTTTCCAGCAGTAGCACTCCAGATGCAAGCAGGATCAGGGAAGAAAACTGCTCTGCATCCTCAGGGCTGGGTCTGGTTCTAATCTGTGTATTGGTGATGCTCACCAGCTGAGGCCATGGCATAAAGACAACTGGCTTAGGTTTTATTCAAGTCTGCTGCTTCCTTCCACTTTGTAGGCAACCCCATGTTCAATTTACCCATGTCTTAGAGGGGTGTAGCAGCACTTCCTTCCTGTCTGGGGCACAAGGTTCTGGGCTGAGCACTGCACAGCAACTCAAGACCCTCATCTGAGCAACTGTGCTCCCCACAAGGTGAGGAGGAACAAGTGGTGATGAAGCACTTCTTAAATCCAGCAGTCAGCAAGGGCAGTGCAAGCTAACAGCCCCAGAGGAGCACATTGCAGCTGCCTTCTGACTCTGAGCACAGGACCCTTCCTGTGCCTGCTTCCTACAGTTTCCCATCAATCACCAGCTCTTGCTGAGGTGTGAGATGGGCTGTGTGGCACACCCTGGCTCCTGGCAAGGGAAAGACCACTGAAGATTTCTTCTAAGAGCTTCCCTGGCCCAGGTTTGACTGACAGCTCCAGTGAGGTGAAATCTCATCTTCCTGATATTAAACTTAACCTTTATGGACTTCACTTTAAACAGCTCTGGAATTGCCCTGCCAGTCCTTTAATCACAGGAGGGTTTAAGGTAACATTTTTTTTGTTTAATGCTGCAGTCCACTCAGATTTACTGCTGATGAGAGGGAGGTGGCCTGGCAGGAAGGTAGCTACAGGAGAGCTCATCTCCAGTTCTGATGTGGCCCTGAGGAGAAAGTTGGTGGAGGCAGCACTCAGTGACAACAGCAGAGGGTTTCAGCAGCATCCTGGGAGATGTCTTCATTAATGCGAGCTAGGAGAAAATGGAAGATTCCTTCTGGGTCTGGAATTGACATCTGTTTGGGGAAAGGAACTGGCTGCTTCCTCTCCAGTCACCTCCAGTGGATCCACAGGTTTCCCTGCTGGTGAGGGGAGACTGTTGCATGGGTTTGTTGCTCTGGGTGTTTGTAATGACTCAGGGAAGCAAGGCAGGCTGGATAGAGCTCAGTCCAGAATAACATGGCATAGCTGTGCCTTCTGCCCTTCCTCTTGGGGCCCCTTCTATGTCCCCTTTGGTGCATGGAGCTGCCCCACAGCAGCTTCAGCAAGTCACTAAGAGCACCACCCATGCACACACAACCACAAACGTGGTTGAAGAACTGGGTAAATCATCCCCTAGCTTTACACACTCAGGAGAATCCAACCCATGAGCATCATCCTCCTCTGAGCAGCACTGGGATGTCCCCCCCTGCTTGTGTTGCAGCCTGGTATCTTTAATTAACATCCCCACATTCTTCCTCTCCTTCCCAGGCTTGGTGCTGTTTCTTAGATCTCATTAATGTTTTCCTTCTTGTCCTCTGCAAATGGAGCTTTTCTTTTCCAGCCAGGCAGTTTAACACAGGATGAATTGCATTTATTCTCTCTCAAAAAGAAAAAGGCAACCCCAAACCACTTCCACCACCAAACCCAACCCAACCCAAGCTCCTTTCTAAGCCTTAAATTGCGATTTAAGGCGGGGGTGGGGAGGGGAAGGGTTGCTGTAAAATGACTCCAGCAGTGGCTGTGGGAACTGAAGCATGAGGCACTCATCTCCCTCATCATCTCTCAGCTTTTTGCACAAATTACCTGGTAAAGGAGCAACGTGCTGACCCCTCTGAAGTGGGAGGAAATTGTTGCCTCCCCTACACCAGCAGCCCTGCTGTGAGTCAGAGCAGCATCTGTCACTGCAGCCCAATCTGGCCGTGTTCCCTGCTCTGCCTTTTGAGGACAAGGTAGAGGCTGGAAGGGTTAAGTGTGTCCTCTTGCAGCACAGCAATAAGTGATGTATTAGAGACTTAAAACTTTAAATACCACAGCTATGAATAGCTGCAAGGTGAGGCCCTGGTAGGGCAGAGCGAGGGAGCTGGCTGGTCCTGCCACTTGTGTCCTGCCTTCAGCCAGCCCTCAAGGTCTCTGAGGTGAGAACTGGTGAGGGGAACTCTGCTGTGTGGCTGTGCCCCTGACTGCAGGCAGGTGATCCTGGAAAACATGGAAGTGATTTCGCTGGAGATCATTTGCAGTGCTGGGAATAAACTCCCTGGGCTTGGTGCCTGCACCATAAGACTCACTTGGGTTAGTGTTTTTGGGCTGGGGAGGAAGGATCAGGAGGGAGCTCCTTGGCATTGGAGGGGGCATGAACTTGCTTTGAAACCTGCTTAGATAGATGCTGAACAGGCAGCTGGTGCAATGTGGGACTGTAGAAGAGCACCAGGCTCACCTCTAGTGGCTTGGTGCCAGTTGTGGCTCAGGGCATGGGAGCTCAGACATTGTGACCCACAGCTGCTGGTGGAGAGAATGCTTGGAGTAAATGCCAACTTCTGAGGGGATCTCTAAGAGTCTTTACCAAGTGCAGAGAGGTACTCCCATCCTGCTGCTTCCCTTTAGCCGTCAGGGTGATGTTTATTTCATAGTTTCATAGTTTCATTCAGGGTTGGAAGGGACCACAAGGATCAGCTAGTTCCAACCCCCCTGCCATGGGCAGGGACACCCCACACTAGATCAGGCTGGACAGAGCCTCATCAAGCCTGCTCTTAAATACCCCCAGGGACGGGGCCTCGACCACCTCCCTGGACAACCCATTCCAGGGTTTCACCACTCTCATGGTGAAGAACCTCCTCCTCACCTCCAGCCTGAATCTCCCCACCTCCAGCTTCATTCCATTCCCCCTAGTCCTATCACTACCTGAGATCCTGAGCAGTCCCTCCCCAGCCTTCCTGTAGCCCCCTTCAGATACTGGAAGGCCACAATTAGGTCACCTCGGAGCCTTCTCTTCTCCAGACTGAACAGCCCCAGCTCCTTCAGTCTGTCCTCATAGGAGAGGTGCTCCAGCCCTCTGATCATCCTTGTGGCCCTTCTCTGGACACCTTCCAGCACCTCCACATCCCTCTTGTAATAGGGGCTCCAGAACTGGACACAGTACTCCAGGTGGGGTCTCACCAGGGCTGAGTAGAGGGGGAGGATCACCTCCCTCGACCTGCTAGCCACACTTCTCCTGATGCAGCCCAGGATCTGATTGGCTTTGCGGGCTGCAAGTGCACACTGAGAGCTCCTGGTGAGCTTTTTGTCCACCAGCACCCCCAAGTCTCTCTCCTCAGGGCTGCTTTCCAGCCAGTCACTGCCCAGCCTGGATTTGTGCCTGGGATTGCCTCCACCCAGCTGCAGGACCCTGCACTTGCTCTTATTGAACTTCATGAGGTTGGCCTGTGCCCACCTCTCCAGCCTGTCAAGGTCCCTCTGGATGGCCTCCCTTCCCTCCAGCTTGTCTGCTGCACCACACAGCTTGGTGTCATCAGCAAACTTGCTGAGGGTGCACTCAATGCCACTGTCCATGTCACTGACAAAGATGTTGAATAAGACAGGTCCCAGGACTGATCCCTGAGGGACTCCGCAGCTGCTTGTTCCCTTCTTCAGCTGCAGCCTTAGTGCTCCCAAGGGCTGTCTCTGAAATTTATTGCCAGCTTCAGTTCTGCATCTGAGCAGGTGCAGCAGGCCACCAAGTCATCACCACATGACTGAGATCAGAATCAGGCTCAGCTCTTCTGCAGCTAAAGTTTTGGAAGGCAAACAAATGCAGCAGTGAAAGGAAGGCTGCTGTTTGAGATGCTGCTAGAGGAGCTTGAGATGAAAGTTCATTGGAGATTTTCAGAATCCAGAGAGCCTGATAGAGTCTATTGTTTAGTCTAGGGCTACTGAAGAGAGGTTTTATCTCCAAAGCAGGGATTTGTCATGGATGAGATAGAGCTAGTTCACAAAAGAACCATGCAGGGGAGAGGACCAGACATAATTCAGAGTGCAGAATGGCTATGTGTCTGCTTAAGCTCCATGGGCCTGGCTTTAGTGATCACCACTGACACAGCATTTCTTCCAGGGGCTGCTATTCACCCACTGAAATCCTGCACAAGCACATGGGGTGATCAGGCAGCAGTCAGTCTGGCTTCCCTGCTGTGAGCAGTGCTGAGTGTAATGGAAAGATCTGTTGTTCCTGCTGTCTTCCTCAGGCTAACTCCTAGTTCAGCTGTTGGAAGAGGAGTTGTGACCTCCAAAACTAAGAGCCTGTGCTACGGTGTGAGCTCAAGGCAGGCCCTGAGATGTCAGCACAGCAGCTCTGCCTCTGCACTCAGGAGCTTCTAAGATGCACCCAGGCTGTTCCACAGCCCAGCCACAGGCAGGGAAAGAAAGCCTTTTATTTTGGCACTTCCCTTACTGCTCCTTTCTCCTCATCTACCTCTTATCACACCTCTCACCTAAGGAGCCTGGGAGCAGAGGTGTGCAGCTGGCTCAGTGCCATCACTGGGCAAGAACCATGTCAAGATATTTCCAAGGACCTGCAGAGCTGTGGATTCACAGAATGGTTTGGACTGGAAGGGACCTTAAGAATCATCTAGGTCAAACCCCTGTGCCATGGGCAGGGACACCTCCCACCAGCCCAGGCTGCTCAAGGCCTCATCCAACCTGGCCTTGAACATCTCCAGGGAGGGGGCATCCACAACCTGAAAATCTGCTCTCCTCAAGCTTCAATCCATTCCCTCTCATCCTATCACAGCAAGCCCTTGTAAAAAGTCCCTGGTTCAGCTTTCTTGTAGCTCCCCTTCATGTACTGGGTGGCCTGCAGCATCACTTTGTCATTTGGGGCTCTTGGTGTTTTTGAAGTGGTCATTAGTCTGCCAATGGAGTGGTGAGCTGCCCTACCATGCTTAGTGCTGCTGGGTGTAGTACAGCAAGGCTCAGCTTGGTACTTAGGGAAAGTACTGCTCCTTCAAGCAGAGGATGCCACTTCCTCAGGCTGTGACTTTCTGCACTCAGTTGGCAATGAAGCTGCCCCCTGAGAGCTGCTGTCCTTCAGTGCATCCTGTGCAAGGTTCAGCTCTAACAGTGGGAAAGTTGAGCTCTCTCATGCTGCTGCAGAAGCCTTTCCCAGTCTGCACTGCACACACATTAGGTAAGTAGAACCCTTACGACGGCAATGCCCTTCAGCTCTGCTCCTGAAACACCTAAAGCCTGCAGGCACTCTGCTGCTGGCAGCTGGAAGCCTCTGCTTCAGCCCTGCGCAAAGATGTCCTTGTACCAGCTGGGAGGGTGAGCCTGAGCTGTGCAGCACAGCTGAACCTGGGCATGATACCAGCTCAAAGTGCAAGCAAGGAGCAGTGCCTGAGGGGATTTGCAGCTGTGGTAGGTCTGCAGAGCAGAGAGCATAAAGGAGAACTCCAGCACAGAGGTATGACTGAGCACAGCTATAAGGCCTTGGAATACAGTAATGTGAAGAATAAAGGATGGAGTAGATGGTCCAGCACAGGCAAACCTCAAAGTGCTGAGGTTCAGCAAAATCCAGGAAGCTTTTAATGGCTTTAGAGTCAGGAAGTTCTGCATGAGTTAGCCATTGCCTTGGAAGCAGAGGTGCAGCATCATGTCTTCGGGGATTTCCTGGCCAAAACATCTGTTAGTACATCCCATGCAAATGCTGTAACAACAAATCTTATCTCCACACACCACATGCAGCAGGCTGTGGCACTGGCCCCAGGAATCTCTGTGCTGTTCGACAGCAGGGAGTGAGCAGGGGAGGGAGGGAGAGATAAGGCAGGGAGGATGGAAATGAAAGAAGTCAAGAGTAGTGAGCAGAAGAGGCAGGTGCTGCAGGGACCTTTCTGCTCAAATAATAAATTAGGGAGCATGGGCCCCATTTCCTCCCCACCCCCTAAAAATGGTATAAATCCAGACCCCCCAGTCTGAAGAAGAGGGCAGCTGAGAGCAAGGAAGATGGATGGTGGCTCTATGCACAGGCTCTAGCTAAGGGGGATGTCAGGATGATGAATATTCCCAAGACTCTTTCAGCTAACTTAGAAGAAAGTAGTGGGGAAGCTTCCCCAGGCATGGCCATGGGTCAAGGGAAGAAGATAGTGCAGGAGCACCTAGAAAAAGGCTGAGTTCACTTAGGGGAGGGAACTGAAGAGGGGGAGTTCCACTAAAAAGCTGTTCTTTGGTGTCCTTCCTCCTAGGGGGCATTTGTGACATGGAAGGGATCCCTGGGTATCAGACACACCGAGTGACATGATTTTAAAGGAGGGAGATGTGTTGCTAAGCCATTCTTGGCCACACTTCCTTCTGAGAATCTTCCTTCTGCCCCTCTGCATGAGTGTGGTGGCTGGAAACATCACTAAGCAGCTGGATTAAAAACCTTTCAGCTGATGGTGGTAAAAAGGCTACACTCAGCTTGGCTTTCAGCTGGCTGCATGAATGACAACTTTCATTCTCATCACCTTTTAGGCATCCTGGGTGTGACTTCAGGGTGACATATGCCCCTGCCTACCTGTGGCATGGCTGGTGTGTCACTGTTGCCTAGATAAAAATGTAGAGGTGGCTTTGGTCCTTCCCCTGGTCCTGCCTGGGCATCCACACCAGCAGAGAGTTAGACTCCAAAGTCCTTTGCCTCTCTCCACTGGCTTGGCAAAAAACCCACTAGGATCAGGTCTCAAGGGTTGTTGAGGATGTTCAGGCAGGGATACAACTGGAGTGGTTTGGGTAGGAGGAATTAGACTCTGGGGCTCTGCTGCAAGAATGGATCCTAGCCAAGCAGAGAGACTAATGAGCTTTAGTGCAGGGGGGGGCAGATTCTTTCAACTGAGCAGCACCTGGGATTATTTTTCCCCCTGTCACATTATTCATCCAATTTCTTCATCACTCTTGTGTGTTAAGTGTTCCTTTCCTAGGGACTGGGGTGAGGTAGCAGCCTCAGCTAATCCCCTGATTAAGTATTTCATGCTTCCAACTGAGCAGAGCAAAGGGGAGCAGGGCATGTGTGTCTGGGGGCAGGAGACAGCAATCCTCCCATTTTCCTCTGAAGAAGGAGAACTGAATGGGTGAGCAGAGAGGAAGACCCTGTAAGACTCATTGCTCCTGTGGGACAGATGATTTTACTCCTCTTAGGGCAAAATCCTCTGCAAGCACAGGCAGCACCAACTCCCTTTGCTCATGTTAAGCCTTAGGCTTCTGAAATTCTCCTTTGGCCTTTTCATTTCACAGTGGCTGAGGATGACATTTCCAAAGCAGACTATGGAAATCAGGTGGCCATGTCCCCATGGGAGGTGGACCTCAGCTCAGAGATAAGACTTTAATGAGCTCTTGGCTTTCTGTGCCTCTCCCTACCTGTAACCATTGGAAATCCTCAGTGCTTGTCTACCCCATCTTTATACCCTTAACCCTCTGCAGTATCACAGGGGCTTTGGGGATCTGTTTGCCCATGCCTTGAGAGTGTTTGCCTGAGTGTGGACAGCAGCATGGAAAGAGTTGTACAACTGTGCCATCAGCTGCCTGTGCCCTCACAGAGAGCAGGACCCAGGGAACCTGCCAGGTGTGCACGTAGCAGTGGAAACCTTGCCTTGCTCTTGCTGTGTCTCACAGGGATGATAAATTTCCTTCTGCACTGGTTTGCTTTTGGATGCCTTAGGACCTCTAGATGGATTGCATCAGGCTGGAGCTGGCTGCTGTGAGGCTGGAGGTGCGCTGGGTTAGCAAGCACATGTTTGTTCTAGGGGCGTGCAGCGTGCAGCACAAGGTGTAGGAGCAGGATTGTGAGCCCCTGTGAGAGAGATGCCAAACACCATTAATAATGAACAAGCTCCCTCCTGCTCCATGCTGAGGAGGAAGCAGCTGCTGTTTGTTTGGTTTTTAATGGCTCACAGGAACAGGAGGCCATAAACAGTTAAAATTTCTCTTGACAGCGGGGGAATGCTTTGGATGCCTAACAGCCAGTGCTGTGTTCTTCAGCACCTCTGCATGTTGCCCCTGCAGAAGCTGATGTTTTGCTGTCCATGGTTTTCCTGCTTTGATCAGAGAAAGAATACAAATGACACCTCGATGATTACTCACATTTTCAAATGCTGTCCCACAGCAAGAACTGTCACCTTTTGTCACACCAATTTTGGGCTGCCATTGCATCACTCCACGGCCTGCCTGTTTCTCCTCTAATGACTGAGCTTGTGCCTTGTGATTTCTTACAGTTTGGGCTCCCTGAGAGAGCTGAGGGAGGGAGGGCATTTTTCAGAGAATCACAGAGTGGCTCAGGTTGGAAGGGACCTCAGAGGTCATCTACTCCAACCCCCCTGCCATGGGCAGGGATGTCTCTCAGCTAGACTCAGATGCTTGAGTCCTCATCCAACCCGGACTTAAGCACCTCCAGGGAGGAGGCATCCACAACCTCCCTGAGCAGCCTATCCCAGAGTCTCACCACCCTCATACCAAAGAATTTCTTCCTCAGCTCCAGTCTAACCCTGCTCTCCCTCAGCTTCAAACCATCCCCCCTTGTTCTGTCTCTAGAAACCCTCATGAAAGGTCCCTCTGCAGCCTTCCTTTAGATTCCCTTCAGCTATTGTAAAGCAGCTCTAAGGTCCCCTTGGAGTCTTCTGTTCTCCAGCTGGTCAGGTAATTTCTGATCTGTGCATGCAGTTGTACAACAAAAGAGCTGCTTGAGAAGTCAGGATAAAGCTTGGCATCAGTGGGACATGGAGCATCTTTTCCCTCAGGGGTGTTGAGTGCTTCCATGTGATGGTTATCAGTGAATAAATGAGTTGAGGTCAGCTCAGTCTTGCTAGAAGAATGGCTTTTTCCAATTCATGCTGTGATTTAATTAGGCTTCTGAAACTGGATTAAGGCAATGGTTCTTAGTGGGTGAATATTCAGCAAATATTATGGAAGCCAGTTTCAGGTTGATGGAAATGATTCATGCCTTAGTGCTAAGTTCAGCAAATTGGTTCACCTAGGGGAAAGAAAAAGAGGGAATTTGATGGTGTGTGGATCCAGGCCTTTGCAAGTCAGCTCCTGACTGGCACTGCAGGGTCAAGCAGCACCAAAATCCACTAGGTGTGGGGCTGACTGCTCCTCCATGCTGTGGGAAATGCAGGGTGCAGCGAAACACAACCTTGGAAATGTGCTGAAATTGTAGATCACAACAAAGGAGTGAGAACTGATTTAAACCAAGATTAATTCCTCTTCAAAATTACTGTTGTGACTGCAGGTTCCAACTCTTAGCACAGCTAAATGGCAGGTCAGGCACTGCTTGGGGAAATACTGCAACCTCACTCTGCAGGTGGCTTCTCTAGCCAGTCTTTGTGCTTTCCACTTAGCACCTCGCTGCATGCAAATAAAATGCCTGGCTCCTGAGAGTGGAAGCCATCCTCTGCCTTTGCAAATGCTGGGTAAGATGGCTCAATGTCTGCAGCCACTTCACTTCTGGAAAATGAGAGGTTTGGTCATGCTGCAATGTGGCTTTCACAGGCAGTAGGAAATGGAGATTGGATTGCTTGCCTTCAGGCCAAGGTTCTCATCTGCCCTCAGTCTCCAGAACAGTGTGTCATAGTACCATAGTATCAGTCAGGGTTGGAAGGGACCACAAGGATCAGCTAGTTCCAACCCCCCTGCCATGGGCAGGGACACCCCACACTATATCAGGCTGGCCAGAGCCTCCTCCAGCCTGGGCTTAAACACCTCCAGGGACGGTGGTGCCCCAACCACCTCCCTGCACAACCCATTCCAGGGCTTCACCACTCTCATGGGGAAGAACTTCCTCCTCAAATCCAGTCTGAATCTCCCCACCTCCAGCTTCATTCCACAGCTTCACAGATTGCATTGTTGGAAGGGGCCTTCAAAGGGCATATTGTTCAGCCCCCCTGCAGTCAGCAGGGACACCTCCAACTAGAGCAGGCTGCCTGAGCAAGCTACTCCTTTGACATTTCTCTTCTGACCACATCTGCTCCTCATTCCATCACTCTCCCCTCTTCCCTCTTTTGGTTTTCTGAGCGTGGTCACCCAATTACTCACCCTTGTGAGCAGCTGGGGCTTCAGGAAACAAACTGAAGTGTCTTCATTTTTAAGAGAAGTGATGCATTGCACCAGCCAGCTGCCCTTCCCCTGCTGCTCCCCTCTATTCCATGCACATACACACCCCCCTGTGCACACACACACACCTTGACAGATGGTGATGTTCTGAGCAACTGCTTCAGTTTTTGCTCTTTTGTCTAATCCATGGCTGGATTGCCAAATACTTTAATGCTGCTGCTGCTGCTGCACCATAGATCACCCCAAAGTGTTAAAGTCCGGGGCAGTTAATAACACTCTGGAAATGTTATCAATCAGCAGAGGGAGAATGTCTAACAGCAAACTCCTTAGCACCCAATGTACCTGCTCATGGCAGAGACAGATGGGCCTGCAGTGCTTTGTGGGGCATTTTTTTTCTCTTCCATTCTCCCTGAGCCTTACATCAGAGCTTTGCCGACGGAGGCAGCACATTTGGTGCTTCCAGGTTTGGTGACTGGCCTTCCTTCTTCTTGCTCTGGACTTGTCTTCTCTGCTCCCAGCCAGTCCATGTTCTCCTAGCTGAGGGGCAGGACTCTGTGCAGCACAGCCCTGTGTGCTGGCAGGAGGATGTGATGAGGAGGCAGTGTTCCTGGTGGTGCTGCTGCCTGTGCGTCTGAAGTGTGTTCCTTGGCTGGGAGTTCTGACTCAGGGCCTCTGAGGAGGGCTCTTGGGGAGCCCAAGGGGGTTTGCCTTGGGTGTTTTGGCAGGATGCCTCAGGGAAGACCTGTTCTGGCTGTGCAGCAGAGAAGCTGCTGCTGCATGGTGTGGCACTTGTGCATCAGTGTGCCCTGCTGCCAGGTGTTGGCCAGTGTGCATGTAGGCTGCTGGGCTGCTTTGGGGCTGCTTTTGGGCATGATGTCTCATTGCTCTTAAGCTCATTTCCCCCAGATAAGTCCTTACTCCTACTCTGTGCTTGTCTCCTGCCTTTGGGCAGCAGGCTGTGTGTGGAGGCTGTTTGGCTCCAGATCTGCACAGTGCCTAGCACAGAAGGGCTTTTACATTTGTCAGATCTTCTAGGCACTCCTACTCAGCAGGGCTGCTGCCTTGTTGTCTTGCTGCTGTCTGCAACTCTTTCCTGTACAGACAGAATTTCTTGGCTGGCTAGCTCGATGTTCTTGCACCTGTAGCAGCCACTGTGGTCTCAGGTGCCGAATGCCATGAAATTCAATTGTCACAAGCCAGAGAAATGATGCAACACCTCACAGGTAATATTGCCTCCCTCCCTCTGCAACCTTTCCTCAATGCATCATCTCTGAAAAGGCTTCCTGCTGTGGCTGCCATCATATTGTGAGTAATGGCAGGGTGGATGAGAAAATCATGCTCCTGCCAGGCCCTGTTTGGATGCCACTCTGCCAGGAGCTGCACTCAGACACCATAATGAAAGCAAGCAATGTGAGGACAATACAAAGCCAAGAGCACAGGGAAAGGAATCTTATTCAGGACAAAATGAGAAGCAGGAATTGTCTAGCTCCTGGTTTTCCTTAGAGACCACTGTACCCAGAGTAGTTTCATTCCTTAACAGCTCCCAGCTGTGCTGGGCTCTGTGTGACTACAGAGGCAAAGCTCCAATCTTAGTCCTGGAGGATGCAAACAATATCCTGCATATTCCAAATTCCCATTCCTGTGTCTTCCAAATCTGCCTGGGTCAGCAGAGTAGCTGTTGCTTGGGGAAAGTCAGGATAGCTGCCTCGTGAATAATGCAGTGGACTAAGTTCATTCTGAGGTCAGACCAGAGTCCCTTAGCCTGCCTAGTTAAGTGTGCTGGAGAATCGATACCAAGAGCTATCCAGCTGCTGAAACACATCAGCTGGTGATCTTTTTTTCATGGTAAGAGCTCTGTATACAAACACATCTCCCTGCACCACTGCTTTTCCTCTCTTCCAGCTTCCCCCGCGCCCACCCCTCCAGTCAAAGGAAGATCACCATGCCCTGTGCCTTCCCTCATGCTGCCAGTGGATGTTTCTGTCCTTTCCCCAGTGCTCATGTCTGAAGCTGTATCAGGCCAGATGGAATGTGTGCAAGGGAACAAACAGCTTGGCTCTGACTGTGCTTGAGTAAACAAGTGTGGAGCAGATTGTGGTGGGAAGCGATGCATTCACCAGGTGACCCACTAAGCAGCAACTTGTTGCACTCCTCTCTCAGCATACAAATGTCACAAACCTCCATTTTCTTCTGAGGTAGGTGCAGGGGCCAGAAAGGTGCAGGACAGCTACAAGACAGAACAGGAACAGGCTGCTCAGAAAGCTGGAGTCTCCTTCTCTAGAGACTTTCAGGACTCATCTGGATGCGTTCCTGTGCGGCCTGCCCTGGGTGATCCTGCTTTGATAGGGGTCTTGGACTCACTCTTCAGAGGTCCCTTCCAACCCCTCCCATTCTGTGATTTTAAGTTCTCTGCTGGAAAATGCTTGCAAAAAAAATGCTGAAGGAAAAAAAAAGCAAGCAGGTGGGAACAAAAACCTTAGGTGTTACCTCCTGGAGAGGCTCCTGCCCCAGTGTCAGAGGCCATGATGCTCCAGTCCTTCCCTTCCCCCCATATTGCCTTGCTCCCCACTCCCTTCACTACTAATGCAGTGTTACAGGCTGGGGTCAGACTGGCTGGAGAGCAGCCAGGCAGAGAGGGACCTGGGGGTGCTGGTTGATGGTAGGATGAACATGAGGCTGCAGTGTGCCCAGGCAGCCAAGAGGGCCAATGGCATCCTGGCCTGCATTAAGAACAGTGTGGCCAGCAGGAGCAGGGAGGTCATTCTGCCCCTGGACACTGCACTGGTTAGGCCACACCTCGAGTACTGTGTCCAGTTCTGGGCCCCTCAGTTTAGGAAGGAGGTTGACTTGCTGGAACGAGTCCAGAGAAGGGCAACGAAGTTAGTGAGGGGCTTGGAACACAACCTTGTGAGGAGAGGCTGAGGGAGCTGGGGCTGCTTAGCCTGGAGAGGAGGAGACTCAGGGGTGATCTTATTGCTCTCTACAACTACCTGAAGGGGGGTTGTAAACAGGCAGAGGTTGGTCTCTTCTCCCAGGCAGCCAGCACCAGAACAAGAGGACACAGTCTCAGGCTGCACCAGGGGAAGTTCAGGCTGGAGGTCAGGAGGAAGTTTTACACAGAGAGAGTGATTGCCCATTGGAATGGGCTGCCTGGGGAGGTGGTGGAGTCACCGTCACTGGAGGTGTTCAGGAGGACACTTGACAGGGTGCTTGGTTGCATGGTTTAGTTGATTAGGTGGTGTTGGGTGATAGGTTGGATGTGATGATCTTGAAGGTCTCTTCCAACCTGGTCTATTCTATTCTATTCTATTCTAGTCTAGTCTAGTCTAGTCTAGTCTAGTCTAGTCTAGTCTAGTCTAGTCTAGTCTAGCACCCCACTTTCCTTGCTCCACGATGGGTTAACAACATAGTAACCCTCATGGCAGGATATTCAGGATAGCTCTGAGTCCATTCTGGATTATTAGAAACAGATTTTAATAACCACATCACTTCTCTTGGCTTGGCTGCCGTCCTGTTCATGGTATGCATTGTTCATTCACCTTGAATGGCTGTGTGAAAAAGACCTCCAATCTCTTTAAGTACTTGCTATTGATAGTCAACAGTACCCTGGTGATACAGAACTGGATCCAGAGATCATTGTGTGCAGCATAAATAACTACTCAGTTAAGCCACTTAATTAAGAACTGTCTGTGCCTGGTAGCAAGAAATCTTTGTGCTGTACTACAGTGTGCACAGGGTGATCAGGAAATCCATATCAAACACCAAAAGAAAATCCCTCTGGATTTGTTCAAGTGGATGTGTAGAGTCCCTGCCAAATGTCATGGCTCAGACTCCTCCAGGAGGTCAGGAAGGAATATTACCATGTCCTCTGTGTTCCTTCTCTCCTATTGCTATTCTTTGCCCTTCTCATGTTACTTAGCTGGACAAATGTATCTGGAGTGTCAGTTCAGGAAGCTCTTCTGACATCAGCTAGATGTTTGATAACATCTAAGTGAGTTTTGTTTTGTTTGGGAGGGAGAGCAAAGGGTACTGAAGGAGGACTGTGACAGAGATAGACTTGAAATTCCCTTTTACAGTCTTGTCCTCCAGCATTTGCTCTCAGTGGTGCCAAGTAGTACTTTCAATTAAAGCAAATATCAGAGACTGGGACATTAAATCCAAAGTAGCTCCCTTGGGTCACCAAAACCTTTCCAAATTTCTCAGCCCCACATCTGATCTCCTGTACCAAGGGCAGCAATTTTTCACAGGATCCCTTTGGTTGGCTAAGACCCTAGAGACCGAGCCCAACCATCAGCCCAACACCACCAAGGCCATTAAGCCATGTCCCAGATTGCCATGTCAACATGGGTTTTTTTAACACCTCAAGGGGTAGCGACTCCACCACTTCCTTGGGCAGCCTGTTTCAATGTCTGACTGCCAGCTGTCTTTGTTCTGGTCTGGGAAGTGCCCTCTTAGCCTGATGCAAGCCTCCTGTAATTCCTTGAATCCAAACACAAAGACCTCTTCCTTTCTCTCCCTGACCCCCATCTTGCTCACACTCTCTGATGCTTTTCTGGCCATGACCCTTAAACCTCTGCTGTGTTAACAAATGAGGGCTATCAATCACATTTGGGAACAACTCTTCTGTAGCCATCTGCTTCTGAATCCACTTGGCTCTAGAGAATTGAAACCTAAACTCAGCCCCATGCAGCATGGCCAAAGTTTTCTGGTTTAGCTCCCTTTTTGTGGGTGGGTGACAGTGTTGCAGAGCCACCTCTGCTTCCCACCTTGGCAAGAGGTGCAACTTTGGCAGCTTTAAAATTGGAAACAGCCCAGGAAGGTAGGAAATGCTGGGAAGCTCAGTTCTGCCTTCCCTTTTTCTCTCCTTAGTTGACCTCTTTCCCTACACCCTGCTGTCCTGGGGTCCAGTATCATTTAAATCTCCATTAACTCGCAGCACTGCACCTCCATTTTCCCATATGAAAACCACTGCTGCTTGACTCCTGAGTTCAGTTTTTAGCCAAGGGTCACACATTTGATTGCTCCTTTGTCTTTACAAAGGCAGCAGCAGGGATGTGGCTGAGCAAGTGATGTACTTATCTGTGTTGTTACGGAGTAACCAGGAATAAAGCAGATACTAAAAGCAGTCTGTTTTTCACTCTCTTTTCAAATAGTGACAGGAGCTTCCTGGAAAATTACCTTTTCTCCCTTTTTCCTTTCTGTTAGAGTGCAAGTTAAAAGGGTTTGGTGTTTCTCAACATCTAATAAGCAATCACTTGCCCCTCATTTTCCGTCCACTGAAGCCGAGGCAATGAATGCATTTCATCACTGTCTCTCAATAGGAGATAAAGAACCAAGGATCTAAAGCTTTAGATCCTCACAGATGGAAGGAGCACTGGAATAGGGGCAGGCATCTTCCATTCTCACAGCCTGGCTGCTCTACTTAAGATATCCATGGCAATCCTAATCTTCCATTCAGTAGTAAAGAACCTCTTTGAGAATGACTCAAATTGGTCCATGCTATATTGTTCTCTATGAAAAAAAAAATGAGGTGCAGTGAAAAGAGGCCTTTGAGGGCTGCCTGCAATACAGGAGATGCTAAATATTTCAGTAAATACTTCAAGCTCTAAGAAGTGCTGTCTTGATAACCAATTAGGCTAAGCAGAGAAGTGCACTACAGAGTGGAAAAGAGGCAGATTCAAAGAGGGAAAGGTGGGCACAGCTTTGAGACAACTCCCCTGACTTCACCACAGAGGAGCTTCTTAGTCCCTTTGTGCACCTCACCTACATGAGAACAATATTGCTCCACGTGTGGCATTTACAAAGCTTACATGTCCCTGTGTGCTCTCTATCAACACCAACCATGTCTCAGTACTGATATTTCAATAAACAGACACTCAGCTTTTGTGTTCTTGAGGGTCTTTTAATACTGAATGGGGTGACAAACCAAGCTGTATTTCGGGGGATGAATCCACAGTGCACACTAAATCCCCTTTCCCTGTCTGCAGCTTTCACCTCCCCTGGGAAATTCTTATCACTGCAGACAAGAATAGGAGCTCTCACAGCTAAGAAGGGTGAGGCCGTTCTGCAGCAGAGGTTACTTTCTTTTCCTAAATGGAAATGTGTTTGTGAGCAAAGGAAAAAAACATTCCTGGCAGCTCAGTTCCAGAAAATAAGCAACTAACTAACTAAACACAGAGATAAAGGGATTGGGTGGAAAGTGAACCTTTGGTGCTACTGAAGGTCTGGAGAACCCATAATCTATGAATAGAAAGTTCAACCTCATTTCTTTCCTGAGGGCTTGTTGAATGAGGCTATCAGGGTTTCCTCCTGGAGCTTGCAGACACACTCTGCCTTGCAATCAAGAAGGAGCAAACCTCTTTCTCCCAGAGCATACAGGCACATGCTGGGAGCTTTAGTGCTTTGCTAAAGGTTCCGGGCTAACAGTCAGCAGAGCAGCAATGGGAGGCATGTCTCTAAATCAGTGTCACTTTCTTGCCAGCTAGTTATCAGGTTCCACCCCAGAAATAGTTGTGTTCCTGTGGTGGAAGAGGTGATTCTTCAATCAGTGTCAGATTCTGTAATGCACTGCCCCTCAGGCCAATTTCTGCTGTGGAGGCAATGTTCCTGATGTAGCTTCTGCATCCACCCACCCCTCAGCCTCCTGTGATGGCAACAAAGGCCACCAAATGCAGAAGTGAGTGGTTTTAATACCAATCACTTTTTGACTTGGGGATAAGTAGGAGAGCAGAGGCAGTAAGTGGCTAACATGCAGAGTGCTGCTCTCACAGTTTTACAAGGGGCATGGAGTCCTCTGAAAAGCCACAGCCTCTCTGGAGGCTCAGTGGTGAAGTGCTTTGTTCCTAGGTGATAGGCAAAACTCCTGCTTAGACTGGTAGTGCTGTGGAGCAGAGACTATGCTCTTTTTGTAGGGCTTTGTAGAAGGTACATCTGTATAGCAATAAACCTCATTGCTGTCAGGTGAACAGCTGGAGCCACTTCACATTCTCATTCTCCGGAGCTTGTAGAGGATCTTGGTGGTTAAAGGTAGCAAACTGGTGACAGAAAACATTGAACATGAGTTATTTCTGTCAAAAATCAGACAACCAAGCTGAGGCTTGCAAGATAGGTGCTGTGCTACAGGAAGAAAGAATCTGTGCCTTTTCTAGTGGTGAGGTTCTCCCTCATAACACCATTTTGAAGCTAATCTGTGCAGAAGGGTGCTGAGATCTGGTCTCCCTTTTCACACCCTTCTTGTGCCCATACAACAGGAGACAAGTGGCAATTCCATTGGTGACTGACACATTCAGAGGATGGAATGACAGGTTACAAGTGCATCACTAGGAAGCTGGGTTGATCTTTCAAGGCAAGGGGATGGTTCCCATCTAGGAGCAAACTAATTTCTATCTGCAAGTGTATCACAAGAGACAGGCACAGCAAGGAGAGGAACTGCTCCTGCTCTGTGAGCTGGGCATTACCAAGACCTATTTAGCTTTGTGCATTCTTCCAAGCATCAGTGTGAGAACAGAAAAGTGGTGGCCAAAAAGAATCCAAGCCCCTAGAGTGTTAGGGACCTGCTACCCATCTATCCTCCTCTCTCCAGGGCATTCTGTACTGCGGCATACTTATGTCCCAGAGCATTTCTTTGTAGTTGTAACATTAACTGAATGATTCAACGACTTAGCTTCCAAACAAGAATCCATGCACAAGAGATTCTGCCAAGGAACCACAGAGCTTGCAGTTTAAAGCTGTGGTTTAGGAGAAATAAGAGTTTATTTGGAACTGCAGGATTAAAAGGGACATAAGGGCTGAGATTAAAAAGAAGACATCACCAGAGTGCTAGGCTGGACCCTGTGTTGCAGAGTTACTCCAATGATATGAGGCTGTGTGTTTGGCCAGAGTGTTGAGGGATGGATTTGATCCCAGTACTGAGATGTGTTGCTTGGGGCAATGTGGAAGGAATAACAGGGAAGGGAGAGGAGGGAGAGTGCTGGGCTGTGGACCTGTGCAGCAAAGAGCTCCCACTGCTTGGTGAGCCACGCTTTGTTTAGTGCCTGGCCCCGACACTGGTCACTGGGATGTGCTTTGAGACTAGTTCTGAGTGAGATAGCTGTAGGGTGGGCAGAGCCAGCAGCTGAGCCTTTTGGAAGCTCTTTTCCTTTTATACACGCTTTAGCTCCAACCACTATGGTTATTTATGTTCCAGTGCCCCAGGCTCCAGTGGACACCAGCTCTCCATTATGCCAGCACTGTGCCCAAACATTTCCTGACTGAGGGACAGCACAGGCAAGAGCAAAGCTGATTTTTCTTGCACATGGGCCAAGGGGGATTTATCTGGGACCTTGCTAGACTTTATGGTAGAGCTGGGGAATGAAATACTGCTTTTACTCTAGCACCTCCATCTCTCATTCTTTCTGGGAAAGTGCAAGTCAAGTGCCCAGACTTGACCTGGTGAGACATCAGTCACAGAGCATCCTGACACAAAGCTGTGCTGGTGCAGGAGCAAACCCGAGCCCATCAAATCCCTCCTTGCATTTGAAAACAAACTTGACCTCAATTCACATGCCAGAGTTGTTGCTGAGGGAGATGGTAGGGTAGGGATCAGTTTTCAAGTCCAGCTTCCCCTGCTGACACCAAAGCTTTGCATTAAATGGAATACTTAAATGAGTCTTTCCAAATAAACTCTTGGGCTTCCTGGGAGGGACAGGGCTGTGGCAGCTCAGCCTCTCTTTCTGACTCTGCAACATTCTAGCTACATTGCAATGACATTTGTCAGGCCAGCACTGCTCAGGGCATAGCTGTGACTCCTTGTCTGGTTAGTCTCCCAATGCTGCCACGGGCTGTGACTCCCCCAGCGCTCTGGCCTGTGGCCTGGTAGGACAAAATTGACTTGTCAAGCTGGATAAATTCTGAGAGCCTCATCCTGAATAACTCTGTGGAGTGACCTTGGAAACCACTATGGAGAAGGTGAAGGAGGTAGGAAGATCTTGCTGTGTCAGCCAGGAAATTTTTAAGCTTCTTAACATATGAACATATGAGGAACTGAACAGTAGCTTGAGAAGTTAAGTATTGAAACAATTGCTCTTTACTACTGGGAAAAAGAAATCTTGAGTTCTTTCCTTTTTAAAGCAAACCTGTGGAAGCTCTGGATGGACATGGATGGGGCTGGATCCTTTTCAGTGATGGCCAGGGACAGGACAAGGGCCAACAGGTCCTAACTATAACACAGAAGGAAGAGCATAGATGTTCACAAAGATCTGACTTCATGTTGCCTTCCATGCTTCTCCTTTGCAATCTTCTTTGCAGTGACATGATTGTGTATTTAACTGTTGCCTTGTTAATTTAAATGATGCTAGCTTTCCTGTTCTTCCTGCCCATATGACTGAACAAAACCAGCATCCTGAAGAAGCAGCATCCCCATTAAGAGTGTTAAATGGAGAAAGAATAGCCTCTCCACAAACCTTTTCTTTCAGCTGTGGTCTTCACTGGATAATTCCTCTTAACACATCCTGCTGCAGGAATTGTGTGGAAGGGAAGAGATGCAGAGCTCATGCCTGTGGTGGATTTCCTTTGGGAAGCAGCAATAGGATTGTGTGGAACAGCCTGTGGCCTGGAAATGGTAGCTTGCCATTTGTGCTGCAGGGCAGGTCTCTCTGATTCCACCATCGACTTTTGTAACCAGCTGAGGGGACTTCCAGTTCTGAGCAGTGATTTAATTGCACGCCACTGAAAATCTTCAGAGGAGCCCAGAAGAAATTTTGAAGCTGGGTAATCTTGAGTAAGCTCCATCTGTCATATCTGGCCTCTTACTGTTTTAATACCACTGATAATTCCAGGCAAATGCTGTCGAAGTTATCTGTCATCTAATTAGCCAATAACTTCAAGTCTATTCCGTTGCAAAAAGCAATAAACTATTTCCACCCACTTAGCCACTGCTAAGTTAACATCTGTCAGGAGACAGGGTATTAAGACCAGAAGGTAAAAGATTGACAAAGGCCTTCTGATTCATAGAAACTGGGACTTTTTCACTAAAATTTGGGGAAACAGTAGGAGAACATCAGTTAGAAGGGAGAGTCAGAAAAAGACAATGAAAAGCAATTTCAGGGTGTCCTCCTAAACAAGGAGGGAGTCATAGAGTCCTTGAATGGTTTGGGTTGGAAAAGGACCTTAAAGATCACCCAGTTCCAAACACCTGCCATGGGCAGGAACACATCCCACAAGCCCAGGTTGTTCAAGGCCTCATCCAGCCTGGCCTTGAACACCTCCAGGGAAGGGACATCCACAACCTTCCTGGGCAACCTGTTCCAGTGTCTCCCTACCCTCACTGCTGAGAATTTCTTCCTCATCTCCAGTGTAAATCTGCCCTCCTCAAGATTCAATCCGTTCCTTCTCATCCTATCACAACCAGCTTACATCAAATAAAGGTTTCCCTGTGACCTCCTCCCACTATTAAGCAGAACTATTTGGTGGGTCTCTTTCTGCCTCCTCCTTTGCAGTGCTCCCATTCCTCCAGAGCACTTGTCAGATACTCATTACCTGGAGTCTGAGAGGGTGATGATCACATCACATTACCTACATTATGCCTTGTCCTCTCAATTGAATTTTCTCTAATGTCCTCCTTTATTGGCAGTAGACAATGGAGTTATGGAATGCTATCAAACCTTGATTGTTTACCTGCCTGCGTTAAGCAGGTTAACATTGCTGTCCTCCACTCTCCAGCCTTCACTCTACCCCATACAGGGCAAACAACTCTCACAACTGTCACTTTGCAAAGGCAGAGAAATTGGTGGCTAATATTTTCAGGAGTGTGTGTGGTGCTGAGCCTCACTGGCTGCATTTGCTGCACAGCTAAGAGCACAGATGGCAGACACACAGCAATGCAGTAAGCTAGAGCAATGCCACCACAGCTTCTGGCCTGAAAGGCACAGCTGCTGATCTCCTGCATGCCCTTGAAACAAAGGCACTTGGGTGCCAACCACAAAATGGAAGGGATCTCTGAGGATCTAATTGTGACCTGCCAGAATCTGAAGGGGGCTACAAGAAAGCTGAGGAGAGACTTTTTAGGGTGTCAGGAAATGACAGGACTAGGGGGAATGGAACAAAACTAGAAATGGGTAGATTCAGATTGGATGTTAGGAATTATTAAGACTCAGAGTAAGCCTTGGACTATTGAGCATAAGCTCAGCCAAATCATTTTTACTTCTGTTCAGCTCTCTGCATTATCACTTTGTTTACTAAGCTAAGTGATCAGAAGTTTAGCAACTCTCTGCAGAAGGTTTGATTTTGGGGAGGGACTATTTAGGGTGTCAGGGAGTGATAGGACTGTGGGGAATGGAACAAAACTAGAAGTGGGGAGATTCAGATTGGATGTTAGGAAGCAATTCTTCCCCATGAGGGTGGTGAGAGCCTGGCACAGGTTGCCCAGGGAGGTGGTGGAAGCCTCATGCCTGGAGGTGTTTGCAGCCAGGCTGGATGCGGCTGTGAGCAACCTGCTGTAGTGTGAGGTGTCCCTGCCCATGGCAGGGGGGTTGGAACTGGCTGAGCCTTGAGCTCCCTTCCAGCCCTGACAATTCTATGATCATCCAGTCCAAGCCCCCTACCAGAGCAGGGTCACCCAGGGCAGGTCATACACTTCCAGGTGGGCCTTGAATGTCTCCAGAGATGGAGACTCCACTGCCTCTCTGTGCAGCCTGTTACAGGCCTCTGCCACCCTTAAAGCAAAGAATTTCCTTCTCATGTCTAGGTGGAACTTCCTACGTTCAGGTTTGTGGCTGTTGCCTCTTGTCCTGCCACTGGGGAGCACTGAGAAGAGCCAAGCCTCATCCTCCTGACAGCCACCCATTAGGTATCTGTAAGCAGTCATTAGATCCCCCTCAGCCTCCTGCCCTCCAGGCAGCTCCCTCAGCCTTTGCTGCTATGAGAGCTGTTCCAATGCCCTCAGCAGCTTGGTGGCCCTGTGCTGGGCCCTCTCCAGGAGTTATGTGAACTGCACACAATAGTCCAGGTGAGGCCTCAGCAGCACAGAGCTGAGGGAAAGGAGAGCCTCTCTCTGTCTGCTGGCCACACTGCTTGGCCATGGCCGTCCTGCTGTCTGCCAGGGCTCCCAGACCCTTTTCCTCAGCACCCAACCCGTCCTGACTGCTGGCTTGCAAGGGCTGTGCCCTGCTAGCTAATTTTTGACCAAGTCATTTCACTTTAGTGGTTTGGGCTGGAGGTGAGGAGAAAGTTCTTCAGAGAGAGAGAGTTGTTAGCCATTGGGATGTGCTGCCCAGGGAGGTGGTGGAGTCACCATCCCTGGAGGCGTTCATGAGGGGATTGGACGTGGCACTTGGTGCCGTGGTTTAGTAGTCACGAGGTGCTGGGTAACAGGTTGGACTTGATGATCTTTGAGGTCTCTTCCAACCTTACTGATTCTATGATTCACTTTCCCAAGGCAAACTGCCAGTGGGGAGCTGGAAAGGCCATTCCAGGTACTTAGCTAAGTGAGGCTGCAAAATATTAACAAGGTTTTATTATTAACTGTGGTATTTTGTGAGTGTGGAGGGAGGAAAAATGGAAGGGCATATTTTACCTGCTCCTGCTTTGCTGCTGCAAAGCTGAGGTGGTGGTACTTCCTGAGTGCATCTCTTGTCTACAAACAAATATGGTATTTAACATAGCAGAGGGTGTCTCATCTAATCAGCATCAATAATGGGGAGATAATTCTTGCAGTTGAGAGCTGTGGAGTGTAACTCCCTCATTTTATGGCTCTGGAGGGGGTAACATGGTCATGCTTAAGGATAGAGCCAAAGTTTTGTTAGCAGCCTGCAAATGTGGCTCTGGCTTCCACGACCATGAATTAAGTCTGGTTTTCTGAAGCAGAACCAGCGTGAGAGCTCTGAGTATTCATCTTCTTTCTGGAAGTGAAATAGCACAGTGTCCACAGATTAAATAGCTGCCTGAAGAACTGCTTTAGCTGTGAGTAGGGAGTAAATGTGTTTTTCTAGTTTCTCTGCTGAATATTAATGTTTCATCCCTGGAGCAGTGGGGTTTAGCACAAGCCCTTTCTGCAGGAGTCCTATTTGAGTGCTCTGTGATACAGCTGATAGCCCAAGCACGAACTGAGAAAGTTGTCAGAGGGTTTTGCTTACAGTTCTGATGAAAATAAGCAGAGACAAGGAATGCTGTGGAAAACATTCAGGATAGCTGACTCCCAGCAGGTAAACCACTGAAACTGAAAGCTAGAGATGAATAAGCACTGAAGGAAGGGCAGGTCAATGTTTTGAGGAGATGCAAGGACAGTTTGCTACCTGTCCTTCCACACCTGCAGGACAGCCACGTTTTGTTCATAGATTCAGAGAATGGTTTGGATTGGAAAAGACTTTAAAGGTCAACCAGTTCCAATCCCCCTGCCATGGGGAGGGACACCTCCCACCAGCCCAGGCTGCTCAAGGCCTTCTCCAACCTGGCCTTGAACACCTCCAGGAAGGAGGCAGCCACAAACTCCCTGGACAACCTTTTTCCAGTGTCTTACCACCCTTTTCCTGTTCACAGAGCAGAAGCCATGCCCTTGGCTCTAAGTGGGGCTCTATCTTTCCTGCTGCCTGCATTTAGCTCCTTTGGTGTAGCACAATCTGGAGGCATCACTACAAAGCAGCAGCCCAAGCTGCCCAAGCACATCCCTGCAGTGCTTCATGACGGCACAGGCCTGGGAAAAGCTGTGCCCACAGACTGCTCATCCTTGGATCTGCAGCCTCATGGACACAGCAGATATGGGTGCTGATGCCTCTGGCTCATAAAGCAAATATATGGAAATGCAGCACAAACCCAGGCCCTCAGCATTTCTTTAATCCTCTTCAGTGGCCCAGGAGCTGTTCTTTATGCATCACATAATCAAATTTCTCTGGGTTTATCTGTCACTTACAGACCTTCACCACCTTTACCTAGGAGCAGGAGGAGATATCCCAGTGACTTGTAACACCAGCCATGTCCTATTGTTCCCATTTGTTTGCTGAGCATGAAGGTGGAGAGGCATAAATATTAAAATATACCTATTATATAGCCAGGTCTCCATTGATAAATGATGTATAAAATCAATTTACAACCTAGGAATAAAAAGCATCCATGACATGGTTGCTAGCTCCAGGTACTTGAAAATTATTCCTTCATAACTTGTTCTGACTGGAACTCATTACACACTCTGTCCAGAGAATGATTTTGTTGTTAAAAACTGTGTCACTCAGAGCTTATTTATTCCCTTTCCTTGCAAAGACTTTTGGAGTGCCTGCTGCCTGTAAAGCAAGGAGATACATTGCTTTGCTTTTCTGGCCTGCTGCAGCACTGCCACTCTTCCATGCCTTGGTGTCTCAGCAGCATTTAGGCTGCAGGAGACATTGCTCTGACAGGGGAGGATGGAGAAAACGGAGAACCAGTGACACCTCAGATCCTGGGGTGTGCCAGCAGCTGCGTATTCTGCTTCAGAGGGGTGAATAGTTGTGCTTTCATCTGAAGGATTATGCTGCAATTCAACCAGCTCTGCCGGGTCACACTCACAAAAGGGAAGCTGTGATTCTGTGAAGCTCTCCCCTGCCAAGGTATAGCCTGGAAGTTTCCAGAATCTGGAAGGAAGTGTTCTTTTGTCTGAGTGGCTGCTTTTCTGCAGGGTTTAGGGGACCACCTTCCACTTCAGGAAGGTGCAACAGCAATGCAGAAAACTTCAGAAGTCTAGAATAAAGGCATATTCCTTCTCCCTCATTGCAATGACAAGACAGGGCTCAGACTCGGGTGATCTCACATGTTCTGGGTCTGCAATGCAGGGATAAACCCAACCAAAACAGTTGGAGTCTCCTAAGTGAATGATAACTTGTCACCAGCTTTATGCTCTCCCAATGCTGACATTTCTGTGCATGGTTTTGTCTCACAGTGTACCTGAATGATCTCCAAAGGAAGACTTTCCTCTCCACCTGAAGCATCCCTCCTATCAAGCTGTGTTGAATGTGTGGCTTTACTCTGCTCCCAGAGAAGTGCCAAATGGAGCCACTGAAACCTTCTGAGGAACCAAGGTATTCACTTCCCCCCCTTTACAGGAATATCTACATGGTTGGATACATAGAATCATAGACTAGGTTAGTTTGGAAGGGACCTTAAAGATCATCCAGTTCAAATCACTTTGCCATGGGCAGAGACACCTCCCACCAGCCCAGGTCACTCAAGGCCTCATCCAACCTGGCCTTGAACACCTCTAGGGAGAGGGCTTCTACAACCTCCCTGGGCAACCTGTTCCACTGTCTCCCCACCCTTACTGTAAAGAATTTCTTCCTAATCTCCAGTCTAAATCTACATCCAGAGGTGAGCTCATTCTGCCCTTGTTCTATCTGGCTGGATGCATTCCAGCTCTGGTGTCCAGAAGCTGTGGAGCTGCATTAGCTAATAAGGCTTTGAGAAAGATGAGGAGGGGGATGGTGTTTGAGCATGGCACACATCTATGTCCCTGGAGGTGTTCAAGAGGGGATTGGATGTGGTACTTGAAGACATGGTTTAGTTGATCAGATGGTGTTGGGTGATAGTTTGGACTTGATGATCTCTGAGGTCTTTTCCAACCTTATTGATTCTATGATTCTATGTCCCTGGAGGTACTCAAGAGAGGATTGAACATGGCACTTGAAGCCATGGTTTAGTTGATCAGATGGTGTTGGGTGATAGTTTGGACTTGATGATCTCTGAGGTCTTTTCCAACCTTATTGATTCTATGATTCTATGTCCCTGGAGGTACTCAAGAGAGGATTGAACATGGCACTTGAAGCCATGGTTTAGTTGATCAGATGGTGTTGGGTGATAGTTTGGACTTGATGATCTCTGAGGTCTTTTCCAACCTTATTGATTCTATGATTCTATGTCCCTGGAGGTGTTCAAGAGGGGATTAGACATGGCATTTGAAGCCATGGTTTAGTTAGTCATGAGGTATTGGGTGCTAGGTTGGACTTGATGATCTCTGAGGTCTTTTCCAACCTTATTGATTCTATGATTCTATGTCCCTGGAGGTGTTCAAGAGGGGATTAGACATGGCACTTGAAGCCATGGTTTAGTTAGTCATGAGGTATTGGGTGCTAGGTTGGACTTGATGATCTCTGAGGTCTTTTCCAACCTTATTGACTCTCTGTGGTTATCCGGCTCCTAGCCTAGCTGGAGACAAAACCCCCTACACAGTCCTCGCTGCACAACATTCTGCCAAAGCCTTCTGAGATTACTAAGATTTAAATAAGGGGTAAAAAGAGGCAAACCAGATGGTGAGAGAAGCAGCAGTCTGAGGTCAAAGCTGTGTTGTGTGGAGGATTGGCAAGAGGTATTTCTGCGAGAACAAATCGGGGACTAAAAATAAAACTACTGTGAGTCAGCAGAGTGTCCTTCGAGGTAGGGCTCATCAAACAAACCTGCTGTCTCTTTTGACAGGTGTACCAATCTGGCTGGTAGAGACAGCAGCGTGGGGAGGATCTCCTTAGTTTCCTTCAAGGCATTTGAGTTGCTACCACCTGACATTTTGATTAAGAAAAACTTTCCTGAGGTGGAATTAATAGGGCGTGTGCGAGATGGATGGGAGCTCAAAATGCAGTTGTTCAAGGAACCATATCAATGAAGTAGGTTGTTTCAGGCAGGCTCCCCAGGGATGGATTATTTTGGGGCCACAGCTATACAATATTTTTATTGATGATTTAGCTGATGATCCATGTCCTTTGCTGGGCTAGATGGTAGATGAGGTAAAGATTTGTGATGTTGCAAATAAAGCAGCTCCTGGTACAGCACGAAGCAAAGTGATCAAGTGGCTGCAGCCAAACAAAGTGCTCTGTGGCAGCTGAAAGCATCCAGTGCATGTAGGGACTAAGTTCTTAGAGACTGGGACCTCAGTAGTTTGCTAGAGATAGACCTTCCTGCCTTGCTGGACAGTGTTTTAGCTACTCTGCAGCACGGCTTCTACCAAATAAACCAAAGAATCATAGAATTGTTTTGGTTGGAAAAGACCTCTGAGCTCATCAAGCCCAACCATCAATTTAAGATCATCATGGCCATTAAACCATGTCCCCAAGTGCCGTGTCCACACCTTTCTTGAGCACCTCCAGGGAAGGTGACTCCACCTCCTCCCTGGCCAACCTATGTTGCACAACAGCGCTGTGGCAAAGCCTCTCTACATAACAAGGAGCGTAATTACCCTCTGGTTTGAAAGCTTCCTGCTTGTAACAAAGCTAATCCAGATCTAAACTGCTGTCAGCAAGGAGATAATCCAGCCCTGTAAAGGGGACCTCTTCAGACTGAGGGAGTTGGGGCTGTTCAGTCTGGAGAAGAGAAGGCTCCAAGGTGACCTCATTGTGGCCTTCCAGTATCTGAAGGGGGCTACAGGAAGGCTGGGGAGGGACTGCTCAGGATATCAGGCAGTGATAGGACTAGGGGGAATGGAATGAAGCTGGAGGTGGGGAGATTCAGGCTGGATGTGAGGAGGAAGTTCTTCCCCATGAGAGTGGTGAAGCCCTGGAATGGGTTGTCCAGGGAGGTGGTTGGGGCCCCATCCCTGGGGGTGTTTAAGGCCAGGCTGGATGAGGCTCTGTCCAGCCTGATCTGGTGTGGGGTGTCCCTGCCCATGGCAGGGGGGTTGGAACTAGCTGATTCTTGTGGTCCCTTCCAACCCTGACTGATACTATGATACTACTATGATAAAATGCAGGCTGCTTCTGTGGCCAGCAATTAACTGTTGGCACCTCAGCAGCTTCTGGAAGAAGCTACACAGTCTGTGGTGGTTTTGAGGGCCACTGTTTTGTGTAGACCATGCTTGGGTTAACAGAACTCAGTCTGATGGCTTTACAAATAATGTTTTAGCAGCCACCCAAGCAGTGGCAGAATTAGTCTCTCTTGCTTCTTGATTAATTGGTATAGCACAGCAATAAAGTTCAGTGAATTAAAACCGATGCAGGCTCCTCATCTCTGTGCCCTAGCTCCAGGGATGGGTTTTGGAGCCCTAGGCAGGAACTGTTCAGACAAGCAAGTGCCATTTTGCACTGAACTACCCTTTGAATAGCCAAGGCAACAGGGGCAGGAGGAAGCAGAGATGAAACTACAATTTATCTGCCCTGGAGTAGTCCATCACCAGCCTGTCATCATACCATGATGGAAGCATCTTTGGGCTAAGCCTGTCTTGTTTCTCTGCTCTTCAGGGATCTCTGTGCAGTGCTGGAGGATTAACACAATGTGCCATGAATTAAAACCCAATCCCAAGCAGGGGTGCACCTGGTCCTCTGTCACTGATGATCTCTTTCAAGAGGCACAAGTGTGTGGAGACCCTCCATGCTCCACTTTCCTTTTTCTCTTCTGAGGCAGGGGTTCATGGCATTCACCTTGTTAAAAAGCCATTATGCTGTAAAACAATCTCTCTCTTAATAACTATATTAATTTTAAATGCCAGAGAGATGGCCATAAAATTTCCTTGTAGGTTGTTACAACCATAGAGCCCTTTATCTGGCATGCTAGCAGGCTTGGGACTTCTTCACAGCTCCTTTCTCCACTGCTACTGGTGATAACTGTAACATAATATTTTACAGCAAGTACTGTGTTTGAAAAGGTCAATGGCTGATGTTATTCATGGAAGGAGAAAGGAGAAGGAGGATGAGAAAGAGAAATCTCCTAGCCTCTTGCTATGGAAAGTTCCTTCAATACTGTTGAGGGGCTTTGGCATCTCCTGAAAGGTATCAGGGGCCTGGGGTTTTCATGCAGTGTCAGCTAGTCTATGAAGGCAGGCTGAAAGAGCTGGAGCTGTTCAGCCTGGAGAAAAGAAGGCTCCAAGGAGACCATAGAGCTGCATTTCAACATCTGAAGGGGACCTACAGGAAGGTTGGGGGGGGACTGTTCAGAAGGGCTTGGAGTGAGAGGATGAGGATCAATGGTTTGAAACTGGAGCAGGGGAGATTTAGGCTGGACATCAGGAAGAAGTTCTGCACAATTAGCATGGTGAAACACTGGAACAGGTTGCTGAGAGATGTGGTTGAGGGCCCACCCCTGGAGACATTCCAAGTCAGCTCTGGTCAGGGCAGCTTGAGCCAGTTGGAGCTGTCCTTGCTGACAAGGTGTGCAAGATGCCCTTTGAGGATCCCTTCCAAGCCAATGCAATCTGTGAGTCGGTGATTCCAGTCAGCTGAACTGCTCCCCTTCAGAGCTTATTCCAAATGTCCAACAACTTCCCTTGTGTCTGGGTTTGCAAGGATCTCCAAGCAGAGTGGTGCTGCCTGAACTGCTCTTGGTTTCCTGAACATTGTGGAAAACAGTGCCCTGGTGGATCTCACTCTGCTCCAGTGCTTCTCTCCTGATATCTAATACTTCCCAATGCCCAGCCTGAATCAGTCTTACTGCTCTTCATGGTCACTTGAGCTATACTGCATGGACACACTGTGTGACCTTCTCTGCACAGCCTGGTTAGTTGTAGTGGCTGCAAGCCAGACAAAAGAGGAAAGAAAGGATCTGCCCAGCTGGGGCCCAGGATTTGCTCCTGTTGGGTCCATCAGAAGAGATATTGAGAGAATGACTGTTTAGTATCAGGGCTGCTTTGGAAAAAGGGAGAAGAAAACCCAAAACCCAAACCACCCAACCCCATTGAAATTGCTTCTTTGCCAATTTAACTTCATTAATATTTCCATAAGGCTTGTTTGAATTTTCATGCCAGGGTACACAACTGAGTCCCTCAGTTTGCTCTTAAAGAGGAAGGGGCTGTGGACTGGATTTTGCCTCTTGGGATGACAAAGCAGCTGTGAACAAATGTGGCTAAACAGCAGTGCTAAAGCACCTTGTCAGCTGCCTCTGCCTCTCCCAGCACCCACCAGAGCTGGTGTGGTGCGCCATGATTGCCCAGGGAGATGCCTGCACCATCTGCAGTGATAAGGCAGGCTTGGCACACGAAGCCTTTTACTGGACCAGGCCAGGAGGAGACCTACAGCTGTCTGGTTTTGTGCCAAAGGAATTAATCATCAAAATGCTGCAGACAACCACATCCCTGTGCACTCCAGTTGTGTCGGATTGGGAGGTAGGAGAAGAGTCAGACCTGAAATCAACCCGAGCATATGCCATGATTTCAGCCAGGAGCATCATGAATCTTAATAACCACTCAGGCTTCCCCAAGCTGTGCATTTTATGGGACTAAGCAGCAAATTCTATTTGCTTGACAGCTTGAATTTGCTGACCTTGAGATTTTACTTATTTATTTATCTTTCTCAAGCTGGTCCTCAGCCAAACTAGAGGATGATCCAAAGATCAGCTACCTTTTCTGCAGATTTTTTTTAAAGCAAGAAGGACATTAGGACACTGGCACAGGTTGCCCAGGGAGGTTGTGGATTCCCCCTCCCTGGAGGTGTTCAAGGCCAGGTTGGATGAGGCCTTGAGCAAGCTGGGCTGGGGGAAGGTGTCCCTGCCCATGGCAGGGGGGTTGGAACTGGATGATCTCTGAGGTCCATTCCAACCCAAGCCATTCTGTGACTCTCATGATTAGAGTCCAATACCACAGCCTTCTGTATAGCCATGGCAGGAATCATTTATTGATAATCCACATCTAGCTTGCACTCTTCCCTTGGGTAGGAGAATTTGAGCTTTGTTTTCACTCTTTTTGTTTGAGATATAGCTGGGCAATTTTGATGTAAGACACTGAGGGACACAATCTACTCCATGCCCCTAACCCAGCTGCTCCAAAGGTTTTATTACATTTGCAGCTGCTGGAAAAAATAAAATCATGTCCTACCTCCAGCCTGGATTTCTTTTGCTTCAGCTTTAAGTCACAAGTTCTTGTTATGCCTTTGCTGGATTAAAGAGACCTTTACTGTCTCAGAGGTGGGTTAGAAAAACCAACAAACCCATTTGCTCTGTCAACAGGCAAAAAAAAGCCCTGGCTTTGGTTTGAAGTTCAGAATGCTTGAGGCTTACTTTTCTGCTCCAGACTTGCAGCCTGGACTTCAACACCCCCCCACACCACCCCCCATCCCCCCACCACCCCCCAGGTCCAGTTTCACCTTATCCAACTCCTCTGAAGTCAGCAGGGAGAACTCCAACTAGATCAGGCTGCACAGGGCCACAGCAAGGCTGATCTTGAATGTCTCCAGAGATGGAGCCTCAGCCACATCCCTGGGCAACCTGCTCCAGGATTTCACCACTTTCAGTGTGCAGAACTTCCTCCTAATGTCCAACCTAAACCTGCCCTGCTCCAGTTTCGAGCCCTTGCCTCTCATCCTATCACAGTATCACAGTCTCACAGTATCGCTAAGGTTGGAAGAGACCTCGAGGATCATCGAGTCCAACCTGTCACCACAGACCCATGACTAGACCATGGCACCAAGTGCCACATCCAATCTCCTCTTGAACACCTCCAGGGATGGGGACTCCACCACCTCCCTGGGCAGCACATTCCACTGAGTAATGACTCTCTCAGTGAAGAACTTTCTCCTCACCTCGAGCCTAAATTTCCCCTGGCACAGCTTGAGACTGTGTCCAAGCCCTTCTGAACAGTCCCTCCCCAGCCTTCCTGTTGGTCCCCTTCAGACACTGAAAAGGAGCAATAAGGTCTCCCTGGTGCCTTCTCTTCTCCAGGCTGAACAACCCAAATTCTCTCAGCCTGTCTTCACACAAGAGCTGGAGCAGGATGTTACACACTGAGCCATGCCTCCCAGTGCTGTGAAAGCCATGGGCAGCAGTAAGGGCTTGAGAGCAGAAGGATCAGAGCTTGCGCTGGGGAGCAGTGGTTGCTGCCAGCCTGGGTGAGCTGCTGTCTAGGAGCAGCTGAGGTTTTTATACCAGCTCAGGGGGATGGGAAGGGCCCTGTCCAGCTTTTATCTCTAATGACTTTTACAGGAGCAGTCTCTTTCCCCCAGCAAAGGGCAGTAGGGTTACTGCTGTGAATGGTGTCATGTGAAGGAGGAAAGAAACCAAGCCCCTCACCCAGCTAAAGTGAAAGTCAGATGCAATATTTTCCAATCTGAGAGTTATTTAGACTTTGGGTGTCCTTTGCAAGGCACAAAAATCCTCAGGACAAGGTTTAATGGCTCAAGGGCTGGGAGAAGAAAAGGTAAATAATGGTAAGGTTTGAGACGGAGATGGCTTTCTCCTCCTTTGTCAGGTATGATGGATGTCACCCACTGGTTGCCTATTGTTATTCTGTTGTTGCCTGTCAGAAGCAAACCTTCTGCTGAATCCTGGTCTTAACACACACACACATACACTTCACCCCATCCTTCCACCCCCCCCCCTTTCTCCTTCTCCTGGCACTGGGCTTGTGAGCAATTTATGTATGACAATATGAGACTAATTCTGTTATTATGTCAAAGGGAAATTGAATCTGAGGCTTCAGAGCTGCATCTGGGAGAAATCTCCAAATGAATCTGGAGTGCAGGAAAACTCCGTGTTCGATTCATTTGCTTGTCACACTGCCTGCCAGATTAAGTCATTATGAAGGGCAGAGAGGGAGAAATGTGTGTGTGTATGTAGGGGGGGAAGAAAGCCACAGGAGTTAGACTGAGAAATTGAAAGCTAAGGAGGATGGTACAGCTTGGAAGGAGCTTCTTAAGATTAAGGCCACCCCCCCCTGCCAAAGCAGGATCACTCAGGTCACACAGGAACTCATGCAGAGTGGTTTGAAAGTCTTCAGAGAAGGAGGCTCCCCAGCCTCTCTGGGCTGGCTGCTCCAGGGCTCCAGCACCTTCACAGTAAAGAAGTTTCTCCTCATGTCAAGGTGGAACTTCCTCTGTTCCAGTTTGTATCCATTGTCCCTTCTCCTACTACAGGACACCACTGAAAAGAGCCTGGCCCCTTCTTGACACTCACCCCTCAGATGTTTATACAGATTGGTAAGATCCCCTCTCAGTCTCTTTCCCAGACTTAACATCCTGACTTTATGTTAGAGGCTGTTAGAATCATAGAATTGTCAGGGTTGGAAGGGACCTCAAGGATCATCCAATTCAAACCCCCCTGCCATGAGCCGGGACACCTCACACTCCAGCAGATTGCTCACAGCCACATCCAGCCTGGCTGCAAACACCTCCAGGGATGAGGCTTCTACCACCTCCCTGGGCAGCCTGTTCCAGTGTCTCACCACTGTGTCTCATGGGGGAGAATTTCTTCCATGCAGGTCTCCTCCCTCCTTGTTGCTCAGGCAGACTTTGCACAGCAGCCTGTTCCTGCTGAATCCTGAGTTTGCTTATGGCACTGTTTGCACAACTTTGCCCCCAGGTCTGCTAATCCTGTGCCCACAAAGGACTGACAGCTTCCCTGCCCTCCCACCCCTCTCCCACCCAGTGGCTTCTCACCACTTCATGTCCTGCTGCTGCTTGGCTGTTAATTGGTTTGTGTAACCTCTGGGATTGTTATTTATTAATAGATTGTTCTAAGCATGGCAAAGTTCATTATTTAAAGAGGGAGAATGAAAGGGATCCAGAGGAACAGATGGATGCATGGAAGTATCAGAGGAAGGATTAGTTAAAATTCTAGGCATGTGCTGAGCTTTGACAAAGGATGGAAAACAGAATCAATCATCATTATCTAGGAGAAAAGCCATCAGTCTGTGTTTAAAATAAGCACTTTGTGTATGAAGCTCACGATGCCAGACTTGTAAGAGTTTTGACTGAGGACTGCAGACCCTGGGGTTAGGCTGGTGACTGGGGAGCGCTGCTGGCTGCACAGAAGAGCAGAAGGAAAGGGAAGATACAATCCTGAAAAACAAGAGCTGGTTTGGATGTCTGTCAGTCCTGGCTGGCTGCAGACAGTGGTCAGGGTGAAGGTGCCAGTAGCTTTTTGGTGGTGTTCAGTCACAGGACAAGAAGCAATGGGCTCAAGGAGGAACACAGGAGGTTCCATTTCAGTATGAGGAGAAGCTTCTTTACTGTGAGGGTGCTGGAGCAGGCTGCCCAGAAAGGTTGTGGAGTCTCTTTCTCTGGAGGCTTTCAAAACCCATTTGGATGTGTTCCTGTGTGATCTATCCTGGGTGATCCTGCTCTGGTAGGGGGAGGTTGGACTCGATCTCTGGAGGCCCCCTCGAACCTCTAGGACTCGATCTCTGGAGGTCCCTTCCAACCTCTAAGACTTGATCTCTGAAGGTCCCTTCCAACCTCTAACATTCTGTGACTCTGTGATTGATTCTGTACACCTTTATGACTTGTCATGGTTAAAGGAACCCCAAAATGCTGGTGGTGTTGAGGGCTAGTGTAAGCCTTCCAGATCCTGCTCTGTGTACCTCCTGGAGAAGGCAGGCTTGGAAAAGACCTCCAGTACTTATCTTAATAAAGGAACTTGCCCATTGGGATGATTTGTTTTCCCACCAGATTGCTCAGCTGGCTTTGCAAGGTGGATTCTCAGCTGAAACTGATAATTGCCTCTAAGTGCTGTGAAGGTGTCAACACCATATAAGGGAAGTGCCAATTAGCAGGAGGGGTATATTTGGGAGCTGCAAGGGACTGTTGAGTCAGCCAAGCCCTTAAGAGTGGGAAATGAGTCACAACAAGGCAAAACCCGAGACTCCCTGCCACGCTGAGCTGATGACATAGATGAGACAAGAATAAGGTAAGTTGAAATTCTGGATCATTCTCTAAGCTTTATGCTCGAGGTGAGGAGAAAGTTCTTCCCAGGAGGAGTAATTGGCCAGTGGAATGTGCTGCCCAGGGAGGTGGTGGAGTCACCATCCCTGGAGGTGTTCAGAAAAGGATTGGATGTGGCACTTGGGGCCATGGTTTAGTTGTCAGGTGGTGTTAGGTATAATAGACTGGACTTGATGATCTCTGAGGCTTTTTTTCCAACCTGGCTGATTGTGTGATTCATCTTGTGGCTTTCTTTGCTGAAGGAAGTTGTTGTGGTGCCTGTAAACACAAAAGCTTTCTCCCACCACAAATAAACTAAGATTAAACATAATATCCCCAGACCCCTGCCTGTGAGAGCAGAGGTCAGTTCCACCCTGGATTATTGCTAAAATGACTCTAATTGCATCCAGTTTTCCTGTATGTGGATTTATTGCCCATTAGCAAGCCCTGGAGTATTCAACTGTAATAGGCAAGGCAGCAAGCACTGCTGCTCTGAGCTACCTCTCTGTAGCTGGTAACAAAAGAACTTCTTGGTACCAGAGAAACTATTTGTTTATTTGCTCAGCCTAAAGCTTACTCATGGCTGTGCTGGGCCACCTCATTTCAACTCCACTCTTGCCTAGGAAGGTTGGACCAGGTGATCCTTGGGGTCCTTTCCAGCTTGGTGTTCTGTGACTTCTGACTGCTCTGGATGCTCTTTTGTCTTGAACCCATGGCATTTTCCAATGCAGCATAAGGCACAGGCAGCATCTGCTGCCTTTCCTTCTCCCTTGGTGCTTGCCTTAACTCTGAAGTGTGTGCTTGGGACTCCTGCTGTGTGCCTGCAATGGTGACAGGGAAGGGTTTACTACAGGTTAGCAACCCATGTACAGAGAGACAGAGCACAGACCCATTTGTATCTGAAGACCTTTTTCTGGGGAAACCTTCATTTTTATTCTCAACTAAGAGCTTTACCAGCATGTAACCTGTTAGGCAGTCACCCATCTCCCTCCCCCAGTAATCAAGCCTCCCTTGGAGTCACTTACAGGTTTTTAAACTCTCCCTCTCTCCTAATGCTGCTGCTCTCTGCATTGAGAGGTCAACTGAAGATCATCTAAATGCTCAGTTTCACTTCTATTTTTTCCCCCATCTTTAATTGAGCACAGGCAGATTGCTCTTAACTTGCATATCCCCTTCATACCTGGCTTCCTTTTTTTATACCTGAAGTGTCAGAAAAAGAATGGTATAATGCTTTGTGTTCTTAACATCTGCATCTTTCACAAGAGAGGGGTGGGGAAAAGCTTTGTGAGAGTTCTTGGAGAGATCCTTCCACGGTTCCTGTAAGAATTAAGATGATGGATTCAAGACTGTCAGAGCCATCAGTGCTTTTGTGAGCTATTTTTTGCAGAGCACAGCAAAAGAAAGTGCTGGTTGGACATGTGGGAGATGAACCCTGGAACAGTTCATTTTGATGTTCTTTCTCAGCCCTTGCTTGGGGCAGAAGCTGCCACTGGTTGTTGTGAGTGTTGTCTGCTGCTGACTGACTGCAGGGGTTGTTCTTGCTTGGCATGGGGCAAAAGAAATTGCTGTTGGGTGTGTAGAGGATGTCATACCTCTCTGTTTTGCCACTGGGGGTTTAAAAGAGCCTTCCTCTTCCCATGGACTAGATGAGAAGCTGGCAGTGGAAGCTGAGTTGTGGGAGGTGCTGTATTTACCCCTAGCCAAGGCTACTTTAAAACTCTTCTGGGGAGTGTAAAAAAAACTCCCTAAGGATGAGCACTTCTCTGTCTTCCATATGAAGCCTTTATCCCAACAAGTGTTAAGCAATTGCTTTACAGTCACAAATATAGGCCTTGAGCTCCAAATTGGCACTGACTTAACCATGCTTTCAGATTACATTACTGCCTGTACCATGAGTCAGACCAACACAGGCCATAAATAGTGCTTGCTGACTAGGAGAAGACATGAGGCAGCAGATAAGTAGGTGTACACAGGGCTTGTCTGTACCCTCAGAGGGGATGTTCAGCCTTAGTTTCCATGCAGGTAGAATAAAGTGTTAGTGGAGTGAGTGATGCATGAGCTGGAGAGGAGTTCTCCCTCTCTCATGGTCAGTACCTCACTGGGTGCAAGGCTCCTTATGCCCCTCAGAGCCATGCTAGAAGGGAGGAAGCAATAGCTGCAAATGCTGCCAATCTATCATGAAGGCAGCAGATCAACCCAGGTCCTCCTATGTCCTTCACTCTCATAAACCATTTGGACCTTGGCCCTGAGAGGCAGAACCATTGCTTCTCTTTAGCCTCCTCTCGAGGGGATTTTGAGCAGGACTGGTGAGGGTGATGGATGGGAAGTTTAGGAAAGTAGGTCTGAGAGATCAATAGAAGAATATGCAACCAATGCATCATGCAAGTTCTTCTTGTCTGTGGAGCACTAAATCAAAAGTAATGAATGGCAGGCTTTTCAACCTTGGCACCTCCAGCCTGCCCCAGTGGAGCAGCAGCCAGTGACTGATATGGATTATGTTGCTTTCTAGCATATTACCTTTGCTTTCCTAATAATTTTGGCATTGAATCATGATGCTCTCTTTTTAATATCCTTTCCTTTCTCCAGTGCCACCTACCTCTTTCCCCATGTCATTTCCATCTTGCAGGCATGTTGTCCATCTTGCATTCCTCTCGCTCATAGTGTATTCAGGCAATCTACTGCAGGCTGAGCTCCTCTGGAGCTTACACTTGTTTTGCCTGTTTCTGAATGAGGTACCTCTCCTGGGGACTGTGTTCCAGCCACGTGAACAGTCAGGTATGTCAGGAGCTTTGAATTCCTCTCTAGTTGTGAGCTGGCTGCTGCTGGTGTTTGACAGACTCGGAGCTTCCCTGGGAATGCATGAGCAGGTGTGGAGAGGATGCTGTGGGTGGCACCAGCCCTGGCAGCCTGGGCTCTGCAAAACTGCTGCCCTAAGGTCAGCAAATGGCATCTGGTATTTCTCAGGAGTTAATGGTTTGGAAATGGAGCAGAAAGACATAGGTAAGGCAGAGAGTGACTGCCCTCTTCCATCATCCCCCCTCATGCCTTTGCAAGGCCACATACACCATGAAAAGCAAGCACCTTGCTTTATTGCCTTATATACTTGTGATGAATATTCTCAGTAGCAGCTAAAATGGCACTGATCTAAGCACTGAAATTTTCCTGGATTAGAGCCCTCTGGGTGCTCCAGTGGGGATATTGCAACCCTGCTGCACAGCTCCGTTGGTCCAGGTGTAACTGATGAGTGCCTGCTTTTGTTCTCCTGCTCCTGACATAAATCAGCTATAACTTTTGCCCAGGACAGAGAGTTATGCCACTGCACCACAAGCATGCAAGGACACAGTCAGAACTGCAGCTTGCCAAGAAGCTCACAGACTCATAAGATGGTTTGGAAGAGACCTTAAAGATCCTCTAGATCCATCCCCATGTCATGGACAGGGACACCTTCCATGAGCTCAGGTTACTCAAGGCCTCACCCACCTTGGCCCTGAACACCTCCAGGGAGAGGGCATCCACAGCTTCCCTGGGCAACCAGTTCCAGTGTCTCACCACCCTCACTGGGAAGAATTTCCTCCAAATCTCCACTCTAAATGTGCCCCCCTCAAAATCCATTCCCTCTCATTCTAAATTCATTACCTATTGTCCTAAAATTGAATAAACCAGTTTGAAAGAGACCTTTGAGATCATCATGTCCAACCTGTCACCCAACACTATCTAATCAACTAAACCATGGCACCAAGCACCCCATCAAGTCTCCTAAACACCTCCAGTGATGGTGACTCCACCTCCTAAAAGTTAGTCTTAAAGATGACATAAATGAGTCTGTTGATGTAGAATTGTGTTCAGCTGTGTCAGAGCTGAAGTGACCAACAGCAAACAGCTGAAGGGCTTAAGCAGCTGCAACTGCTTTGTAATCATCAGGTTATGTCACAGAAAGCTGGTCCAGGCTCTTCTGAAAGAGCCTTGAGAACCACGGGGTTCTGCAGCTGGGTGGAGGCAATCCCAGGCACAAATCCAGGCTGGGCAGGGACTGGCTGGAAAGCAGCCCTGAGGAGAGAGACTTGGGGGTGCTGGGAGAGGAGAAGCTCAACCTGAGCTCTCAGTGTGCACTTGCAGCCCACAAAGCCAACCAGAGCCTGGGCTGCAGCAGGAGAAGTGTGGCCAGCAGGGCAAGGGAGGTGATTCTCCCACTCTGCTCAGCTCTGGGGAGACCCCACCTGGAGTACTGCCTCCAGTTCTGGAGCCCCTATGGCAAGAGGGATCTGGAGGTGCTGGAAGGTGTCCAGAGAAGGGCCAGGAGGATGAGCAGAGGGCTGGAGCTGCTCTGCTGTGAGGACAGACTGAAGGAGTTGGGGCTGTTCAGTCTGGAGAAGAGAAGGCTCCCAGGTGACCTCATTGTGGCCTTCCAGGATCTGAAGGGGGCTACAAGAAGGCTGGGGAGGGACTGCTCAGGATCTCAGGTAGTGATAGGACTAGGGGGAATGGAATGAAGCTGGAGGTGGGGAGATTCAGGCTGGAGGTGAGGAGGAAGTTCTTCCCCATGAGAGTGGTGAAGCCCTGGAATGTGTTGTCCAGGGAGGTGGTTGGGGCCCAATCCCTGGAGGTGTTTAAGCTCAGGCTGGCTGAGGCTCTGGCCAGGCTGATGTAGTGTGGGGTGTCCCTGCCCATGGCAGGGGGGTTGGAACTGGCTGATCCTTGTGGTCCCTTCCAACCCTGACTGATACTATGATACTACTATGACATCTGCAATTACATCATGACTGCCCTGAAAGCAACAACCAAATTCTCCTAGGCCTCAGCAAAGGACAGGGTTGAGCAGTATCTTAGACACATGTGCCTCAAGAAACTTATTACAGGCCTGGGAAAATGAGAAAGGAACAACCTAATTCAAACTCCTGACAACAACACAGCCCTGGAGAGCAGGCTGCAAACACATCCCAAAAATAAACTCCAGCGAGTGAGATGGCATTAGAGAGAATTGTGTCTTGATCTGGCTCTGAATGAGAGCTTCTAGAATGAAATAGGAGAGGCAGAGGATCTGTGTTATCTATCAAGTCAATTGATTGTTGTATCCAGAGCTTGGCTCAGTAATAAATGAGCTTGCCACTCAGCTGCTTTTCCGGTCTATTTAGAATATTTTTGGAACCCTCTCTGAAAAAAAAAACCAAACCACTCTTCTGATTAATCTCTTGAATTTTCTTTTGCTTGCTGAGACTTCAAGTAACGCTGGATTTAATTATACTGTGACTGGAAGGGATGTAATGAAGGCAGATACAAATCCTTGTGACAGCTCAGAGTGGCAGTGGGAGTATTTATCCATCTAGGAACTGAGATGACGAGAGCTGCATTAGTGCCTGAGCCTTTTGCAAGCAAGAATGGGATTTAGCTGCCAGCGTGGGCAAGGCAGAGGAGCTGAGGTGGTGTTCAGAGCCCTGGATAGAAGCACTTGGCAAAACCAGCCCAGTCAGGATGGATGCAGGCTGAAGGCAGTGGTACCCAGAACTAAGCCAGGACTCAGAGACCTTAGGGCTTCAAGTCCCCCTCCTCATCTTCAAACAAGCCAGGAATGGGCTCCTCAAAGTGGTAAAATTTAATGGAGGCCAAGGAGATGGCTAAGGCCATCCTGGGATGCTGAATTTGGGGCTGGACTTCCATTGGATGGGATGGATGCCCAAGTAGGTTGCTATCTTCCCTCCCCACATACAGTAGTATCACTAAGGTTGGAAGAGACCTCAAAGATCAAGTCCAACCTGTCACCACAGACCTCATGGGGCACCAAGTGCCACATCCAATCCCCTCTTGAACACCTCCAGGAACGGTGACTCCACCTCCCTGGGCAGCACATTCCAATGTCTAATGACTCTCTCTGGGAAGAACTTTCTCCTCACCTCCAGCCTAAACTTCCCCTGGCACAGCTTGAGACTGTGTCCTCTTGTTCTGGTGCTGGCTGCCTGGGAGAAGAGATCAACCCCTTCCTGGCTACAACCTCCCTTCAGGTAGTTGTAGAGAGCAATGAGGTCACCCTGAGCCTCCTTCTCCAGGCTAAGCAACCCCAGCTCCCTCAGCCTCTCCTCACAGGGCTGTGCTCAAGGCCTCTCCCCAGCCTTGTTGTCCTTCTCTGGACACCTTCAAGTGTCTCAATCTCCTTCTTAAACTGAGGAGCCCAGAACTGCACACAGGAGTCAAGGTGTGGCCTAACCAGTGCTGAGCACAGGGCACGATGACCTCCCTGCTCCTGCTGGCCACACTATTCCTAATGCAGGCCAGGCTGCCCTTGGCCTTCTTGGCCACCTGGGCACACTGCTGGCTCATGTTTAGGCGGCTGTCTATCAGCACCCCCAGGTCCCTCTCTGTTTGGGAGCTCTCAGCCACTCAGACCCCAGCCTGTAGCTCTGCCTGGGGTTGCCGTGGCCAAAGTGCAGCCCCTGGCACTTGGACTTGTTGAATGCCATCCCATTGGACTCTGCCCATCTGTCCACTAGATTGAGGTCCCTCTGCAGGGGACCCAGCACACCCATCAGTCTCTTGTCTCTGCCTGTTGCCATCTCTCCCCAGCCCCTCTGGATGTCTGTGCAGGTAGCTGCTGCCTTATGGTCCCTGTAGTGCATCTCTGGAGTTCCTTGCAGCCAGAGGAAGATAAATGCTGGTTAGGCTGCACCTGCTTGCTTGAATAATTTCCCATGAAAGGAGGCCACTTACCAGTAATTCATTACCAAACCTTTGTTAACATAAACAAGGCTGTGAGAAGCAAGCACAGATTTCCCTGGTCCTTGCTGTTTATTGGCTGTGGTTTCTATTAAGTGTTTCCAGTACATCTTCTCCACTCTCACGTTCTCACATGTCAGCTCTGCAGCATAATCTTGTCATGTTGTGGACATTTATATCTATTTTTCTTGGCTTGTTTTTAATGCTGTAGTCTAAAGAGAAATATATATGTATAAAAAAAACAACAACCCCAAAACACCACACAGCACAAGAAGTAAAATAACAAACCCAACAACCCCCCCCAACCAAAAAAAAATCAATGGAAAAGTACATTTGGAGGACAGAGAATGAGCAGGCTGCAGGCTGCAAGTGTTCAGCTGGCAGAAGGCACAGAGCTATTGCTCAGCTTTTTTCCCCCCTGAGCTCTGGAATGTCACTTGTCCCACCCAATGGCAATTACTGAGTGGTGGTGAAGGGGAGAAAGTCAGACCTTTGGTGCCATGAGCTGTATCAGCTTGGGCCAGGACAAGAGGGAGTGGATTTCAGCTTGAGAAGGGGAGATTTAGGTTGGTTACTAGAAATAAATCCTTTCCAGTCAGGGTGGGAAGACACTGGAACAGGTTGCCCAGGGAGGTTGTGGATGCTTTAGAATAGAACAAACCAGGTTGGAAGAGACCTTCAAGGTCATCACATCCAACACCACCTAATCAACTAACCCATGGCACCAAGCACCCCATCAATTCTCCTCCTGAACACCTCCAATGATGGTGACTCCACCACCTCCCCAGGCAGCCCATTCCAATGGGCAATCACTCCCTCTGTATAGAACTTCTTCCTAACCATCAGCCCAAACCTCCCCTGGTGCAGCCTGAGACTGTGTCCTCTTGTTCTGGTGCTGGCTGTCTGGGAGAAGAGACCAACACTTCACCCTGAAGGTGCTCAAAGCCAGGTTGGATGAGGCCTTGAGCAACCTGGGCTGGTGGGAGGTGTCCTTGGCTGTGGCAGGAGGGTTGGAACTTGGATGATCTTTGAAGTCCCTTCCAGTACGAACCATTCTATGATTCCTAGACAATGCATCAAAAGTGGTTCTCTATCTTCCTCCATTCTTCTGTAGACCTTAAAGAGCAAAGCTAATTTTTTGGGCTCTTCTTGTCTTTATGGGATTGTACTTTTCCCATGTGCAAGGCATTATCTGATGTACCTCCCAACATTCTGCTCTCTAGTCATGGCAGTGAGTGATCTTAATGGAGAGGCCTTAAATTAATGTGGCTGTAAAGCTTTCCTAGAGCAGGCAGTGTGTGGGGAAAACAACAAAGCTGTCTAAAGCAGTGATTGCAGTGATTTAGAGTGATCATGAGCTGTCTCAGTGATTATTAACCAAAGAACCAAATATTTAGGAAAGAACACCTGCAATAAACCAACTTCTTGCCCAGGGTAAACTGACAACCCTCTGAGGTGACAAGAACAGCCTGCAGTAGCTGAGAATGGCTTCTGATGTCAAGTAGAAGTGCTTCAGGGTCTAGGCACTGTGATCCCATCTAACTAAGAGGGTCAAGAAGGGCTGAGAGGTACTAATTGCTTATCTTAGCATGGGTGGGCTCGTGGGTTTAGCTCTGATCCTTTGCTTGCCACTGAACTTGGGACATAGAATCAGAACTGTTGAGGTTGGAAGAGATCAAGTCAAGCCACTGAAGTTTCTTACAGCATCATCACCACCCAGCCACATAACCCTGGTGTCTGAGCTGGCTGAATGTCCTGCTTATGATACAGACTGACTTGGTGGGGTGCTTGGTGCCATGGTTTAGTTGATTAGGTGGCTTGGATTGGTTCATGAGTTGGATGTGATGATCTTGAAGGTCTCTTCCAACCTGGTTTATTCTATTCTAAAGGGGAAGGATTGTTCCTTGTCAGGCTATTGACTTGAATATTGTGCTTAAATGCTGTGACTCCAGCCCCTCTAAGTGCTGCTCTGGCTGTGCAGAGAACTTGGGGAACAAGGGGCAAGGGGCTACTTTGGAGTGTTCCCATCATGAAAGTGTAGCATCTAAGAGCACCTTGCAGAGCAGGTGTTGGCAGATGAGGGCTTGTCCTCTTTTCAGACTTGCTGAAACAGGTTTGAGAATGAGCACCTTCAGCAGTGCTGACTGAGCTCTTCAGCTGGAAGGGATTCACTTTTTCAGGATGAGGAGAGAGGTATCTGTACTCCAGCATGGAAAACATGGGGAGTTTGATTCTCCAGCAGTTCCCCAAGTTCTCAGTTAGCCCTCTTGTTTTACTGTTTGAAACTCCAAGGATGAAATAGGAAAGCACAAATCAATGGTGGTGGTGAAGGCTGTGGAGCAATAGCATTGATGCTCTCTTCTCTCTCAGGCAAAATGATGGAGTGTGGTGGGTTTCAATGATTTAATGCTGGAGGGCTTTTATGATTTAGTGTGTTGGGGTTTTAATGATTTAACATTTGAGGGCAGTTTTAATGATTTAATGTTGAGGGGGGGTTATGAATTAATATTTTGGGGGGTGGGTGTTAATGATTTAATGGTTTGGGTTTCTTGTGACTTAATGTTTGAGGGATTTTTGTTGATGATGATTTAATGAGATGGTTCTTTTGTGAAGGAGCAGTGAGATTTATACTCTTGCAAAGCCAGGTGCTTGTCTTTGGTGCGTTCCAGTTTACATCAGCTGTGATTCTGGGCCCTGGCTGGGTTGCTGTAGCTCATTAATATGCTTCTGTTGACTGATATCATCTGCATTAAGCAAGAAATTCTAGCTGGTAGTCCATGTAGCTTGAAAGCTATTCTTCACCCCAGGCTGTGTTGATAAAACTGATTAGCAAAAGGGAGGCAGACAGGAAGAAATGTGGCCGTGGTGAAAAGGGCACTACATCAAGCTGCAGTGCAGGAGAAATGCTGAGTGAACAGAAAGGAGCAGGAGTTATTAACCTTTGCATGAAAACTGGAGGAAACTTGCACAAGTTGAACTTCAACATCTCTCTCCTGCACTGCTTGGCATATGGAGAAAATACTGCAGCCTCACCAGCAGACAGCCTGCCTTTTGCTTTTGCTTGGCAGTTTTACCCAACTCTTTCAAAGCACTTGTGCCTTAATGAATTTCTCCATGAAACCACACTTGGCTCTAGTCATAGTATCATAATATCAGTCAGGGTTGGAAGGGATCACAAGGATCATCTAGTTTCAACCCCCCTGCCATGGGCAGGGACACCCCACACTAGATCAGGCTGGCCAGAGCCTCATCCAGCCTGGGCTTAAACACCTCCAGGGACAGGGCCTCGACCACCTCCCTGGACAACCCATTCCAGGGCTTCACCACTCTCATGGGGAAGAACCTCCTCCCCACTTCCAGCTTCATTCCATTCCCCCTAGTCCTATCACTACCTGAGATCCTGAGCAGTCCCTCCCCAGCCTTCCTGTAGGCCCCCTTCAGATACTGGAAGGCCACAATGAGGTCACCTCAGAGCCTTCTCTTCTGCAGACTGAACAGCCCCAACTCCTTCAGTCTGTCCTCATAGGAGAGGTGCTCTAGCCCTCTGCTCATCCTCATGGCCCTTCTCGGGACACCTTCCAACACCTCCACATCCCTCTTGCAATAGGGGCTCCAGAACTCTGTCAAACCTTTAGCAGGTGATGTTTAACAAGTGAAGTTCGCTGTGCAGCAGGGGCTGCAGTAGAGGCTTTCAGTGTGTAGATGGATGCTGGTTTTCTCCTCTTGTGTCTATGGGATATCTGGAGGCGCTGAAAGACCACATACTTTTTGCTGTCTCATCAGCATCAGTCAGTGTAGAGAGCACTCAGACTCATAGAATGGTACCAAAGGTTACAAAATTTAAGGAGGACACTGAGACTCTGATCTTCAGGCTTTCAGCAAGCTTGAGTCCTGTGTCCAGGTCTGGGCCCCTCAATTTAAGAAGGACAGTGAGACTCTTGAATGTGTCCAGAGAAGGGCAACAAGGCTGGGGAGAGGCCTCGAGCACAGCCCTGTGAGGAGAGGCTGAGGGAGCTGGGGTTGCTTAGCCTGGAGGAGAGGAGGCTCAGGGGAGACCACCTTGCCCTCTACAACTCCCTGAAGGGAGGTGGTAGCCAGGTGGGGGTTGGTCTCTTCTCCCAGGCAAGCAGCACCAGAACAAGAGGACACAGTCTCAAGCTGCACCAGGGGAAGTTTAGGCTGGAGGTGAGGAGAAAGTTCTTCCCAGAGAGAGTTGTTAGCCATTGGAATGTGCTGCCCAGGGAGGTGGTGGGTCACTGTCCCTGGAGGTGTTCAAGAGGGGATTGGATGTGGCACATGATGTCATGGTTTAGTTGTCATGAGGTCTTGGGTGACAGCTTGAACTTGGTGGTCTTTGAGGTCTTTTCCAACCTTATTGATTCTATGACTGCTTGGTAAACTGAAGCCTCATTGCTCTGCATCTGGGATGGATGGTACTGAATGGGATAACTTCATCATTTTCACGTGTATCCTTTCTGGGTTTAGTGCTATTTGCTCTCTAAAGCAGCCTCAATGTGTAATATCTGCTCTGTTACCACATCTGCTTTGTCCATATGGGAAAGGACTTGAAATTTCATCTCCCCTTCCATATGGAGAGAGAGGCAGCTTTATTTCTCTTTCTGTGAATGTGGGCAGGTTAGAGGAGCAGGAAACAGTCAGTGACAAGTGCCCTAGAAAAGAAGTGCTCTGGCCTCTTTCAGAGCTGTCATTCTTCCGAAGGGAGCTATGATCCACCTCTCAGAAGTGTTAAGGGCGACAATGCAGGCTGCTGAGCCGTGCATTGTCATGCAGATTGTTGGGGGGGTTTCATAGGTCGCTACAAGCATTAATGATGTAATGCTGAATGCTGAGCTCTGTTCCCTTGCTCCAGCAAAACGCCTCTGTGTTTGGCTGGGGTGCATCCCAGGCTTACTTTTTGATGCTGAAGTCCTTCAGGCCAGCACTCCTCTGCTGCAAGCTGCCCGGGCTCTTTCTGTGAATAATGAAACGTTTTCATGGTTTAATCAGATGCAGTTTTGCAAACGGGTTTTATGATTTAGCAAGTCCATTAAAAATGACATTTGTTCTGCTCTGACACTCTGAGGAGCTCCACAGAGCATAAACACTGGAAATTACTCGCAGGAAAAAGAAGATATTAAAATTCCCCCCCTCCCTCATGTGTGCTTGCCGGAGAGATTCTGCTACCTTCTGCTGTGCCAGCCTGGAGCTGAGCCACTTGGTATGTCTCTGTGGGGTTTTTTGCTGTGTACTGACTTGGGGCAGCTCCAGGCTGCTGCTGAGACAAAACATATGTATTGCATAGAGTGAGAGAATGGCTTGGGTCAGAAAAGACCTTCAAGATCTTGCCAGTTCCAACCCTCCTGCCATGCGCAGGGACACCTCCCAGCAGCCCAGCTTGCTCAAGGTCTCGTTTGGCCTGGCCTTGAATGCCTCCAGGGAGGGGGCAGCCACAACCTCCCTGGGTAACCTGTGCCAGTGTCTCCCCACCTTCACTGTCAAGAATTTCTTCCTCATCTCCAGTCTCAGTCTGCCCTCCTCAAGCTTCAATCCATTCCCTCTCATCCTACCACTGCAATCCCTTGCCAATAGTCCCTCTTCAGCTCTCCTGTATCACCTTCATGTGCTGAAAGGCTGCTCTAAGGTCTCCCTGGAGCCTTCTTCTCCAGACTCTTCCAGCCTGTCCCTGTCACAATTCTATCAAGGCCAGAGCAGTTTCAGAATGAAGATGGAGACTGGTCCTCAGCTCTTTGTTCTCTACTTTCCCAGGGACTGGATTCCTGGAGTTCAACTCCTTTGTGTCTCTCCAGGGACTCTCTTGAAGACACCCTGCCCCACCATGATTGGCACTAAAATGACTCTTCCAGGAGCCCTGACTCTTTCATGTGAAGCTACCAGCATCCCAGCTGGTAACACACAGCCTGCAGCCTGACAGCTTTCAAGAACCATTTATTTTCAGGCCCGCTACAGTTCTCCCTTGCCCTGTGCAGACAGCAGGAGGAAGTTCTCCTTAGTGGGGAAGAACTTTCCAGTGTTATCTGGAAACACATCAAATCATCTTGGCTGTTTTTTTTTCCCACCCCCAGCTGCCATTTTTTGCAGTGGTTTATTTTGTGCATTCTTAAAAGCTGCTTTTGTGTATAAATTGTGGATAATTCCAAGCCACATCTCTCTGGGCATGGACTAACTACTCTGGAGTTGCAGCTGTCACAATGGGCTTTGCCAGGAAGGGGACAGGATGGATTTGTGATGGTGAAGCTTTCAGTGATGCCTCTGAAGTCCATTCCAACTTCACATTTGAGCCTGAATAGAGTTTCTCTTTACCCTGCAGCCACCAGCCACATGCTGGCCCTTGGTGCTATCTCAGACTATTTTGATAAGTTGAAACAGTAGCTGCCTTCCTCTGGCTCAACTGAAACCCCTCCAATCAAGGCACAGCCAATACAAGCAGGAGATAACCTCAAGGGAAACCTTCCATGGAGGGTGAATTGGTTACCACTCCTAAAACCACTACACTTCATCTGATTGCCTGGTAATTAGCCAGAGCAACCTGTTCTTGTTCACCTGCTGGTTCCAGCTTTAAATGGATATTCCAGTTCCACTCAGGCCTGAATCAGGCATTGATTTACTGCCCCACAGTTGGCTGAGCCTGCCAACTGGCAGTAATTTTGGGGTTGGTTTTTTTTTCTTGCAGAAATGCTCTGTTCAGTCTAATCTTTATGAAGCCCAGCATTTCATCCTGTCAATATCTCCCTGTCTTCCCTCTCCCCTTACACAGCTCAGGGATTAAGGGTTTTTCCATTGTAACGCTTGGGATTTAGTGCTAAACCTTTCTCAATGTGAAAGTAGTTGGAAGTCAGTTTTCCCATGTTGCTTTTCTAGCTGCAGGACTGGAACTGTCCTTGCTTTCTCCTCTTGAATATTTAACTATAGCCATCACTTAAAAAAAGCCTTGGTGGGCAGTAGGCTGAACACGAGCCAGCAGTGTGCCCAGGTGGTCCAGAAGGCCGATGGCATCCTGGCCTGGATCAGGAACAGTGTGGCCAGCAGGAGCAGGGAGGTCAGTGCTCTGTGCTCAGCACTGCTGATGCCACACCTTGAGTCCTGTGTCCAGTTCTGGGCCCCTCAGTGTAGGAAAGATGTTGAGTTGCTGGAAGCTGTCCAGAGAAGGGCAAAGAGGCTGGGGAGGGGTCTGGAGCACAGCCCTGTGAGGAGAGGCTGAGGGAGCTGGGGTTGCTTAGCCTGGAGAAGAGGAGGCTCAGGGGAGACCTTCTTGCTCTCTCTAACTCCCTGCAGGGAGGTTGTATCCAGGAGGGGGTTGGTCTCTTCTCCCATGCACTTCAGCACCAGAACAAGAGGACACAGTCTCATGATGTGCTGGGGGAGGTTTGGGCTGGATGGTAGGAAGAAATCCTTCATAGAGAGATATGCCATTGGGATGTGCTGCCCAGGGAGGTGGTGGATTGACCATCATTGGAGGTGTTCAGGAGGAGACTTGATGGGGTGCTTGGTGCCATGGTTCAGTTGATCAGATAATGATTGGTGATAGGTTGGACTTAATGATCTCAAAGGTAATTTCCAACCTGTTTTATTCTATTCTCTTAGTGGAAATAGCCAGGAAAGGTTATTTCTGGTGCAGAAGGAAGTGCTGCTCACACCCACAGATCACAGTAGGGTGATGGATGCTGGAACTATGGGACCCCCAACCTGGAGCAGGTCCAGTGGAGGCCAGAGATGATCAGAGGGCTGGAACACCTCTCTTATGGGGACAGCCTGAAAGAATTTGGGCTGTTCAGCCTGGAGAAGAGTAGGCTCCAGGGAGACCTCAGAGCTGCCTTTTGTTATCTGAAGGGGGCTACAGGAAGGCTGGGGAGGGACTGTTTAGGAGGGCTTGGAGTGATAGGATGAGAGACAATGGTTTCAAACTGGAGCAGTGGAAATCTAGGAGGAAGTTCTGCACAACTAGAGTGGTGAAATCCTGGAACAGGCTGCCCAGGGATGCCATTGAGGCTCCATCCCTGGAGATGTTCAAGATTGAGCTCAATGTGGCCCTGGGCAGCCTTCTGTAATTGGAGGTGTCCCTGCTGCCTGCAGGGAGGGTTGGACAAGATGCCCTTGGAGGGTCCCAACTCGATGCAATCCGTGATGGGAGCCTGGGAATGAGACTGGCATTAAGGGAGGGGCTTGCTTTCTTTGGCAGTTCTGTGTCCTTCAGGAATGAATCTGTTCCCTGGGGCTGTATCTGGGGAATATCACACAATCTTTTAATGTCTTTCCCCTCCCTACACCCTCTGAAGACAAGAGGGCTATTATCTCCAGCTTCCCTACAATGGGAAGCTCAAGTGCCAAGCTGGGTTTGGGCAGCCTGCAATGTGCAGCTCTGAGCCCCATCAGATGCTGCCCACAGCCTGAGGCACAGAAATCTCTCTGCAAATTTTGTCTGGCTGTGGGCCAGACTCTGATCCTCAAAGACATTTAGGTGCCTAATTTCTACAGAGGCATTTAGAAGCTTAATCCTGTTAAAGAGGCAATTCCAAGTGGCAAGCTGAACTCTCTCCTCCAGTTCCCTATCAAAGCAGGGAGCTGAGCCTGGAAGTCAGGCAGGGAAGGCTGAGCACAACCCTCCCTCCTCTCCTTTCATAGAGATTTCCCTGAATTAAATGACCAGCCTCAGCTTCCAAGCCTGATGGTGGTGGTCCCTTCCAGTTACTTAAAAAAGGACCTTTCTTTCCCCTTCTCACAAAGCCAACACAGACAGGCTGCCAGAATTCCCACCACAAAGGCTTCCCCCTCTTCTGCTCAGATGGAAACTGTTGCCACAACTAAGCAGCAGATTGAGAAGCAAGGAGGAGGGGGGAGAAAAAAGAGAAGAGAATCTCTGTGATGCTTGATATCTTGTAATGTGTTAACAAGCCCCAAATTTACCCTGTCAATAAGAAACCCCAAGAAGAGTGGAAGCAACTTGAACCAGAGGAGTGTCTGCCATCCTGCTGCTCTGGCTTTCACTTCTAATTTTGGCAAACAAAGTAAACAGGGAAAACAGAGTGTGTCTGGGCAAATTGCTCTCACAGAAAATATGGGCTTGTTTTTGAGCCTCCTCTCCATTTGCATTTTAGGCTGTGATGGGACAACAAAGGAGAAAAGATTTGCATTGAGATCAAGGCAGAGAAGGGCAACAGGGCTGGTGAGAGGCCTGGAGCACAAGCCCTGTGAGGAGAGGCTGAGGGAGCTGGGGTTGCTTAGCCTGGAGAGGAGGAGGCTCAGGGGTGGCCAGCCTGATCTAGTGTGGGGTGTCCCTGCCCATGGCAGGGGGGTTGGAACTAGATGATCCTTGTGGTCCCTTCCAACCCTGAATCATACTATGAACTCATTGCTCTCTACAACTACCTGAAGGGAGGTTGTAGCCAGGTGGGGGTTGATCTCTTCTCTCTAGCAACCAGCATCAGAACAAGAGGACACAGTCTCAAGCTGTGCCAGGGGAAGTTTAGGCTCGAGGTGAGGAGAAAGTTCTTCCCAGAGAGAGTTGTTAGCCATTGGAATGTGCTGCCCAGGGAGGTGGTGGAGTCCCCATCCCTGGAGGTGTTCAAGAGGGTCTTGGATGTGGCACTTGCTGCCATGGTCTAGTCATGAGGTTTGTGGTGACAGATTGGACTTGATGATCTTTGAGGTCTCTTCCAACCTTGGTGATACTCTGTGTGGGCAAACAGCCTTCACAGTAGCAATAAACACTATGCTTAGCTTACCTCCTATTAGCTTTCAATTACTCTGTCACTTGAGTGTTCAAATCCTTTGGGTTGCCTAAAAAATGATGCACTCAGCTTAAAATATGAACTGGAACTCTAGAGCTGCCACTGCTCTGGACCTGCAGATCCATGCTTGGCTAGTGTGTGGGGTTCAGTGTGACCCAGGCTGGGTGGAGAAACTGAATCAATTAATTAATTATTGTTTTGGTTGAAAAAGACCTCAGAGATCCTCCAGCAACCCAACATCAATCACCATGGCCCCAAGTGCCATGGCCACAGGCTTCCTGAACACCTCCAGGGCTGGGAACTCCACCACCTCCCTGGACCGCCTGTGCCAGTCCCTGACCACTCTTGCCACAAAGAAATCTTCCCTAATCTCCAACCTGAACCTCCCCTGGGGCAACTCTAGGCCATTCCCTCCTGTTCCATAACCTGATACCAGGGAGAGGAGTCCAACCGCTAACTCCTCACATAGATCAAAGCAGTCATTTGTTCTCTGTGATAATGAGTTACCTGCTCTGGTTTTGCTGTTGATGCATATTGAAGTATTTATGAGCTAGGAAGCTGATGAACTTTACTGCTCCATCCCTGGAGACATTGAAGTTCAGCCTTGATGTGGCCCTGGGCAGCTTGATCTAGTTGGAGGTGTCCCTGATGGCTGCAGGGGGATTGGACAATATAACCTTTGAGGGTCCCTTCCAAACCAATGCAATCTGTGAACCTGGTGCAGTCTTTGCTGCTCTCATTCCTAGAAGCAATTGGAAAGGGAGAGAGCAACTTGAGGCTACCTGGAGGGACCAGCCAGTTAGCAGTGCCAGAAATGAAACATGGAAAAAAAGCTGCCTGCCACTTGAGAGGATTTATTATCAGGAAGCTGTCAGTCAGTGGCAGAAAAGTAAAAGGGAGCAGAAAGAAACAATTTAAGGGGGGGAAGAAAATAGAAGCAGACAAGGCAGAGCAGAAGCCATCTCATGAAACCCTTATTTCAAGTAATGTTTGCAAAATTGCTTTTTCTCTCAAGCCTGGTGAGGGGGAAAAGCCACATTGATTCTTCTCCTTATCTTTGATTCCCAGTTCTGGAGCGAGTGAACCCTTCTGGCTGAGGGAATGAGAGATGTACCTGAAAGGTTCAGTAGATGCTCAGGGGCCCAAAGCCACGTTAATCCTTACCCTCATGGTCAAACATGACCACCCCAATGGCTAATGGAGTTCAGTGGCTGGAAGGGGAAGGTAAATATTCAGGCCTTACCTTTAACACAAAGCTATGAACAGGGCTGACATTTCCTGTGTGTTCTCTGCATGTTCAGCTCTGCCTTCTATTAATGTAAATAGAAGAGGAGCCTGGATCTGAGAGCAAGCAGATCTCACCCCCTGCCTTCCCTTTTCTTTCCCCCCAGTGCTTGGAATAAGCAGTGAATTTGCTTGGTTTGAATGTCAGGAGTGCAATAATACCTCTGATATTAATCATCACAGGTGCATGGGAAATTAAAAGGAGGGAGGCATCAGTCAAATAAAAATGCAAACTAAGTTTGCACACATTTTTGGCTTGTCTGAGGTTATTAGGTCTAATATTAGGTCTCCAGTCCTGCCCTGGATGTTGGCTTCATGCAAATCTTAACCTACTTTCCAGTGCTTCCAACCTTTCCTGCCTTCACTAGGAAACTGTGTGGTGGGTTTGTGTGCTTGCTGCTCCACTTCAGTTGATTTTTCTTTCACTTGGACCCTCCCTGCCATGTGGGGAGGCAGAATGTGGTTCAGTGGCAGTAGCTTAGCAGTAGTGATGGGATTGACCTGTAGGTGAGCAGTTGGACTTGATGATCCCAAAGGTCTCTTCCAACCTGAAGAGTTGCATGATTCTATGGCTGGTTACTGTGCTGCTACAGCCTGCTCTGCCCTACCCACAGAGTGCAAGGTAAACAGGAGAGATGCTGATCCCTCCCAGCCTGCCTAGGAGCCAGCTGGAGACCAGTCTTGTTGTTTGCATGAGGCATCCTTCCCCCCAAACCCACAGAGAATGCTGGAACCCATTCAGAGCACCACATGCGTGCAGACAAAGCTAATGTGACAGCCAGGGGTTTCTAGACAAGAACTGGCCTGGCCAGATGTAATAAGAGAAGCAATAGGGAGTGTGAAGCTAATGAAATTTCAGCCTATGAAAGAGACACCCAACCTATGTAGGCCTGAAGGAGAAATGTGTAGAACTATTTGAGCTGTCTGCAGCGTTGTAGATGCTGCTCATGCTCTGACAGACACAATTATTTAGTGTTTGTCTTACACTAGCACCCAGAGGCTTCCACTGAGATCTGGGCCCTTGTGCAGGGGAAGAAATGTCATGAAAAATTTATTGTCTGCCCAGCCAAGAGGGCTGGCAGTGGCTGAGGAAGCCATCAGGGAACTGAGATCTGGTGCAGCTCAGCTCTTGCTGCTGCTTCTGATGCTGCCAGCTGCAAATCAAACTAGGGCTGCCCCTAGCCTGGGGCAGAGATGCTCTCTGGGGTGGGCTTCTGGCATGCAGTGTTTCAAGGGGGGAGGGGGGTGTGTGTTCTGTGCCACTGTGTGCTCATTAAGGGAGACAGAGCACCCTGCACCCAAGACTCCAGCTCAGCTCTTGCTGTGCACTCAGAGGAAAAGTGGAGTGAGCTAATGCTGTGACAAGGGTCAGTGAGGATGGAGGGGATGTAGGAATGGCTTGAAGCTGGAAAAGAGCAGATTTAGACTGGATATTAGGAAGAAATTCTTTCCAGTGAGGGTGGTGAGACACTGGAATGGGTTGCTCAGAGAGGTCTTGAGTGTCCCCTCCCTGGAGGCGTTCAAGGCCAGTCTGGATGAGGCCTTGAGCAACCTGGCCTGGTGGGAGGTGTCCCTGCTCATGGGAGGGGGATTGGATCTGGATGATTTTTATGGTCCCTTTCAACCCAAACCTTTCCATGAGTCTGTGTATGTTAGAGAGCAAAATGCTGTGACCAGCCATTAGCTTGAGACCTGGAGAGGAGGCCTCGTGGTACTGAGACTTCTACACATTCTCCTCCAGAGCATTAAGTGCTGTGCCAGAAAGTGTCATCATCATTGATTAGAACTCAGCTGAAGTTGCCAAATAAATCAGCAGAGTGCATTTCATGATAGGTTATCTCTGCTCTGTTGTTGTTTGTCCTCTTGCTTGTTAGGCTAAAAAAAAAATCAGTGATTTGCAGTTGGGCTTCTCATTAGCAGAGTGGCTGTTCCACTGCAGCCATGGAGTTGTAGGGAGGTGTGCTAACAAATCTGACATGACTGCTGAAAAAACTACAGATTACAGTGACATTGGGGTCTAGGTGACATTCATCTTTAGCCTTTGTGCAGTAACAGGGAACAGCACAGGGCTGAAATGTTAGCAAGATAGTCTGGGACTACTTTATGTCCACTTTCATCAGAGGGCAAAATAAATAAACAAGTTGGGGGAGGTGTGTGGATGGCACCTAAGGAACCAAAGCAATATAATAGGCTCCCTAGGGCATATGGGAGACTCTTCCTGAGATAAAGGAGACAAAAATCTCTGCAGATAACATGCAGAATGACCTTCTCAAGGCAGCCTGAGCGTTATCTTCAGGTTCCAAATATTGGCAAAGCTTCAGTGAAGAAGCTGAGATTCATCTGATTTACTCCAGTTAGAGCTCATTGGGTAATTGTACATAGCCAAGGAAAAAGTTATGCCTTGTTTTAGTCAATTCAGTGGAAGTCATCAGGCAGCAGAAGTCCCTTTCCATGGGTGTGATTGACTTCATCTTGTTAGAAATGGCCTCATTAGCTTGTAGAGCACAAATTGACTGCCTGAGCACTAACCTGAAAGAGCAGGAGGTGCTTGTGCACAGAAATCGTCGAGCCAGGTGCATGGGAAGCTGAGTTTTGAGTGTGTGCAGCCACAGGAGCACTCAGAGCCAGCAGGCGTGCACAGGCAGGGGAAGTGCTTTCACAAGTGGCTGCTTAGGTGTGTAGCAAAAGGCTGTGCAGCTGCCTGTGACACTGCACACACCTGAGCACAAACAGCTGGCCTGTGGCAGAATGAAAGGATGCTGTGATAAAACTGCCAGGAAGACTCCCTGAAGCTGCTACCAAAGTCACATTGATCTGTGCTAGATGAAAACCTCCTCTTGAGGCTCAGGGCCAGCAAAACTTGCTGCAGACCCCAGTCCTGTTTCTCCTAGGAACTGGTGATAGTGTGCCAGGAAGAGTCAGTGAAAGCTTTAATGCCATTCATATTTCATGGATTCACAGAAGGGGTTGGGTTGGAAGGCACCTTCAAGATCATCCAGTTTCAACCCCCACTGCCATGGACATCTCCTACCAGCCCAGGTTGCTCAAGGCTTCATCTGACCCTGAACACTTCCATGGAGGAAGTATCCACCACCTCCTTGGGCAACCTGTTCCAGTGACTCCCTACCCTCACTGTCAAGAATTCCTGTCTGATATTTCCAGGACAATGAAAAGCCACAGCTGCATGAAGTCCATCTCTGACCTCAGACACTGGTACCATTTCTCAGGTCCACAGATGAGCCAGGGATTGCCCTTTCCTTTTGAAAGGAGCAAGGAGACCTGGCTGCTCCTCTGTTGCTCGTTGCCACTAGGTGTGCAGCGTAATTTTCTGCTTCCATCAGTTGTGTTTCCTTGCCAAGATGCATGTTACCTCTGGGAGCCCTTAGGGGTCCATTTACTGGAGATAATTAATTAAATTAACAGCCTTTTGTAGCTGTGCTTGGAGGTTCCTGTAACAAATGTGCTTTGAAACAAGAGGCTGGGCTTCGACAGCCACTACAAACAGAGTGCAGGTTAGAACTCCTGGCCACATTTTTTTTCCCTGGCATTAATCAGGAAACAGTCAACTTGTGCCAAGTTCCCCTCTGCAAGAACACAGCTCCTTTTATCCCCTCCTCCCCCTCCACACCTTTTGTGTTTGTGTTCTCCCTGATAGGTGTAGAAAATCTGGTTTTCCATGCATACCAAAGAGTCAAATCTTTAAGCACTCTGTCAGCATGATTGCACATTGATTGTTCATAATATTTCATATAATGGAATTAAGTCTCATTAAAATAATCTCTCTCCCCCATGAGGCAGGCTTGTTTAGCCTCCTGCTGACTCCCAGGATTTGCCCCTCGTGCTAATAAATAGCTACACCCCTTGCAGCCATTCCCTCCTCTCTGGAAGACAAGCAGGAGAGAAATGGGGAGGATCAGTTGCTGTGAATATTGCTCCCACCCAGTGGCTCTTGCTGAGTGGTGGAGAAGGAAAAGATCAGACCCTTGGTGCCATGAATCATAGAATGGTCTGGGTTGGAAGGGACCTCCAGAGGTCATTTAGTCTAACCGCCTCTGCAGTAAGCAGGGGCATCCTCAACAAGATCTTGGTGCCATGGCTTAGTTAGTCATGAGGTGTTGGGTGATAGGTTTGGCTTGATGCTCTTTTGAGGTCTCTTCCAACCTTATTGATTCTATGATCAAGGCTTCCAGCCTTCAATGGAAAGATCAGGCTATATCAGTCTGGAGGTGTTCAAGAGGGGATTGGACGTGGCACTTGGTGCCATGGTTTAGTCATGAGGGCTGTGGTGACAGGTTGGACTTGGTGATCTCTGAGGTCTCTTCCAACCCTGATGATTCTGTGAGGAGGGGATGGATTTAGGCTTGGGGAGGGGGGATTTAAATTAGACATTACAAATAAATTCAGTGAGGGTGGTGAGACCCTGGAACAGGTTGCCCAGGGAGGTTGTGGATGTCCCCTCCTTGGAGGTGTTGATGAAGCCTTTGGGCAACCTGGGCTGGTGGGAGGTGCCCCTGCCCATGGCAGGGGGATTGGAATTGGATGATCTTTCAGATCCATTCCAAACCATTCTAGGAGTTATTTAAATCCCCTCTTGTTTTAGCAGTGATGGCCCTGCTGGGTTATAATTATCCATGGCCTTCCACACCATTCCACTTGGGGTCACAGATCATGGCTTTAGAGAATCTATTCAGCTGAAAGGTCAATCAGCTGGTAGAAGCTATTTCCTTTTCTGTTCAGCTGAAGGTAAAAGAAAGTGAGTTGGTCTGCATTTCAATGAACTCCATGCTGAGAGCTGTTCCAGCAATTGCTGCTGTGCCACAGAAATCTGCCTCTTTCATTCCCAGAGTCGTTGTGAGGTGTGTATGGGCAAAACCAGATAGAATAAAATGAGGACTCTGTGAAAACTTCAAGTGACACAAGGGAAAACTTCAGGCAGACCTATGCTCTGGGCTTTTTAGGGGCTACCTGTGTACTGCACTAAGGTAAATTCTTTTCATTCACCTTCTGGAGCATTGTGTCCAGTTCTGGAGCCCCTGAGGACATGGACCTGCTGGAGTGGGTCCAGAGGAGGTCACAAAAACCATCAGAGGGCTGGAGAACCTCTGCTCATGAGGACAGGCTGGGATACTTGGGGCTGTTCAACCTGGAGAAGAGAAGCCTCTGAGGAGATCTTAGAGCAGCCTTCCAGTACCTGAAGGGGCAACTGGAGAGCTTGGGAGGGACTTCTTACAAGGGCTTATTGTGATAGGACAAGGGAGGATGGATTGAAGCTTGAGGAGGGCAGATTCAGGTTGGAGATGAGGAAGAAATTCTTGACAGTGAGGGTGGGGAGATACTGGAACAGGTTGTCCAGGGAGGTTGTGGATGTCCCCTCCTTGGAGGTGTTGATGAAGCCTTTGAGCAACCTGGACTGGTGGAAGGTGTCCCTGCCCATGCAGTGGGGTTGGAACAGGATGATCTTGAAGGTCCTTTCCAGCCCAAACCATTCTATAATTCATTCCTTTGTGACTGCAGTGAGAGGAAAAAGAAGCAACACTGCATTTTTCTATTTTGACTGCAATTATCCATCAAGAGATCTGCTTAATCTCATGGTGTGGAATTGATTCTCTTTCTTCTACCACACTTCTATTTTGGGCTGCCTGCACTCAGGCTCACAGCCTGAACAAGAAGATTATGGGATTACTCAGAGAGCAGCAGCAGCTGACTGGGAGCTGGTAGCTTTCAACCATAGACCAGCTCCATGGGGACTTGTGACTACCTGATTGTCCCAGCTGGCTAAACTCAAAAGGCTCCTATGGAAGACTAAGTCAACTGTGGAGCAGCTTGAGCAATTTTTAGCATGCAAGGTGGGCTTCTGCTGTGAGAAGGGTTCAGATGTGTGCTAGAAGTGGCTGGCTCCAAATTACAGGAGAGCCAGGTTTGAATTTCCTAGCCTGGCTGTGGCTCCTGATGCTGCAGGCTTTGGGTTTTGGGGAGATGTTACTTACCCCCCCCAAAAAAAATCAGGTAATTGTTATGTAAAAAAAACCCAGGGACCAAGGAACACCTTCCAGGACCTTGCCCTTAAGTTGTAGTTTGATTGTTTCCAGAATCACCTTTCTCTTTCTCCTGCCTATTATCTTTTCTACAAGGATCTTAAAGCTCAGCTACTTGTATCTTGTTCTTGCTCTGTTAAGCAGATTGCAGCAGTACCAATATGTCCTTAGACTAGAATAGAATTAACCAGGTTGGAAGAAACAGGGCCCAATTGCACAGGAAATGTCTGAGAACTCCCAATGAAATGTGGTCCTGGAGACTTCATTGGCTACTGGAAGAGATTGAGGGCCAGTGCAGAGTTGTTGTTGTCAGCTCTCCAGGTGCATAATGGGCTGCAGCTTCTATTAAGGAATGTGTGGCAGACTGAGGATTGCATTTTAGGCTTCAGCATCCCAGCTCAGTGTGTTTAATACCCAACCATCAGACACCAATTTCAGCCTTCTTTTACCTCAGGTGGGTGTTCAGGTACACTGCAGCATTAAGGACACCCAGACAATGTGTTTCTCAGCACTCTGCCAGTCTGCATCAAGCCCAGTGGCACACCAGGATCTTCTTACACTACACATCCCCTGAGAAGCAACAGATCAAACTGCTAGGGTTCCTTTCTCATGCCTGCATGGTGCTTTGTGATGATACTAAAATCCCCATCATCTTCTCTGCCCATCATGCATATCAAATGCCCCAAAATACAGGACAGGCTGCTGGCTCCAAATGAGAGCCCCAGGAAAACTAATGACGTGGGATCAATTTCTTTAGTCTTATTGACGTTTCTATATCGCCTCACAGCTGGAGGACTCTGCCTTCTTTGATATAAATAATCTGCCACAATAAAAATGAAAGCAAGCCACATTTGCTGGGGAGAGGCTTAAGATAGAGAGTACACTGAAGTGTAATGGGCAGGAATGATCAGGGAAGTGTAGGGAGCTTTGTGTTGGAACAGGATGGAGAAGCAGGGCTGGAGCTCTTGCCAGCTCTTGCAGTGCAGTAGCCTAAAACTCTTTGGACTTTCACTCCTTCCCAAACTTTCTCTGTGAATTCAATTCAAATATGGTCTCCCTAAAGTGCCCACAACTGCACAACTTGAGCACTGGGACTTATCAAAGCCAGGGAAGTGCCTTTCAAATGAAGCATTAAAGTTAGAACATTTCCAGGCCTCCTCCAGATGTGTTGTCTGATCTGCTTTTAAAAACCCAGAAGGCAAAAGCCCCACAAACAAACAATAAAAATCAAACAAGAATGCCCCAAACAACATTTGAGGGAGACTGGACATATAGGAGCTGTATGTTAGGGTGGAAGGCCTGAGGAAAAGGCAAGACTCTAAGATCACACCTGGCAACAGGTGCATAGGGCGTGTTGCCAAGGCAGAGGTTAACATTGTGGAGCAGAGCTGTATCTTGAAAGAAGGAATCCTCCCCTTCAAGGCTTTCCCCTGGAGTTAGTCATTGAACTGCCAATGCATAGGAACCCAGTTGAAGCAGGGTTTTTGGTTTCCAAGGGCTGGGAGCCACAGGCTTGCTGTTGCTGATGGCTATTGTGCTGTCAACAGCTCTGTAAACTCAGCAAGCTGAGGTGTACCACAGCTGAGAACATAAGCATCCTTTGGACCTGGGCTTTTCCCCAGCAGCCTGAGAGGTGCACAGCAGTTAGACCTTCCTCTGCTGGTGTTAGCTAGGAAAATATGGGACTGGAAGTGCTTGAGAATGGATCTGTCTGACTTCTTTCTCCACATCTCTTGCCATGCTGCCATAAGGCTTGATAAAAGAGTGGAAAATACAGCTGGGCTCCGCCTGCCACAAGATTCATTTATTTCCATGAAGGAGTCAAATTTTCATCTACAAACCATCAATATTTCAAAGGGATGGTGAAGCCCAGAGTGGGAGAGGAGGGCTCCCTCGGTCTCAAAGCTCTTGTCATACTTAAAAGTTCACTACAGAAAAATCTGATGCTTAATAAATTGGAGTCCTCTCTGCCTTAAATCATTTTTACAGCAATTGCAGAAGAAAATATAATTATTACAAACTGGTCATTTGTTACTAGGAAATCTCATTACACTGACTTCATGCTGGAAGGTTTGGGGGATGATGGGAGGGTAGAAGAGGCAAGGACCTGGTGGAGAGGTGGGAGAGAAGTCTCTTAATTGCAGATTGATTATTTCTTGTGATTGAATGTAGAACCTAATGGGCTCATCCTTTTTAGGGGGGCAGGGGAGAGCTACAGGGATCTCTTTATCTTCCTTGATCTGCTGGTGTGGCATGCTAATGGCCTGGGGATAGAGGGATTACCTCTGGAGAACTTGCAGAAGCACAGTTCAATGAAGTCATGGATCAGGACTTCTTTTCAGCCTGGATCAGCTATTTAATGCAGTGTTATCTCATCATATCTTTATGTCACACAGAACTAATACCATGGCTCTTGTGCCCTGCAACCAGTCAGCTTTGCAGCTGAGCTGGGGAGATGATTGCCTGTCTATATCCAAAGCATTGGAACAAGATGCTAAGGGAGGTGACAGTCATTAACTCTGGAGGGGGTTCCCCATGGGCATGGCCACAGTGGTGTTAGGTTGGTGGTTGGACTGGATGATCTCAGAGGGCTTTTCCAACCACAATTGTGTGATTCAGAGGGCCAAGCTGGCTTTGTGTCAGCTGGCTCAGTGTCTGCCTACAGTATCCAAGCTTGCCTTAGAAGGTGGGAAAGCAGTGGTCTTGTTTTCTTGTGCTGACCTCTTTGCCATCACAGAACTCCTCACATCTCACCTACCCTCATCTCAGCCACGCTCACAGCAATGTGTCTGCTTGGGTGCATGCAGATTGAGCACATCTACAAGGTGGCAATGCTCTTAAGTGGGGGCTTGATTTAAGGTAGAGTCTCTCAGCAGCCAAGTAACTGCCTTGTGAATTAAGGCTTCATTATCATTTCTGAGCAGCAGATCTGCAAGGACAATGTGCAGAAATCATAGGGGGAAATGGCTGCTGCTAAGGGGAAAGTGATTTTTCTTGTGCTTAATATTCTTTAAGAGGAGAAGAATGTTGTGTGTTTTGACATCAAAATGGAGCAATTGTTTTTGTGGAACGATTTTTCTCCAGCTTTAGGCCTTTTTAGTGATGTCTTATCTTGGAGCCTTAAAAAAAAACAACCCCACAACACCCTGCTGAAATATGACAAATTGATAGACCATAATGATCTAATTGTGCATAGTGTCTTTCTGAGAATGAGCATAAAGAGCAAGAATCTGTGCTAGGGTTTTAAGATAAATGATTTCTGGACATGTAGATTGTTTTTTTTCCCCCCTCAGCATTTAGAACAATATCTATCACTTAGCCACTGTGTTTCCTCCCCCAAAGACTGCAAAACCTTTTGCAGTCCTGGGTGAAGGTTATTCAAATATTGGAGTATTTAGTGGCAAGCTCAAATGTTAGGGAAACAAACTTCCTGTTGTTGTTGTTGTTGTTCGGTTGCTAATCCCTGCTTAGGATCTTCAACAACTACAGGCTGGGGTCAGAGTGGCTGGAGAGTGGCCAGGCAGAGAGGCACCTGGGGGTGCTGGTTGATGGTAGGATGAACATGAGCCTGCAGTGTGCCCAGGCAGCCAGGAGGGCCAATGGCATCCTGGCCTGCATCAGGAAGAGTGTGGCCAGCAGGAGCAGGGAGGTCATTCTGCCCCTGTACACTGCACTGGTCCAGTTCTGGGCCCCTCAGTTTAGGAAGGAGGTTGACTTGCTGGAAGGTGTCCAGAGAAGGGCAACAATGTTGGTGAGGGGCTTGGAGCACAGCCCTATGAGGAGAGGCTGAGGGAGCTGGGGTTGCTTAGCTTGGAGAGGAAGAGACTCAGGGGTGACCTTATTGCTCTCTCCAACTCCCAGAAGGGGGGTTGTAGACAGGCAGAAGTTGATCTCTTCTCCCAGGCAGCCAGCACCAGAACAAGAGGATACAGTCTCAGGCTGTGCCAAGGGAGGTTTAGGCTGGAGGTTAGGAGGAAGTTTTACAGAGAGAGTGATTGCCCATTGGAATGGGCTGCCTGAGGAGGTGGTGGAGTCCTCATCACTGGAGGTGTTCAGGAGGAGACTTGATGGGGTGCTTGGTTGCATGGTTTATTTGGTTGGGTGGTGTTGGGTGATAGGTTGGATGTGATGATCTTGAAGGTCTCTTCCAACCTGGTTTATTCTATTCTAAAAAATAAATAGTGGCTGAAGCACTCCTCCAGCCCCCAGGGAACCATTATCTATCTTTCATGGGCTCACTAGAAGAGCAAGAGAACAAAAGCAGTTTTAGAAGGGGGTGGGAAAAAATCCTCCAAGGGCAGAACCCTATCCTCCAACCACCACAATAATTGTGGTGACTAAAAGCTTTGGCAGCTCTGTATTTTTTCTACAGATCCTTCTCTTGACAGAAACTGTTCCCTTACCTCACCTTGAGTTTGAAGCTGTGTTGTGGTGTTTTAAAGGTTCTTTTTCTCCTTCTGATTATAGCCCACCAGAAAAATCAAATGTCAGCTAGCTTTGGGGTTGAAATTTTGGCCCCTGTTTTGCATCTGAAGTAAGGGAAATTGGGGAATTATTTGCTCCACATGGCATAAAAATGAGGCTGCACAGTCAGGAGAAATGGAGAAGCAGAGTAGGAATAAAAAGGGAAAGGAAAGGAAATAGAAGAAGAAACAGGAGAAGTAGAAGGAAAAGGAAAAGAAACAGGAGAAGGAAAAGGAAAAAAGAAGGGGAAGAAGGAAAAGGGAGACCCCAGATTAAAAACAACCCAAAGCAGAAGCCTTGGAATCTGGTGAAGATAAAGGATTTAGCATCTCCATGATTTGCATTAGCCTAGGAACATTGCATTGCAGTGTTGCTGGCAGTTGGCTGAGAAATGCTTCTGCCTCTTTGAAATGTTCTTGCTGCTTAGGGGAGAGGTGCTGATGAGCAGTGAGGGTTGGATGAGCTGCTCTTTAGTCGTGGTGGGCTGTGTTGTGCTGTCAGGAGACGTGGGGTTTGTCATTCCTCTCTGAGAAGTGGCCCTTTCAGGCATATGAAAATAGACCTTCTTTGAGCCTTTGCAAGCCTGACATGATAAGCTTATTTAGAACTGTTGCAGGGCTTGTCTCTGAAGGATGGCTCTTTGACTTGTTATTACAAGGGGAAAGATCCTACAACTGACAGAGGAGATGTCACCCAGCTGCTTATACATCCAGCAGGGAAACAGCTGTGGCAGAGTGGCACATCTGATGCAGATGTAGCTCTGTCCTTTCAGCAACATTCCTCTGTCCAGCTCTGTTCCTGGAGGCAGGGGAAAGCTGTTTCTCAAAGCAATTAGAGCTGTAGTGAGCCAGGTCCCTTTTCAATGCTGCCAAGTTCTGCAAACCTCCTCTCACCAAAATTAGTGCCTTCCAGTCTTGGCCTGACTTCATGCAAAGTGGAGAGCTTGCAGGATCCTGCCTGATTTCATGCAGGACTCTGCACAGGGCAATCTGTTGAACAAGAGGAATCTGAATTGCTTCCAAGCAGCAGAATGTGGGCTGGGTAAGCAGGTCTTAAATGTTAAATGATCCCTAAGGTCCCTTCCAACCTAAGCCATTCTATGAAAGCTATTTCAGTGACCCATGCAGACCATGAAACCCAGCCAGATAATCAGGGGGAACTTTGGAGGCTTTTCATACCAGCAAGGAAAGGAGAAGGTTGCAGTCCTCACTTTGTTGAATGACCTAAAAAAGCCCCCCAAAAGCTGTGGCCTTGTAATTGTGGAAGTATCATAGAATCAACAAGGTTAGAAAAGACCTCAGAGATCATCAAGTCCAACCTGTCACCCAAGACCTCATGACTACTAGACCATGGCACCAAGTGTCACATCCAACCCCCTCTTGAACACCTTCAGGGATGGTGACTCCACCTTGTGGAAGTAGTAGACCAGGAGAGAACAAAACTCTCTTGGAAGACAAAGTCTGGAGAGCAACCACCTTCCCAACAGCCCATACAGAGCAGGACAGGAAGGGGCAGTTGGATGGCAGAGTTTGTACAGGCTGCTGGAGCAGTGTACCCCCCCAAAAAATACACATCACCCCCCCACCCCCCTACCTGCCATGCACTTCCTGCTCCATCCACCAGCCCTGATGTCACCACCACTGTAGCAGGGAGGGGTGTCAGTCACAGCAGTCATGTTTGTGTGCTCTGAGCCAGGCTCTGCTTTGTCTGTCTGATGTTCAAGTTCCATCCCAGCTGTGACAATCCTATCTGATCATTAATAACACAATAATGAAATAGTGACTGCAGAGACACTTGGATAATCATCTGAGCAAAGGCTCATTAGTGCTGCAGAACAATCACTGCTGTGTAATAACAGATCCCAGGAAATTTCAATTAAAGCTGGAACTCTGCTGCAATTTGATGTTGTTTCCAGCCAGCCAGAGATTGGTGGAGTTGCAGTCAGCCAGCACAATGCAAGCTTCTCCAGCTCAAACACTTCCCATGGGTGGGAGGTTGGCTGCCTGTTGGATTCTCTGCTTTCCTGCATTTCACAGATTGCATTGGGTTGGAAGGGGCTCTCAAAAGGCATCTTGTCCAACCCCCTGCAGTCAGCACTTGCAAATAGATCAGGGTGTCCAGGGCCACAGCAAGGCTGGCTTTAAATGCCTCCAGGGATGGGGCCTCAACCACATCCATGGGGAACCTGTTCCAGTCTTTGATCAGTCCTCCTCCTGATGTCCAACCTAACTCTGTCCTGCTCCAGTTTCAAACCATTGCTCCTATCACTCCAAGCCTTTCTAAACAGTCCCTCCCCAGCCTTCCTGTAGGTTCCATTCAGATATTGAAATACAGCCATAAGGTGTCCCTGGAGCTTGCTTTTCTCTAGGCTGAAGAGTCCCTTTTCTTTCCCTTTCATTCCTACATTTACAGGGCAAACAGGAGTGGATGTTGCTCCCTGCAGCACCACTCTACTGCCATGCTGATCTGACTGATTTGGGATGCTGCACTTCAGGAAGGCACTCCCAATACTCTGATGCTGTGTGGAGGAGCAGAGATGTAGGCATGTGGCAGAGCAGAGAGATAGCTGTGACTGCATAGGGCTGGAGTCAGGGGGTAGCAGTCCAGAATTTGCCCCAAACTGTGCTTCAGTTCTTTGTGCTTGAGGAAGGAATAGGTTTTGCACTCTGTCCCTTGATTCTTTCCCTGCTGCTGAGCTGTGGAGGGCAGGAAGCAGTGGCTGCCTGTGCTTGTTCCACCCAAGAGCTGTTCTTCATTTGTCCTTGCTGTCCTGACAGCACTTGTACTTGCAGGGTGTTGTCAGCCTGCCTGGCTGCCCTGCAGCCCAGCTAGGTTTTTGTCCTTTGTCCTTGAGCAGGTAGCTCTGTGTCCTCACTGATAGGAAACAGAGGTCCCCAAACCTTTTGTCCATTCAGACCTGTGGTACTTTGCATGGATATTACCTGGCAGAACTCCAAAGTGAGTAATTGCATCTTGCCATCTAATTAAAATTCCTCCTGTGCCTTCAGATGGATGTTGTCTTCTCCTTCATTTCCTGGCCACCCTTTTTATCTTGCCCTTGTGGGCTGTTCAAGCCAGCTGTCATGTTCTCCACCCTGGGAAATGGATGGATGATGTGATCTAGGTGTGTATAGGAGTTTATATACTGCCTTAAGGGTGGATTGAGTGGTGAGGAACACACTTATTGTCCACAGTCAGCTAGTGGCTGCAGTTCAGGAAGGCTGCCTGCCAAGATCTGGGATAACTGCTATGAATGAGCAGGTTTCTCTCTCCTGCTGTGCCAGCCCTTGACTCTCAGCAGCTATGTCTCCTTGCAGGAGTGGTCAGCACTGTCACCTCTGCCTTCAGCTCAGGTCTCCAGGCCCCAGGGGTGCTGTTTTTGAAGGTCCTTTGCCTTCACGGAGCACACTGCCAGCACTGTGTGCTGGCTGCCACAATGTCACTGGGGGCTCTGTGAGAAAAAGAGCACAAAGGCAACCACACAAGACACATCCTGTGACCCAGGGACTGAGCCCATGAATCACAGCTGAATCAGTAGCTGGAGGAGACTCAAAGCAAACTTGAGAGGGGGGAGGAGAAACATCAGAAGTCATGAATATCTGCTTTTACTTGCAGAGCTGATCAGTTTATGCAAACCAAATGTGCTCTCTTGCTAGAGGTCTGCTTAGCAGTCACCTGTGGAGGCAGCTCATGTGAGTGTTTGGAATAGAAAGTAGCTTTGGTTTTAATAGTTGATCAAACCCCCATTTCAGTTTGTTTTTTTTCAAGCAGACTTGTGTTGTCATGTAAGCAGAAAGATCTTAGTGGTGCAGAGCAGCAGGTCAATGTGCATGCAGCAGACAGCAAGATTCAACTTTGATCTCCCACACTCTGGCTTTTATCTGGAGATGAATGTAATTAAGTCTCTTGGCATTGTTGCTCCCTGCTCTCCATTATGCATAGAATAGTTGTTTACATCTTCTGTTCTTTCCTTCTGTGTTTGCTGCTCCCCCTGTGTGAGGTGAGCAAGGGGCTACAAGGCTCCACAGCCTCCCCCCCCAATCATTTCCATGCTGTTGTGGAAGTGGTGGAGGGGTCAGCTAAAAGCCACTAGGGAAAGCCATTTGCTTAGAGTTCTCCTGCACATCCTTATTAGATGTGGAGCTGAATTCCGGATCTCCTGGAGCTCAAAAGGCAAAGAGGCAGCCCTGGAAACTGGTGATCTGTAGGGACTTGAGGGCTGTTACAGAAGAATGTTTCCAGAAAGGTGAGCAGCACATTCACCAAATTCTTGCTTTGTGCTCAAGAGGGAACAATATCTCATTTTTTTTTGGTCCTCCTTCCCTGATCTCAATCTTTGCCAGGGCTCCTTGGGGAAAATTCCTTCCCAACCATAACTAACTTCATCAGCTGCACCCTTATACCCCAGAGGGAAATTCCATTCCAGCTTCAGATTTCAGCATGATTCATTTTTGGTGCTGGATTCTTCCCAGCTGTTTACACCCACATCTCTTACAACCTGTAGACTTCCACCTTAACACTCACAAACATTGATCTCCAGTTGGTTGCAGGCCTTTCAGTGCATGCAGAGCCTGCCAATGCCTTGTTTCCAGCAGCTCTGCCAATGTGTTGAGAGGCTCTGGCTCACTCCCACCTATTGTTGTCCAAAAAGCCAGCTTTGAGGCAATGAGGGGAGGCAGGAATTTGTGGTAATTGGGAAAGAAACCTACTTCAGGGAAGGTTGGATGGAAGAGAGCATTCCAGAAAGCGTGCTGGCAATGAGGAGGTTCTGGCAGAGCACACTCACTGAGGCAGTGAGCAGGTGCTGGGGGTGCACTGGGGAGTGAGACTGCATTGGCTGAGGAGACTCAGACTCTGCCCCAGGTCACCTTGGCAGAGCTGCTGGTGCAGGACTGCATTCCCCACTCTTTGCTGCTGCTTCTCCATCTTGCCTTGCCAGGTGAAGCAGGGTGCATCCAGCATGGCTGCTGAATTGTATCTCCTCCTGACAGGTTTCTCCTCTTCTGTCTTGGCAGTGCTCTTAGTGCCTGTCATGTCAAGGAAGGGTTTGCCCAATTTGAATTTGTAGGAGTGTTTGTGCAGGTTTAGCCATGTGCAAAAGCATCTGCATGTGAGATGTGTTTATTTCAGGAGGCATTCTGGAGCCCCTATTACAAGAGGGATGTGGAGGTGCTGGAAGGTGTCCAGAGAAGGACCACAAGGATGATCAGAGGGCTGGAGCACCTCTCCTGTGAGGACAGACTGAAGGAGTTGGGGCTGTTCAGTCTGCAGAAGAGAAGGCTCCCAGGTGACCTCATTGTGGCCTTCCAGGATCTGAAGGGGGCTACAGGAAGGCTGGGGAAGGACTTCTCAGGATCTCAGGTAGTGCTAGGAGGAATGGAATGAAGCTGGAGGTAGGAAGATTCAGGCTGGATGTGAGGAGGAAGTTCTTCACCCTGAGAGTGGTGAAGCCCTGGAATGGGTTGTCCAGGGAGGTGGTTGGGGCCCCATCCCTGGAGGTGTTTAAGCCCAGGCTGGATGAAGCTCTGGCCAGGCTGATCTGGTGTGGGGTGTCCCTGCCCATGGCAGGGGGGTTGGAACTAGCTGATCCTTGTGGTCCCTTCCAACCCTGACTGATACTATGATACTATGTGTGAGTATTTACCATGAACCAGGAGTTAGAAGCTGACAGACCCATGTCCCTATCCCTGTCTTGTTCTGTTGACTCTCCTGCTGACTCTTACAGCACCCTGCTGTGACAGAGTGGTTCTTGTTCTTGGTTGGTTTGGGGTTTTTTTATGTGACAATAGTTCCTGTTAGGCTCCACAGGTTGTCCAACCCCACTGCAGTCAGCAAGGACAACTCCAACTGCATCAGGCTGCCCAGGGCCACAGCAAGGCTGATCTTGAGCATCTCCAGATGGGGCCTCAACCACACCCCTGGGCAACCTGTTCCAGGATTTCACCACTTTGATTGTGCAGAACTTTCTCCTGATGTCCAACCTAAATATCTCCATTGTCCCTCATCCTATCCTCAAAAGCCCTTCTAAATAGTCCCTCCCCAGCCTTCCAGCAGGGCCCCTTGAGACCTTGAAATGTAGATCCAAGGTCTCCCTAGAGCCTTCTCTTCTTGATCTGTCTCTTCATCTCCCTATATGTCCCTTTGTTGGTGGCTGATCCTTGGTCTCAGCCTCCTCACAGGCTAAAGGCATATCCAGAATGCAACTTTGCTCTGCTTGGAGCCCAGCAGTGAACTTGACAGCATGTGTCCCACCTGGAAAGAGGTCAGATCCAGATTTGTTTCTAGACTTACACAATTGCATTGAGTTAACTGAATTTTTACCCCAGGGATGGATCTGTCTCAGCCATATGTCCCAGAGCTAACTTGCTTCCCTCCCACCTTTTGAGATTGCTAATGAAGCAATATCCCCTGCAGAGAAAGCAGCCTGCTAAAATAGGCTTGTCTCATCCCAAGGGAATGGGTGTTAGCAGCAGAACAGGAGGAGAGAGAAAGATAGTGGAAATCAATCAACATCAGGACCTGATCCATGCTATTAAAATTGACAGGAGGAGTTTTTCAGGCCCATGACATTTGAAGTCCAGAGCACAACCTGAGCCAAGCTGTCAAAACATCCAAGTTCAAGAGTGTTTCTTGTGTTCCATTTTGTAGCCTTCTCCATTTTCTCTGAGTGTGATTAACCACTGGAGAAGCAGGGCCAGCTGGGGGATTTCCCTCCCTTTGGTTACCAGAGCACCCCTGCTGCCTGGATCCCATCAGCCTGCTGGGAAGGGGAGGGCAGGCAGATCTGTCTTTAGACCTGCTGCAGGCTGGGGAGGGCAGGTTGAGGGGTAATGAAGGCTAAGGAAGATGACTGCTTCTCAATACAGACACCATGCTTGTTAACTGGGAGATGCTATCCTAATTATCATAATTAGTGACTTGATGAGGATCTGCTGACACAATGCTCCTCGAGGGAGAGCAGTGAGGAGATTGGCTCAAGTCATGAAGCGACTAAGAGGTCTGCTACAAGCAGACTTTTCTGCTTCAGGTAGAATAGGGCAGCCTGATAGCCTGGTGTGCCTGGACATGACTGTGTGGTTACAGCTGGAAAAATGCAGCACCTCACCAGCTTGGAAGCTAAATCCTCATGAATCTCTTAATGAGGGTGAAGGAGATGCTTGTATCCTTGCCCAGGACATCACTTTGTGCCAAAGGAGGTTTAGGTTGGATAGTAGGAAGGTATTTTTTCTGGTTGGCTTTGTTGTAAGGGTGGTGAGGCACTGGAAGAGGCTGCTCAGGGAGGTGGTGGGGTCATCAGCCCTGCAGGTGTTCAAGAAATGCGTGGCCATGATACTTGGGGACATGGTTTAGTGGCCAGGGTGGTGTTGGGTTGATGGTTGGACTTGGTCTGAGAGGTATTTCCCAGCTGAAACAATTTGTGGCCAGCAGGAGCAGGGAGGTCATTCTGCCCCATGCTCAGTGTTGGTTAGGCCACACCTGGAGTACTGTTTCCAGGTCTGGGCACTTCAGTTTAGGAAAGATGTTGAGTTGCTGGAAGGTGTCCAGAGAAGGGCAACAAAGCTGGGGAGGGGTCTGGAGCACAACCCTGTGAGGAGAGGCTGAGGGAGCTGGGGTTGCTTAGCCTGGAGAAGAGGAGGCTCAGGGGAGACCTTCTTGCTCTCTCCAACTCCCTGAAGGGAGGTTGTAGCCAGGTGGGGGTTGGTTTCTTCTCCCAGGCAAGCAGCACCACAACAAGAGGACACAGTCTCAAGCTGTGCCAGGGGAGGTTTAGGTTGGAGGTGAGGAGAAAGTTCTTCCCAGAGAGAGTTGTTAGCTATTGGAATGTGCTGCCCAGGGAGGTGGTGGAGTCCCCATCCCTGGAGGTGTTTAGGAAGAGCCTGGATGGGGTGCTTGGTGTCATGGTTTAGTTGATTAGATGGTACTAGGTGAGAGGTTGGACTTGATGATCTCAAAGTTCTTTTCCAACCTGGTTAACTGTATTCTTTGATTCCATGTGCAATGCAGTTTCTGTGATTCTAGAGTTTAACAGGAGCTTTACCATGGCTACAACAAACACTGGAACTCTTAGCTCTTGATGTAAATCAATCAGAAAGGAACCAACAGTGAGGGGTGGGGGAGGAAAAAAAAGACACAAATCCTTAAATTCCATATAAAAATAGATAAAAGCAGCTGGCTAAGGGATTCTTACTGTGCCTTATTTAATAACTTCTTTAAGGACAAGAGAAGGAATTTAGCACACACAAACCCCTAGGTTTCTCATCAAGGGGTCATGAATGAGAGTTCAGGGCCAGCTTGAAAAGATCACTGATGGGGGGAAATCATCTGGATAGGAGAGGTGGGAAGTAAGGCCAGCTATGCAGTGTCCCCATCATCCTGTAGTCACATTCCCCCCTCTGCCTGCCAGAAGGGAACAGCTGCAATAATGCAGCTCCATTAAGATACCTCCAGTGCCTGTCAGATTTGCTCTAAGAGGATTCTGCTTATTACACACTAAGGGTTTTTTTCCTTGCATTCATAAATTTCTTCTGAGTAAGCAAATTAATAAGAGGTAGGAAGAAAGCATACCTCTGTCATGCCCTGGGATGCCTCTCTCATGCCCTGGGATGGGGCTGGGCAAGCAATTAAGATTCTGCCCTGTGCTAGCCTTCAGCAAAGGACACAGGTGAGAACAGGTTGGTCTCTACCTCTTTTAAGTATTGTTTCTACCTCATTTGGGCAGAGTTGTGTCCTAGGCTGCAGCCAGAGCAGTGGCCAGCAGGGCAAGAGGCCATTCTGCTGCTTTGCTCTGGTGAGACCCTGCCTCAAATCCTGTGCCTGGTTCTGGTGTCCCCAGCAGAAGGACACATTGCTGCTGGAGTGAGTCCAGAGGAGGCCACAAAAGATGATTCAAGGGCTGGAGCACTTCTGCTGTGCTGGCTGGGGGAGCTGGGGGTGTTCATGCTGGAGAAGAGAGGACTCCAGGGGGGACCTCAGAGATGCTTTCCAGTATCTGAAGGCATTTCCCAGGAAGGCTGCTGAGGGACTTTTCATTGGGAGTCTAGAGAGAGGACAAGGGGGAATGGTTTGATGGAGAGCAGGGTTAGACTGGAGCTGAGGAAGAAGTTCTTCAGTATCAGGGTGGTGAGACTCTGGAACAGGCTGCCCAGGGAGGTTGTGGGTGCCTCTTCCCTGTAGATGTTCAAAGCCAGATTGTATGAGGCAGTGAGCAACTGAGTCTAGTCGAGAGGGGTCCCTGCCCCTGGCAGGGGGATTGGAGTAGATGATCTTTAAGGTCCCTTCCAGTTCAAACCATTCTGTGATTTTGTTAATAACTTGAAGACACTAGAGGGAGAAGCTGCTTTCTGGGAGGACATCCAGAGCACCTGATGGGTAGATAAAGCTTTTCTCTTTCCTGTCTCTCAGACTGTTCAAGTACCATCTTCTGACCATTCTCTTGCTGGTATTTCCTTCATCCTCATGTCTTCAGTGACTAGCTGCATTCTTGTTTCTGGTTTCAGGTGCTCAGTTTTTGTCCTAATTTCAGCTGTTGAGCCTGAACTTCAAGGCCTGCAGCCCTGTCCTGTACAGCACCATCTGTCTGGTGTTAGGTGGGACAAGTGGTCCATATCACAGCTTAAACAGATGTTCTCCCTGACATTCTGAGAGCTTTCAAAGAATGGCTGTAAATTTGTTCTGTGTTTTCAGTGCCACAAGCACACAAATCAAAACCCTGGGCATGCCCTGGACAGATAAAGAAACCTCTGAGGATGGACAGCTTTATACAAAAGAGGCTGAGCATTGCTGCTACAGATGAGTGCAGCCTTCTCTGGGAAGAACTCTGTTTCCTTGGCATTTCCTGCCTTAGAGCTGCACCTCTGCCACTTTGGCCAGGGGCAGACCCCACCTCTCCCTTCCCCTTGCTGTTGTTATTATTTCAGGCTGGATCTGTCAACAGCTGAGTGTTAGCATCCTACACAGGAGTTTCATTTAATGCCTTTTCCTCCTCATCACCATTCTTCATTTAATCTTTCAAAGTCATAATTATCCAATATTAATGTTCTCATCATTATAATGTTCACAGGAAGACAGGAGGCTTTTGTCCATAGAGACAAAGATCTCTGGAATTAATCTAATACTTGTTCAGGATTGATTTCAGCCTTACAGTTGCCCTCAGCCAGAGAGACCTGACTGCTAAAAAATATCTGATGCTAATTATCCCAAGAGCCATTATTCAGCTGGAGGATTAAGAGGAGTTGTCCTTCATGTGTCACACAGGCTTGCAGAGTGTTTCAAGCTTCATTGTTTTTTAAGTGTCTTAAAAATATTAAGATATACATTATATCCACTCAAGAAGGGGAAGAAGAGGATGACTGGGAAGTGGGGGACAGGCTGAGAGGAGCTGGGGCTGTTCAGCCTGGAGAAGGGGCTCTGGGGAGAGCTTGTTGCCATGGACCAGGGTGGATTGTAGAGCAAGGTGTCCTCCAAAAGCAGAAATGTTTTGGGATAGGTGAAGTTTGAACTTTCTTAACAAATAATTACAAGTGGAGTTGTTTAAGCCCAGGCTGGATGAGGCTCTGGCCAGCCTGATCTAGTGTGGGGTGTCCCTGCCCATGGCAGGGGGGTTGGAACTAGCTGATCCTTGTGGTCCCTTCCACCCCTGAATGATACTATGATGATACTATGATAATAGGCTTGCTTGTAACTGCTCCACATAGGGAAGGGCTGAGAAAGCTGGGGTTGTGCAGCCTGGAGAAGGCCCTGAGGAGACCTTATCACCAGTAGATAGGGGGTGGCTGCCAGGAGAATGGAGACTCCCTTTTGGCAAGGAGTCCCAAGGAAAATACAAGGGGGGATGGGGACAAGTTACTGCTAGGGAGATTCCCATTGGAATCCAGAAGGCAATATTTCCCCAAGAGAAGGTAGAGTTTGGAGTCATCTCCCAAGGGCAGCAGTGAATTCCCTTTCAAAGGACTCACCTTTACAGGGTGCTGAGCCAGCTCATTGTAACTCCATTCTCACCTAGAAAGGTTGGAGCAGATGACCCCTTCCAACCTGGCATTCTGTGACTCTAAACCAAGCTAATATAGGAAAGGGAAAGCAGGATGTAAGATTTGAGTTCTTTAACCCTTTACTTCCTCCTGATGTAAGCTGAGAATCCTCCCTAGAGGGGGGGAAAGGAACGAAAAAACAACCAACCAAAACCCTCCCCCACAAAAAATCATCAAAAGCCTAAACAAAACCCCACAGAAAAAGCTGACTCCTGGCTAAATTTGGTTCCAAAGAGATGTTTCATATCTCCCTCTCTTGCCTGTGTTTCTCCATATGGTGCTCAGCCCACACACTCTCAATGCTAACTGGGTGTGATGCGCTGCTGGGGATGTGAAACACGATAGCAGCAGGTAGGTGACACAGGTCCAGCAAGCTCCAGTTCTGCTGGTTTGCAGCAGAGAGCAATGTTGCTGAGGAACCTCTCATAGAAGGGAAGACTTGAGAGAGCTGGGGCTGGGTAGCTTGCAGAAGAGGAGGCTGAGGGAAGATCATATTAATGCCTGCAGGTATCTATGGGGTGGGCATCAGGAGGTTGGGGCCAGACTCTTCTCAGTGGTCCCCAGTGACAGGACAAGAGGTAAAAGGTTTGAACATAGAAAGTTCCATCTAGACATGAGGAGGAACTTTAATTTGAGGGAGGCAGAGCACTGGAACAGGCTGCACAGAGAGGCAGTGGAGTCTCCATCTCTGGAGCCTTTCAAGGCCTGCTTGGATGTGTTACTGTGTGACTTGCTCTAGGTGATCCTTCTCTGGCAGGGTGGATGGACTTGATGATCTTCAGAGGTCCCTTCCAACCCCAACCATTCTGCCATATGTGTGTCTAGCTTGGCTATGGTGAAACTGATAGGGACATAGAGATTAGCTGTTGACATTCACTTGCAAGCTGAAAGATGCAGACATCTATTTCTAAGTACATTGTCAGTTTGAGAAGGACAAAACAAGCTCAGCCTGTAGTTTCCTGGAAGAGACACACAGAGGATGGCAATACACCAATCCTGCAGCACAGGTCCTAGGGTGTTGCACTCCACTAGAGGAGCAATGAGAAGAGTCTTCTGGGTTGCTGGAGAGGTCTTCCATCCTGGATTAGGCTTTTTTTGGTCTACAGTAACAGAATTGAGTCTCTACTCAGCAGTCCTTGTGTGATTAAGTCACTGTATGAGCCAAACCTTTCAAGCAGACATGCAATGCAAAGAAGTGCTGCTTTTTGATCCATCAAAGAGGAGCAAAATCATTACAGAGAGAATTTGTTGCAGCTCTGTGAGCTGTTCAGCTGTGTGGATGTGCTGGAACAGCTTTCCCAGATCCCAGCTCCTGGGGGAGCAGCTCCTCCTGTCTCTCTGTTAGTTCAGAGCTCGGGTGTGTATTGCAGTAACAGCCCTGAAAGAACAGCAGCAGCATCTCTCTGAACAGCCTGGCCACCACGGGAGAGAGCTATAGGATGCTTTCATACGAGTCCTTAATTAATGAGCCCATACAGAGAAGTAGCAAGTTAAAGAGCCCTCCCCAGCATTTTGTCTGAGTCTGTCAATTCCCATGAAGCTCCCTTGAAATCCATTCATTCAGTATGAATTCTCCCCCCTCACTCTCTCCTGCTGGACTATGCAGCTGGGCAGCCTCAGTCCCTCACCATCCAAACATGTTTTGCATCTTCTCTGATCCACACTGCTGCTGTGAAGATCAGACCATGGGGAAACAGAGGGAGGGTACCCCCCTGCCTCCCCTTGGAGGTGCACAGCCCCTGCTTAGACTCTGCACACTGCAGTCAAAGCAGAAAACACCCCAGAAGTGTAGCCAAATCCTCCACTCCAGGTCTGGTATTGTGGGAAGCTGAGGGAAGGTAGTGCAATCCTTATCCTCTTGTTGTACTCCTCCCCATATTGCACCACTCCAGACCAGGAGTGGGCTAAATGGATGTTTGTCTTTTCCAGGAGAGCTGCTCTTACACTATTTGTTGATGACTTGAGCACAACTAGTCAACTGTAACTTCTGGGCAGACAAAAACCTTGCTCAAGCAGCTGTCTGGGAAAAAGCAACCACTGAGGTGTTGCTGAATGTTTTTATTTCCTCCTCCTTAGCTGCTCGAGGATTCTTGTTGACTGCCAGGATGAGGAAGGGGAAAGAGTTTTAATTTTCACTAAAATAATGTTCACTGTCTGGATCCCAATATATCTTACCAGCACAGATGTTCCTCTGTTGTTCTGCCTCTCTTGAGTGACTCTGAGAATTAAACTGGGAATTGGATGATTCACAGCACTTAGAGCCTGTTTTGTGAGGAAATGAGCAGGACTCTTCAGGGCTGAACTCAAACCTTTGTCTTCAGGTAGTGCAGGGCCCCAGCCACTGCCCAGTGCCCCTCTTTTCAGCAGTGTTTCTTTGCTGTGCCTGGCTTGCAGCCTTTGAGTGGCTGCTGTCAATCATCCCACTCCCTCACCAGGTCCCACAGCCCCTCCCAGGCCTGCTTGTGCACATCCCTGCCCACAAGGGATGCTTTACTTGATGAGTGCCAAAGTTGTGCTTTAGTTTTGCAATCACCACCTCCATTATTTCGTGCTGCTGCTCTTCAAATCTCACTGTGAGCTATAGAATAGAGGCAGAGGAGGAGGAGGTGGAATCTGCTTACCTGCACAGGAGAACAGCAGCAAAGGCTTCAGGGTAAATGCAGCTCACCTTTCAGGGTGAGCAGGGAGGCTGAATTCAGTAGAGTCTTTTCTGATTTACTTAATGAATGGAGACTCTGAAACATGCATTTACAGAGATGATCTACTCCAACCCCCCTGCCATGGGGAGGGCTACCTCTCAGCTAGACTTGGTTGCCCAAGTCTCATCCTATCTGGTCTCCTTCAGGGAGGAGAGAATAGAATAAACCAGGTTGTGGAAGAGACTTTCAAGATCATCACATCCAACCCACCTAAACAACTGACCCATGGCACCAAGCACCCTATCAAGTCTTCTCCTGAACATCTCCAATGATGGTGACTCCACCACCTCCCTGGGCAACCCATTCCAGAGTCTCACCACCCTCACATTGAAGAACTTCTTCCTACGATCCAGTCTGAACTGCTCTGTCAGCTTCAAACCCTTCCCCCTCATCTGTGCATGGCTTCTGGGTTCCTTGTGTAACAGAGGGACAGGGAGTAGCAGTGATGTCTGCTCTTAACACCTTCAGCCCTACCTTTTAATTTAGATGTGGAGGGTAAGGGGAACAAAAGTTTTCCCTTCTGAGCTCCTGAAGTCACCTAAGAATGTTTTCTGGCAGTGTGACACCTTGCAGGCAGGCAGGGTGTTCAGAGATGCCAGATGAACTTTTGGTGGCCACAGATGGGATCAGAGACAAGAAATGTCATCAGGCACAGACATTTCTCATCCCCCCCTGGGTGCCAAATTAAAAATCCCGTTGTTCAGACCTGAGAGGTAACAGCAGGCCAGCCCTGGTCTCTGCTGAGGCAGTCTGTTCAGAGCAAAAAGAGGGACTGCTTCTGCTGAGCTGACTTCAGCTTTGCCCTTTTCACATTGCATTAAGCTCAGCAGGCTCTTACATTTTTGTCAATTTCAGAGTGCCTTCTCTGAGACCTTGGTCAGAACCTCCCTCTTTAGTATCCAGGGGACTGTGCAGCCACTGATTGTGTACCACGGCAGGTAACTGCCCGGAGGGATGGAGGGAGCTCAGAAAGGGGTGAAAGAGGAGAAGTGGGGAAGTGGGATTCCCCAGACATGGATGTTTAAGTCTAGAAACTGAGCAAAGTTGGTTTCTTTGTTACACTTGAAGGGCACCAAAGCACTTTGGCCACACAGGCTGCCCAGGGAGAGAAAGGATCCAGTTTTTGTAGTGCCTGCCTTGAATGAGTGGGCAGAAGGCTCTGTCCAGCACAAGCAAGGCAAGCATGCAACAAATCTTCTGAGATGCTTCACTTTTCCAGATGGAGTGGAGGACAAGAGATAGATTATTTGATTCCAAAATCTCCTCCTCTGGAGACTTTCAGACCCACCTGGATTTGTTCCTGTGTGACCTGTGCTAAACTCTATGGTCTTGCTCTGGCAAAGTGGGTGGACTCCATCTCCAGAGGTCCCTTCCAACCCCTAACATACTATCATAGTATAGTATCAGTCAGGGTTAGAAGAGACCACAAGGATCATGTAGTTCCAACCCCCCTGCCATGGGCAGGGACACCCCACACTAGATCAGCCTGGCCAGAGCCTCATCCAGCCTGGCCTTAATTATCTCCAGGGACGGGGCCTCAACCACCTCCCTGGACAACCCATCCCAGGGCTTCACCACTCTCATGGGGAAGAACTTCCTCCTCCCATCCTGAGATCTTCTCATTCTCTAAGCAAAATCAATTTGAGAAACCCTTACAGGATGGATTCCCTCCTGTGCCCAGCTCTAGTGAGCTCCTGTTTGTTCTGCTGATGACTTTTTGTAGGTCTCAGCCCATATCTTGTTGTTTAAGCTAAAATAGAAGCTAACAGATGGGTTCATGAATACATTTAGCTCAGACATGAGAAGGTTTCTATAAGCACTGATATAACAGGAACAGATTCAAAACCCCCCTCCTAATTTGAGGTGGAACTCAGTCAGCTTTCAAACTTGAGATGATTTGTTTCAGTGTTTGAAATCAGATGGAAACACATCAGGTGAGAAAGCAGAATTGAAAGCACCTCCCAAAGAAGCAGCAGAGGCAATCACTCCCAAACTGCCAAAGCAAAGCCATCCCAGCGCTGTCAGCATTCTTTTACGCCCTGTGGCCCACATGAGCACAGCTCCACTACCCCTTGGGCTGGTTGGAAGAATGGCATTTTCTACATGGGGGAACCACTTCCATTCAAGCCCTCATGCCTTTCCTTCTAAATGAATTTTGGGGTCTGGTGGCAGTTTGGAGACACTTTTGCTTCTCGTGACTCCTCCGGTGGCAGCGTCCCAGAGCCTGTTTGTTGGCAACAACAAAGAAGAGGAGGCTCAGGGGTGACCTCATTGCTCTCTACAACTACCTGAAAGGTGGTTGTAGCCAGGAAGGGGTTGGTCTCTTCTCCCAGGCAACCAGCACCGGAACAAGGGGACACAGTCTCAAGCTGTGCCAGAGGAGGTTTAGACTCAAGGTGAGGAGGAAGCTCTTCACGGAGCGAGTCGTTCATCATTGGAATGTGCTGCCCAGTGAGGTGGTGGAGTCACTGTCCCTGGAGGTGTTCAAGAGGAGATTGGACGTGGCACTTGGGATGGCATTCAACAAGTCCAAGTGCTGAGTGCTGCACTTTGGCTACGGCAATCCCACGCAGAGCTACAGGCTGGGGTCAGAGTGGCTGAGAGCTGCCAAACAGAGAGGGACCTGGGGGTGCTGATTGACAGCCGCCTAAACATGAGCCAGCAGTGTGCCCAGGTGGCCAAGAGGGCCAATGGCATCCTGGCCTGCATTAGGAATAGTGTGGCCAGCAGGAGCAGAGAGGTCATTGTGCCCCTGTACTCTGCATTGGTTAGGCCGCACCTTGAGTCCTGTGTCCAGTTCTGGGCTCCTCAGTTGAAGAAGGACATTGAGACACTTGAAGGTGTCCAGAGAAGGGCAACAAGGCTGGGGAGAGGCCTTGAACACAAGCCCTGTGAGGAGAGGCTGAGGGAGCTGGGATTGTTTAGCCTGGAGAAGAGGAGACTCAGTGGTGACCTCATTGCCCTCTACAACTACCTGAGGGGTGGTTGTGGCCAGGAAGGGGTTGGTCTCTTCTCCCAGGCAACCAGCACCAGAACAAGAGGACACAGTCTCAAGCTGTGCCAGGGGAGGTTTAGACTCGAGGTGAGGAGGGAGTTCTTCACCGAGCGAGTCGTTCATCATTGGAATGTGCTGCCCAGGGAGGTGGCTGAGTCATTGTCCCTGGAGGTGTTCAAGAGGGGATTGGACGTGGCACTTGGTGCCATGGTCTGGTCATGGGGTCTGTGGTGATAGGTTGGACTCTGATCCTTGAGGTCACTTCCAACCTTGGTTATACTGTGATACTGCAACGTGGCGGTCAAACACGGTGTCTGCTGATCAGTCTTTGGCCTGAAGCTTGGCACTTCTGAGTGCCTGGGAAGTGCTGTTTGGAGCACCTTTTGATTCCTGTCTGTGGTTCCATGGCAGGTTTTTAATCCCTGATTGGATCAGCATAAATCACAGCAGCGCATTTCCCGGCTAAATTGGTTGTGATTACGTAGCGGAGGATTTGTTTTTCGCTGGTGTCTGAGACACTTTTTGCCTCATTTACAGTGATTCTTACCAAAGTAAATCCCCCCCCCCCCCCCCCAAAGAAACAACAAACATGAAGAGCCTCTGGGCACTTATCTTCAGAGCTTTTATCAATTTTCTTTCACTGCTTACAATTTCCACCCCCCACACACCCCCTTACTTATTCCTCTTGTGCTTAATTTAAATGGAGCTCGAGTGCTTCTCAGTAGCATTTTACCTTGCCTTATGTATACAGAATTCAGAGCATAATAGGAGCCTAATATAGAGAGCATTTGCTGGCTTGCTAATAAATAGTGGTAGGAATAACTTTGCATTGTTATTGTGTTGGTGACTGTTCAGCTGATAGCCCAGAACAAGTAAGCAGTAGGAGTCTATGCTTTTTACTCTGTCACTGTCAGCAGACTCAGGCTGGTGGTTGACACTGAGACTGCACCTCAAATACTGGGTTCAGTTTTGGGCCCCTCACTCAGAGAAGGACATTGAGGTGCTGGAGCAGGTCCAGAGAAGGGCAAAGAAGCTGTTGAAGGGTCTGCAGAGGAACAGCTGAGGGAATTGGGGCTAATGTTTAGCCTGGAGAAGAGGAGACTGAGGGGAGAACTCACTGCACTCTACAACTCCCTGAAAGGAGACTGGAGCCAGGTGGGCGTTGGTCTCTTCTCCCTAGTATCAGGTGATAGGAGAGGAAAAATGGCCTGCCAGGGGAAGCTTAGGTTGGAGATGTGGAACAGCTTCTTTGCTGCAAGAGTGTTCAGGGGCTGGACCAGGCTGCACAGGGAGGTGGAGTCACCATCCCTGGAGGCATTCAAGAAATGTGTGGCCATGGCACTTTGGGACATGGTGAATGCTCCCTCTTTGGGGGCAATCCCAAACTCTCTGCATCTGCAGTACCTTATGCTCATGAGTTTCACTGTTTAATTGCACTACACATGGAAAAAAGTGTCTTTATCAGTTTTAAATTAATAGCCCTTTAATGTAATTGGATTCCTGTACTACCCAAAGTAAACCCAGGAGCCTCCAGCTGACCTGATCTGTGCCACTCACTCCCTTACCTGTCTCTGCTGTGGCACCTTTTATTCATTTATTCCCCAAATTAATCTTGGATTTAATGTCTTCTAATATCTTCTAATGCAGAAACCTTTGCAATCTTCACATCTCTTTCCAGATGAGTCTTAGATCCCCAGACCTGCAGCACGGCTCTGATGTCCTGAGCAGGGTGTTAACACAGAGAACTGTGACAAATAGCTAATGAAAATTATCTAATGATGCTTTGAATTATCCCAGCTCTCTGGATCTCTGTGATGTAGCTGGTCTCTCTGTAGTCTTAACAATCCAATACACTAAATCTTATTAATAAGCATCCCCTCAATTGAAATCAATGATGCATGCTATTACCTGACATAAATGAAGATTTGAGAGTGACCTATGGCCACAGATCAGCTAACAGTGAGCTATCAGACTTAGAGGTGCTTATGTGGTGGAGATAAATGCCTGCATCCAGCCTTGCCCCTGTGCTTTCCAAGGATGACCCTAGTAACAGGATGCCAGCTTGGAAGGGACCCCAAGGATCATCTGCTCCAACCTTTCTAGGTCATAGTGGAGATGAAAGGAGCTGACCCAGCACCCTGTCAAGCTGAGTCTTTAAACTGCCCAGTGTAGGGGAATCCACTGCTTGCCCCTTCCAATCTCTAACTGTCCTCATGGGGGAAGACTGTCTTCTGGAGTCCAAGGGGAATCTCTCCAGCAGGAACTCGTCCCCATCACCTCTTCTCATTTCCATGGGACACCTTGTCAAAAGGGAGTCTCCATCCTCCTGGCAGCCATCCCTTTATCCTCTGGACTGTGGTGATAAGGTCTTCTCCAGCCTGCACAACCCCAGCTCTCAGCTCTTCCCCATGTGGTGCAGGTATAAGCAAGTCTCATAGCATAGCCTAAAGGTCAAGCTTCACCTGTCCCAAAACGCTTCTGCTTTTGGAGGACACCTTGCTCTCATTTCCAAAGTGATAAATCCGGTTGCCTTTTCTCCTCCCCTTCCACATCCACAAACCTTTAATGAGAGCAGAGATTTATGGAATGAATTTGTGGCTGGGTTTCTTTGGCAGGAATGTTCTTCTCACACCCTCTCAAAAGAGCATCATGAAGTGCTCCCTGTTGTCTCACATCCTTCCCAGTGGTGATGTGCTAGAGGTCTTTCTAGGTTAGACTGAAATATCCTGTCCTCAATGCACGCTGCAGGCTGCACTCTATGAAGTTATTCCAAATCTAACCATTCCCATTAAAGTCAATGGAGTTATTCCAGATTTCTAATGAGATAATTGCCTTCAAGTCTGGCTGTCTGCCTGGAGAAAGAGCCTTAGAGGATCAAGCCATTGTTTACCAGAGCAGTGTCCACCTCCTGCAATCAATGGCTTCAGATGCTGGAGTGGAAGCCACCAGTGGATAATGAAAAGAACTCTTTTCTCACAGGGAAAGCTTCTTCCTAGCACACAGCAATTAGAAGCTGCCTTGAGCCCTGAAACTTAAGGGTTTATATCCTATAGAAAAGCAGAAAGGAAAGCAGGTTACTGAGTTCTGCCCTTTGTCTCCAAGTCATCTTTCTTTAGGCTTGGTGTTAATTGCATAGCATTTAGCTGCCTTGTATTTTTATTTGCAATCCATTTTCCCCCCCCACCAATCAATACAGTAATTCAGGTGAGGGATCAGGAATCAGATTCTGAGCCACAGAGGAATTTATCATTGCGCCATCGATTTCTGGGGCATCACACTTGGCTTCAGCAAATGAAGCTCTTGTCCCTAGCACGAAGAAATGCACTGATCCAAAATGGGATGGATGAAAAGAGCAGGGATTGCACAATGGACTGAAGTAACAGCTCATACATTACTTTCTTTGGGTAGCCTTTCTGATCCAAACAGGAATTGTTGCATTGTAGGAGCAAGCAGCTTTTTGGCAGCTCCTCGAAGCTCTTAATACAGCAGGAAAAAGAGAGCCTTCAGGTTTATGCATGGCTCTCAGGCACCTAACCATGGGCATAACTGGCTGTATGAGTGTAAATGCTATGTGTGTGTCTCTATATGTGATGTATGCATCGTTATTAGATCCCCAGGAGACTGCCCTTATTCTTTTGTTCACTAATTGCATGTAAGTTGTTTGCATCAATCATCTCCCCATCCATCCAGCTGCGGCCAGTTTGCAGCTATTTACATGATGATGGGAAGAAAAATAGGAAAACAGTTAACCAAGAAAGGCTGTGATTACCTTGCTCACCACTGTGCAGAGGTGTACTTGGCTTATGTGCCTGCTCCATCATGTGGCTCCATAGTTCTGCCATGTCTCTGTGTTCCTGGCCCCTCCAGGACGGTGTCCTGACTGGTGGAGGGTTTGGAGAGCAGGGCTGGTGAGGAGCAGCTGAGGTTGCTCAACCTAGAGAAGAGGAGGCTGAAAGGGGTGCATGAACTGCTCTCTACAGCTGCCTGAAAGGAGGTTGGAGTGAGGTGGGGGTTTGGTCTCTTTTCTCTAGGAGCAGGTGATAGGACAGGAGGAAATGGCCTGGAATTGTGCCAGGGGAGGTTTAGGTTGGAGATGAAGGAAAAAAAATGTCTTTGCTGCAAGAGTGGCCAGGCACTGGAACAGGCTGCCCAGGGAGGTGGTGGAGCATTCTGAAAGAATTATTATGTTGTGGTTTTCAAAGGAAATTGAAAGTTCCATCCTTCCATCCTTGCTGCCTTCTAAATGAACCTTGTAATTTCTTCCCTGTCTGTTCAGTTCTCTCCTTGTCAAAATGTACTGGTGAAGAGCGGGAGCGCAGGCAGTGGCAGGAAGGATTTATCACCTTGTCTCCTATGAGCAACCAGACACCTGCCTGTAATCCCCAGCACAGAGCTTCCCTTCTGTCATAGAGGGCTGGGTACAACCAGTTTGGCAGAATAAAGAGCAGCCTGGGATGTCTTGCCACTGCCTTGCCTCTTGCTCTGTGATAGCCCTTGCTTGGCGCTTGCCCTGTGCTGATCTTCAGGAGGTGTTGAAATTGAGTCCTCAGAGCCTTTGCTTCTTCCTAGGACTTTGTAAAGCTGCAAGGTAGACTTGGAAACCTCAGTTCATTATAGTGTTCATCCCCCCAATTGTTGAATCACAGAATTAGGAAGACATTCAGGCATGTTCTGTCTCTCTCTGCTGTGAAATGAATTCCTCTTTCATATCCGTTTGTACTTCCCTGCTGATTACCCCTGAGAACAGAATGAGCATCAGCTGAACAACTACCTGCATATGATCAATAGGAATTTTCATCTTGGAATCACAGAATTGTCTCAGCTGGAACAGACCTCCAAGATCATCCAGTCTAACCATCAACCCAACACCACCATGGTCGTTCAACCATGGCCCCAAGTGCCATGTCCACAGGTTTCTTGAACAGCTCCAGGGGTGGTGATTCCACCACATCCCTGGGCAGCCTCTTCCAATCCCTGACCACTACCACAGCAAAGATATTACCCTAATCTCCAACCTAAAGCTCCCCTGGCACAATTTCAGGCCATTTCCTCCTACTGTGTGGTGTTGATGGCTGGACTCACTGATCTTGGAGGTATTTTCCAACAGAAACAGTTCTAGGATTCTGTGTCCAGAGAAGGGCAACAAAGCTGAGGAGGGGTTTGGAGCACAGTCCTGTGAGGAGAGGCTGAGGGAGCTGGGGTTGCTTAGCCTGGGGAAGAGAAGGCTCAGGGGAGACCTCACTGCTGTTTACAGCTACCTGAAGGGAGGTTGTAGGCAGGTGGGGGTTGGTCTCTTCTCCCAGGCAACCAGTACCAGAACAAGAGGACACAGTCTCAAGCTGTGTCAGGGGAGGTTTAGGCTGGAGGTGAGGAGAAAGTTCTTCCCAGAAAGAGAAATTGGCCTTTGGAATGTGCTGCCCAGGGAGGTGGTGGAGTCCCCATCCCTGGAGGTGTTTAGGAAGAGCCTGGATGAGGCACTTGGTGCCATGGTTGAGTTGATCAGATGGTGTTGGGTGATTGGGTGGACTCGATGACCTTGAAGGTCTTTTCCAGCCTGGTTAATTCTATTCTAAGGGAAGGAAGCAAACCAGATCAAGGACACTAAAAAATCCATTAGTCACTGAAATAGCAGGGAACTTGTTAGCCAGTATTTATTAACTATGAATCTTGCACCTGGGGTTGAACACTAGCAGTTCCTTGCCTTTCTCTACTGCTTTTATTAGCAGCTGTTTGCAAGGAGGCAGCATGGGGCTGGCTGGGAAGCAAATGCATTGTGGCATTTAGCTATCTGCAGTTCAGGAATGCAGAATGGGGTAGTGCAGGCTGCCTTGACCTTGACTTCCCTTCTTGTTTGTTCTGTGCTGCTTTGCTGAGGCATGAGCACCACTGAATTCAGTGGAAGGGAGGGAGTAATTGGTCCCTTGGTCTCTGGTGTGATGTGTGCTGTGACACAGGAGCTGGGCAAGCCAAGCTCCCTGTGCTGTCAGCGGGGCCTTGGCTGCAGGGCTCAGCTCCGTCGGGGGAAGGCACAGTGGGGAGGGTGGCAGCTGCCTGTGTCTCTCAAGTCTTGAGGTTAACAGCATGATTAAAATATTGAGAAAGGAAGTGTCATCAAAGTGAAATGTTGTGCCCCTGCCAGCATAAATCCCTGTGCAGCTCCTAGTGTTATGTGACAGGTTCCTCCAGAGATCACAGTCCCCATCTCTGCAGGGGAAGTCACTCACCAGGGTAGCAAATGGAGCTAGCCAGCCTCATTTGCTGCTCCTTCTGCCTGGTTGTGCCCTTCTGTAGTTCACTTGGCATCTGCCAGGTGAGGCCTGAGAGAGGGGAGAGGTCTCCATCCCTTTTCCTTGCTGACACCAAAGGCATGAGGCTTTCATTCACAGCAGAGGCTGGAGAGGGAGCTCATCTGCTTCACAGAACAAGCCTTCTGCCACCAGCTCTGTGCTCCTGTGTCATTCCAGAGAGAAGACATACCTAGAGGTATTGATATGAGACCTGAGCCATGCTTTCTGAGTCAGCAAGGCTGAGCTCAGGACCCAGATCCCCTTCTTCCCTCAGTCTTTACAGGATGAGGTGGAGCAAGGAGCAGGGCTGCCTGTCTTGCTTGTTTGTAGAGACATGACTTTCAGCAGTTGGCCAGGGGAAAGCAGTGTGTGTCTGAGCTGAGCCTTGCCTTCTACATACCAGTCACCAATGCTGCTCTGTTTAGCTGAACTCTTCTGCTGATCTTTCCCTCCTCCTTGAAGTAGATTTTCTCTCCCCTTTTTTCCCCTCCTACCATTCTCTGCTTAGACAGCAGTGGCAGTCACCAAAAAGAAAGACAGGTTTAAGTGCCTGAGGCTCTGGGAGGCCTCTGAACTTCCTAGTGTTGTCAAGATGGGAAGTGAGAGCTGACAGGGTCTGTCATAGTGATGCACACTCGTTGTGACAGGCAGTGCCTCTAGTCTTCCTCTTTGGGAAAGAGGAGGGAGTGAGTGGCAGGCTTGACGCAGTGCCTGACGTGGCCCAACCCCTCAGCATCTCCTCTCAAGAGTCCTGGGGAACCAGAGAGGGCCCTTGGAGGTGTGGAGGTAGGCAGGAGCCAGCAGCAAAGCCTCTGGCTGGCTGCTTACCTTGAGCAGCAAGCTCCCAAGTCCCTGTGTTTGCTGGTCCTCATGTGTATGTCCAGGTGAGAACGCCAGAGACAGCAGCTCCTTAAGTGGTGAAGGCAGCAGCTCAGGCCTGAGAGAGTGGTGACAAGTGATTCACCCTGGTACAGAGCTGTGAGCCTGCAGGCTATGCACTACCCTGAGAGCACAGGGATGCAAGTTCCTATTCACAGAATCATACACATTTTTGGGGTTGGAAAAGCCCTGAGATCAAGTCCAACCATGAACCCAACACCACCCTGGCCATTAAACCATGTCCCCAGATGCCATGGCCACACATTTCTTGAACACCTCCAGGGGTGGTGATTTCACCACCTCCCTGTGTCAATCCCTGACCACTCTTGGAGCAAATAAACTATTCCTAACCCTCCCCTGCCACAACTTCAGGCTATTTTCTCTTCTATCAGCTGATACTAGGGAGAGGAGACCAACCCCCACCTCACTGCAGCCTCCTGTCAGAGAGTTGTAGAGAGTAATGAGGACTCCTCTCAGTCTCCTCCAGCCTAAAGAATCTTTCTCCTCTGGGTCAAGTCAAGCTCATTTTAAAGGAAATCTGCCCTACCTTTCCAGGGTCTGTTTGGCACTAAATATAAACTAGTCATTTTCTGCCAGTAACAGAATCATCCCCCCCAGAAACTCTCCTTCCCTGGTCCTGTTTTCCCAGGCAAAAAGAAACCCCAAACTTTTAGCCTTCAACACTTCATGCTGGTGCTAACTTGAGAGCAGGGGATGCAGGTGGCACTCTCAGCAGTGTAATGGACAGCTGAGAGCCTTTGTTGAGGACCCAGCAGCTTTGTGGATTATGCTCAAGACTATGGGAGCTTTTAAGAATGATATCACTCTGCTCCTAGAGGAAGTGCAGCCTGTTCTGGGTAGGAAGTAGATTTCCATGGTAAGTGCAGCCTCTTCAGGTCTGTGAATTTATTGTTCTTATAGGCACTCTAATACTTTTTCATCTGAGGCTCCTACCATGTAGATGTTTCAGTTTAAGATCATTTTGCAAAGGCACAGAGTGGGGACTTGGTGTAAAATACAATTACCCAGGTTGGAAAAGACCTTTGAGATCATCAAGTCCAACCTATCACCCAACACCATCTAATCAACTAAACCATGGCACCAAGTGCCTCATCCAGGCTCTTCTTAAACATCTTCAGGGATGGGGACTCCACCACCTCCTTTGGCAGCACATCCCAATTGCCAATCTCTCTTTCTGGGAAGAACTTTCTTCTCACCTCCAGCCTAAACCTCCCCTGGCACAGCTTGAGGCTGTGTCCTCCTCTTCTGGTTCTGGTTGCCTGGGAGAAGAGACCAACCCCCACCTGCCTACAACCTCCTTTCAGGTAGACAGCAATAAAGTCTCCTCTGAGCCTCCTCTTCTCCAGGCTAAGCAACCTTAGCCTCCTCAGCCTCTCCTCACAGGGCTGTGTTCCAGACCCCTCTCCAGCTTTGTTGCCCTTCTCTGGATGTGTTCCAGCATCTCAACATCTTCCTTAACCTGAGGAGTGCAGAACTGGGCACAGGACTCAAGGTGTGGCCTAACCAGTGCTGAGCACAGGGCAGAATGACCTCCCTGCTCCTGCTGGCCACACTGTTCCTGATCCAGGCCAGGATGCCATTGACCTTCTTGACCACCTGGGCACACTGCTGGCTCATGTTCAGCTGCTGTCAAGCAGTACCCCCAGGTCCCTTTCTGCCTGGCTGCTCTCCAGCCACTCTGCCCCCAGCCTGTAGCACTGCCTGGGGTTGTTGTGGTCCATATGTAGAACCTGGCACTTAGATGTGTTCATTCTCATATCCTGTTAGACTCCATCCATCTGTCCAACCTGGCAAGGTCCCTCTGCAGAGCTCTCCTACCTTCTATCAGATCAACTCCTGCCTCCAGCTTGGTGTCATCTGTAAGTTTACTGCTGATGGACTCCATCCTCTCATTCAGATCATCAATAAAGACATTGAACAGGATGGGGCCCAGCAGTGATCCCTGGGGGGGGACACCACTAGTGACTGGCTGCCAGTGTAAGCTACCTTCTAGCAGACGCCCCTAGACAGGAGGGGGCTCCAAATAACCTGCACTTGGCCAGGTAACTGTGTGTGTGTAAACAGGTTTCAGGAACTGGGGGAACTCATTGAGCCACAGAAACTGAAGACACCAGAATAAACCAGCAGCTCTTTCTCTAGTCCTTATGCAGAGTTTTGGGGAGAAAAAGAACACAAAAGTGTCAGATCCCAGGAAGAGAAGAGGAATACACACAGCAGGGTAAGGACAGTGAGGGCTCAGCTGATCTCCCTGCAGTCTCAAGTCAAAGTTCAACAAGTATTAAGCCCAAAATTCTCTCCACAAACTGTGGGAACCAAATAAGAATCCAAAGGGAGCAGTTCTCATTGCTTCAACAGGAGAAGTGTTATCACTGCCCCTGAGGTGGGCAGGAGCTGCTCTTTCACTGCAGTCTAATTGCAGCTGAATGTTTCTAGGGGCTTTTCTGCTCTGCCTTCCCCAGCTCCCAGCCCCAGCTTCAGTTTAACAAATGGTGTCTCAATGCATTCCTCTCTGAAAATGTCTAATTGGCTGTGAATAATAATGTATTAACTCTCCTGGCTGGATCAAAAGGCCCTTGCACGCTTCTCCCACATCCCATCTCTGTGGAAGGTTTTGTTATCAAGTTTATAAGCAGCAAACACAGACAAGAAATTTGCATATAAATAACCTGCCAGCACAGAAAGGCAATAAGAGGCACCTGGCAGCTCCTGCTTTTATTACTCCAAAAGAGAAGTGAGCTACAAGCAAGGCTCTTCTGTGGGCAGCTCTGCTGCAGCTCAGGTTCACCCCAGCAGCCCTCCTGACCCCCTGAACATCGGTGTTTGTGGGTGGACCAAGAGCTTGGGAACAGCTGGTTGTGGCCTCCTGGTGAGAAGGTGAGAGCAAAGTCAATGTCCCCCCCAGCTGGAGGATGCTCTCAGGTTTCCCTGTCCCTGTTACCTGGCACTTCTTAGTGGTGGCTTTGGGGTTAGAAAGGATTTAGTGACCTGCTGGCGGCTGTGCTGCCACTCCTGTCCTGGCAGATGTGACCCCAGGACTGCAGCCTGGGGGGGTGGTGTTGATACCTGGACTGGGAGGCTTTCAAACAGGACAGAAAAGGCTGGAAGACAACACTTGCCCTGACCACAGTGTGGGCATTGAGGAGGGTGACCTTGACAGGCCAAGGAGAGGAGAAATTCAGGAGGGTCAGGATGTGGTTTAAAGGCCCTGGTGCTAGGTCAGTGCTTGGACTCAATGATCTTCAAGGTCTTTTCCAAACAAAATTATTCTATGAGTAGGAAATCAGTTTGGTCCCAGAGAGGGATGGGGAGAGACAGGAAGCATCAGGGTTACCAGCCCAAAGGGAGTGTCAGTGCTGGGACAGGCTGGTGAGGAATCAAAGGGGAAACAAACCATGTTTGCAAGCTGCATCAGGCTTTCTTCATTTGACACACAGCCCTTCCTGGTAAGTCAGGATAACGCAACAGGAACGACTCTTGCAATGGCAACCAGGGGCTGGACTGCATGTCCCAGCAAGCAGAAATAAACCCCAAGATAATCTGGCTTAAAAGTTCAACCACATTCCTGCCCAGACCTGACACATGCACAGACACATAACAATCTCTGACAAGAAGGCATCAAAAGAGGATGTGAAGAGCTGGTGGAGGAGAGTTAATTACCTGCAGACAGAAGAGAGGGTTGAAGCGTAACAGAAGCAGGCAGGGCAGCACCAAAGCAAAACTGGGTTAGGCAAGGGGTTAGTTGACCTGAGGAGGAGATGAGCTACCTGCAAGAGGGGTCCCTTTGTAGGGGTGCTGGGTGATCAGCACAGACATCTCTGTGCCACAGGCAGAGCTGAACCTTGCCCTTTGTTTCCAATGCTGTTTGAAGGCCAAGCCAAATTCACCTTCTCCCCTGAGTAGCTCTCCTTGTTTCTGAACAGTTTGAGTCCACCTCTGCTTCAGTGACCCTGATTTACCAGCTGTTCTTCTGAGAATAGCTCCACTCATGGAAGTGAGGGGACTTGGCCAGTCAGGCATGAGGCTATAATGCCCTAGAAGAGTGTCCAGGTTTCCTTGGCCCATTGGTGGCCCCCAGAGCAGGGGTAGCTTTCACCTGGCTGAAGCCCTGTGACCACTGTCAGAGCTTTACTGCATGTGCTCTGAAAAACCTTTCCTTAGCACCAGGGAAAAAGGGTGAAAGTCAAAGAGGATACAAGATCTAGAGAGAGCTTCTCTGCTCACTGACCTTCAGGGTTAGTTCTTGAACATTTTTCTGCTGTTATCCAGATGGGACTCGTTCCAAGTGGATGTTTGTGTAACTCCTAAGGGGTATTAGCAGCTCTAGATCAGCATTTTAATCTTCATTCAATTTCTCTTTCCTTGGATGGCCTCTGGGGACCAGCCCAGAGCTTTCAGAAGAAACAGTAATGGGAGATGTTATAAAGTGAAGACAAGGACTGAAGGGACTGGGAGTGCAGACTTAGGAGATGCTCAACCCCAAAAAGGGAACTTTAATAGAAGTTTTCTCAGCAGTGCAGCTGATAGCTGCTATCAGAGTGATCATGCTGTAAGAGCCTGCCTAGCAACCCAAAGTGCAGACACAGCTCTATCTGAGAAAATTCCCCCCTGCCAGCTCCTGTCTTCTGCTGGAAAAAACCTCACAAAGCCTCTGTGCCTTCAAAAGCAAATCCCTGGGTTTCCCACATGGGCAGGAAATGACTCACTCCACAAACACAATCTCAGAATGTGAGCACAGGACTCAAGTTCTCATCCAGGTATGGCTGTGGGAGCACTTGAAAGTTATTTCATTAGAGTTGTGTGGGGAAGCATTTTCAACATCTCAGGAAGCACTTTCAACATCTCAGAAGCTCTGCTTGCTCTGCCTTTCTTTCCAGCCCTTTCAAGTGTGAGGAAATCCTTAAGTGAGGCTTCCAGCCTGTGCTCACCATTCCCAGTCCATGTAGAAATCCTGTCCTGGGGCAGCAACACTCAGCTTCTGCTCTGCCCATGCCATCCAGCTGAGCAGCAACAGGAATGGATTCATAGATTCATAGAATTGTTTGGGGTGGAAGGGACCTCAAAGGTCATCCAGTTCTAATTCTCCTGCCATGGGTAGGGACACCTCCCCCTAGCCCAGGCTGCTCAAGGCCTCATCCAGCCTGGCCTTGAACACCTCTAGGGAAGGGGCATCCACAGCCTCCCTGGGCAACTTGTCCCTTCCAACCCAAACCATTCTATCATGTAACAAAAGAACAAAACTACTACTAATAGTAAATAAATATCTTGTGTCCTTCTTTTTCTGTTGCTGGATTGTGGGGGCTGTGTTTTGCAGTGGCTGACATTCTTCTCCTGGGCACAATCATATTGATCACATTGATAGATCAGTCTTTTGTTCCCACCTAAGGTGGAGGCTGATGGAAACAAAGAGATACTGCAAATGTTGAGGTCTGTGCAACAGAACAAGTTGACCTGTTCCTCTTCCGGTCTCACTCCCTCTCTGCTCCTCTTCCTCTGTGCCTGCCTCCCTCCTCCTGTGCATACATGTCAGCATATCCTTGTTCTCCACCCTGGCACTCCTATTCCACCAGGGAGTTTTCTCATCAGCATTGTAAAATGCCTCATTAGGAAGGAAGCAGGGAGAGCAGGCTTTGCTGAGACAGAACCTAGGGACATGGAAGCAGCTTTCCTTTTGCTTGCCCTCGCTTCAGATGTGCTGCTTTTGCCAATGACTTTTTTTTGCTTGATTTGACCTAGTCTGTAAATCTTTCAGATGCAGTGGGGTTTGTATTATTCATACCCTTTGCCCTGCATGTTGAGCTGACTGACCCTAAAGGCAATCCATCCTGTTTGCCTAGCAGAGCAAGACTCACAAGGCCAAGGCTACTAAGTGTATCTCAGATCTCTCTTCCCATTCAGTCTCCTTCTTTGTAGCTCTCTCAGACACTGAATTCCCATTTTCAAACACCCTGTTGCATGTAAGAGACTCACTCAAATTACCATGCATTTAAAAGCTTGCTCTGTTTGTCTGCTGGGAGTAAATATTTCTCTTAGGAGGTTCCAGGTGAATGTTAGTTCATTTGTCTCCCTCTTTGTCTTTGTTCTGCACTGAAAGAGATTATTTCATCAGCTTTGGTCTCAGTTTTATGGAGTGGTTATTTTTCTTTCTTACAGCTTCACCTCCCCAAACCTTGTGTTTCTCCTTAAAATCAAGGAGAGAAAACAACACCTCCCTAGCTCCCCCCCTTGCCCTTCCATTACCAATTGTAACAGCTCTGTAGCCTCAGAGAGCAGCCTTTCTAAAGACATGAGAAAGAATTGCTGATGTATCTATTATTTATGGAGCTCATTAGATTTGAACTCCAGGGGGTGGCAAATACAGGATAGACTCCTTCAAACAACTTGTGGGCCCTCCAGTGGTGCTCACCAACTCCCTGTGCTGAGGAGAGTAGCAAAACAGCAGCGCAGGCAGCAATGTGAAGCAAGGACAGATGAGGGAGGCAGGCAGCTTCTGTGCTAGGTGAGCCTTGATGGTCTAGAGACAAGAGCCCCAGTGCTAGTGGGGGCCAGGACTGCTGCATTCTTCATGCATTTTTACAATGGTTTGGGTTGGAAGGGACCTTAAAGATCATCCAGTTCCAACCCCCCTGCCTTGGGCAGCGACACCTCCCACCAGCCCAGGTTGCTCAGGGCCTCATCCAGCCTGGCCTTGAACACCTCCAAGGAGGGCACTTCGACAACCTCCCTGGGCAACCTGTTCCAGTGTCTCCCCACCCTCACTGCAAACAATTTCTTCCTAATCTCCAGTCTAAATCTGCCTTCCTCAAGCCTCAGTCCATTCCCTCTCATCCTGTCACTGCAAGCCCTTGTAGAAAGTCCCCAGCTTTCCTCCAGCCCCTTCAGGTACCTTAGTCTTACTGGAGCTTTTGGGTTCCACCACCCAACCCTCAAAGCTTTCCAGGTTGTAGGGCTTCTGTGGTGACTGCAGACAGAGGACTTGTAAGTACTTGCATTTTTCTGCTGACTGGGATTCCATATCAAAACTTTGATTAAACCTTTCCCCCAATCCTACTGGTTGGCATATTCTGGGTGGATTTATTCAGTGTCTCAGCAATAGATCTGATTATTCATGGGAGCTAAGGGCTGCTTACAATTAACTTGGAATGTAAAGCTCTCTGAAAGGAGGAGGAAAAATTATCCCCTCCTTTTGCTATAATTTATATTGCAGGTTAGTTGGGTTTGTGGGGACAAATAAGTAGGTCATAAAACATCCTGACTCCAGGCAGTGGGAGAATCTTTTCATGCTGCGCTCAGGTGCTGTAAGCAAGAGTTTACAGAGAATCATAGAATGGTCAGGGTTGGAAGGGACCTCAAGGATCAGCCAGTTCCAATCCCCCTACCATGGGCAGGGACACCTCACACTACAGCAGGTTGCTCACATCCAGCCTGGCCTTAAAAACCTCCAGGGATGAGGCTTCCACTACCTCCCTAGGCAACCTGTGCCAGTCTCTCACCATCCTCATGGGGAAGAGCTTCTTCCCAACATCCAATCTGAATCTACCCATTTCTACTTCTCTATTGCTCCTGCTGCTATCATTACTTGACACCCAATAACTCCTTCTCCAGCTTTATTGTAGCTCCCTTCAGATTCTGGAAGGCCACAACTAGATCTCCTTGGAGCCTTCTCTTCTGCAGATTGAACAGCCCTAACTCCCTCAGTCTATTCTCATAGGACTGGAGCTCCAGCTCTGTGATCATCCTCATGGCCCTTCTCTGGACACCTTCCAGCACTTTCAGATCCTTCCTGCAACAGGAGCTCCAGAACTGGTTGCAATACTTCAGGGCAGAGTGGGACAATCACCTCCTTCAACCTGCTGCCTATGCTTAGCATTTTCTGACCAATCTCCCACAGTCTTTTTTTCCAGGGATCACTGAATTACAGATTGAGTTCTGTACAGCCTGCAACTCACAAGCCAGCAGAAACTCCAAGGTGGTCAGCCTCCTGCAACCTTCTGCTGCTAAAAAAGAGTGAGGCAGGTTTGCTGTTCCCCTAGAAGTGTTGGTGGTCTCTTGTCTGCCCCTTGAGCCAGTGTATGTCCCTGGAGCATCTTTGACTTTAAACTCAAAGTGATTCTGATTCTGTATTTGAGAAGATAAGTCAGCCATGACCAGGGAGCCAGAATTTCTTTAGCCTCTAATGAATGTCTTTAGCAATATCTCTCCCTGGCACATCAGGGTTCCTTCTTGGCTGCTTTTCTAACATGTTAACCACTAGGGGACAAATCCTAAGCTTATAAATTCATTTCTGTACCAGACAAAATGCCAGGATGGAATCTTTGTGCCAACAACACGCCCCCCTCTCAGCCACACCGGTGGCTGTTGCCCCTGCTGGGGGTAAAAAGAGGCTTTCAGACAAGTTGGCAGGGTATCAAATAAAGGCTCAGTGCCTGCCACACATCTCTGTGGCCCCTTTCATGCAAGAATGGCAAAGGAGTTTTTGCACATGCTGCTGGAGCAGGCTTGCTTCTCACTCAGACACAGATAATAGAGATGTTATCAGCCTTTCACAGGGCAGGGAAACAGAGGCAATGACTTAGCAGAAGAAAAGAAACTGAAGAGATGCAAACAGGGAATCTTTTATTCTGTCTTTCCACAGCTTCTTCTCTGGCTTCTTCCTCTCTGCCCTTAATAAATAACCAAGCAATCTAACTTGAAAGAGTGGGGGTTGAGTTTTGCATCTGTGAGGGTGCAACAGCAACAGGCTGTGGATAATTCAAATCCCTGCACAATCTGCTGGCAACTGCTCCTGCCTCTGCTCTTCTTGTCATTTGTCACTGATGTTTCCACAGCTTTTGGCAGTGCTGTTTTGCCTTCTGATGCCTAGTAGCTTCTCTTTGGATTGTGTTGTAATTGTCTAGGCCCTGGCTCGTGTGGAGATCTTCAACCAGATGTATGAATTCGATGAGGTGGCCTTTGCCCTACATCTGAGCCCTGCAATGAAGCTCCATAGCACCAACTGTGTTGGGGTCTCCTTGGCCATCCCCATCCAAGGCTCCTCCTCCCTTTTAAGCATTAAATTCTCTTTGGTTTTGCCTCATCCTCCACCAAAGACGTAAATGGGATTACTCTGTAGCCCTCTAGATAGTCACAGACCTAAAGCATGAAGACAATGGAGCTCTCTGGCAGCAGAAGTGACTATGGGATTCAGAGTCTAATTAGATGGGGAGCCTGGGACCAAATATGTAAATACCAAGATGACTATTGTAAAAAATATTTTTAGATATTTGTACTGCAGCATTTCTTGATTTGCTGCTGGGACTGTGAGGTTTATTTCTGTGCTCTCTCAGGGAAGACTAGAATAAATATGCAAAGGCAGCCAGTGGTTGTCTGGTGTTGTTTTGCAGATGGGCTGAAAAGGGGGAGGGCAGGTGAGCATCACTCAATTAAGAGGGAAGGAAAGGAGGAGGGGGGAAGAAAAAGGTATTTCAAAGAGTATCTGCAGCCTGATCTCTCTGAACACTCTGCACATGGCCATACACAGGGTGTGATTAGTTCAGGAGTGAAAAACAGATAATAGAATAGACCAGAATAGATAAGAATAGACCAGAATAGAATAGTTCATGAGTGAAAAACAGATTATAGAATAGACCAGAATAGATAAGAATAGACCAGAATAGAATAGACCTGGCCAGGCTGGAAGAGACCTTCAAGATCATCAAGGCCAACCTATCATCCAACACCACCCAACCAACTAAACTATGCAACCAAGCACCCTATCAAGTCTCCTCCTGAACACCTCCAGTGATGGTGACTCCACAACCTCCCTGGGCAGCACATTCCAATGGGCAATCACTCTCTCTGTGTAAAACTTCCCCTTAACCTCCAGCCTAGATCTCCCCTGGTGCAGCCTGAGACTGTGTGCGGTTGTTCTGGGGCTGGTTGCCTGGGAGAAGAGACCAACCTCTGCCTGTCTACAAACCCCCTTAAAGTAGTTGTGGAGAGCAATAAGGTCACCCCTGAGTCTCCTCTTCTCCAGGCTAAGCAACCCCAGCTCCCTCAGCCTCTCCTCACAGGGCTGTGTTCCAAGCCCCTCACCAGCTTTGTTGCCCTTCTCTGGACACACTCCAGCAAGCCAACCTCCTTCCTAAACCGAGGAGCCCAGAAATAGATCCAACAAGGTGCTCCCCCTCACCCCCTACAGAAATGAAGCAATGAGCCACTACATTATTAGTAGCAACATTTGAATTAGCATTCACATAGTATTTATTTCTTTATTACCCTTTATTAGAGTGAAAGGTTAGTGGCAAAAGCACTTTAAGAAGTGCTGCTTACAATGCAATGGAATAAGGAATAACAGACAGGAGCTCTGTGTGTCCATTCTCTGTCCCTGAGGATTTTGTCTGGGGCTTAGCACTGGCTGTCCAGATACCAGAACATCCTCAATGCCACAGAAGTGCACAGCATTTCCTGGTGGGACATGGGCCCTGGAAAAAAAAAAGCCTTCCACAAAGGCATTTAGGCACTTTCTTGAGCTGTAGCCTCTGGGTGATGTGCTTAGGCTGATCCAAGACAAAGAACATCCTGCTCTGCCGCCCTGAGCCGAGTCCAAACAGGTCGTCTTTGAATCGCTGCTGGAGGCTGCTCTGAGGCGTGGTAGCCTCAGCCCGGCTGGGGAGCTGACCATTGCATCATTTACATGGGATTCGGGGCTGTAAAAGCTACTGAAGCAACAGCCCCAGGCAGGAACTTGCGTTCTGCGGCAGGTAACAGAGTTTGTAATGTGCTGATTGGCAGAAAGGAAGGAAACTGATCTTACTGGTAATGCAATTGCTACTTAAGATCACCCAAACAACCTGTGAAAAAGCAGTTGCCTAGAGGAGAGTCTGGCTTTAGAGTAAAAGCTGAAGGAAATTACTGTGATGCCTCAGGGGAGACTCTGAAGAGCCGATTTAAGATGGGTCAGAACAGTTCTAAGTACAAATTGCCCTGTGTAATTTCTTGTCTGCAAAGGGCCAGCCTGTCTCTGCTTTCAAAATCCTTACATCTCCTGGCACCTTTCCTCCCATGATCTCTTTTCATCCTCCTTTCCTGAACTCTTATCCCATCTGCTTTAAATAGAAAGCATCTTTCCCTTGTGCTATGAAATACAGACTTAGTTATCCTTGAAGAGGAAATAGCCATTTGTACAGGAGTGAATTCTACATTGCTTGAGCTCCATCTCTCTTCGCTCCTCAGGGACCTGCTTCCAGGCAGGAAGATGTTCAGCAGCTGAACTGCATCCCACAAGCAAAATTGTAAATGCTCTGAAAGGAAGAGAGCAAAGACAGTGACATCCTTTCAGCTGGAAACCTGACTTGTCCCAGGACTATATTTTGTCTGTGGCTTAAATCTTGCCAATTAATATTCATGAAATGAAAAGGAGATTCCATCTGGAAGCCACAAGCTAACCACAATCATCTTGGTTGGTGTTAGATGACCACTCTTAGCATTTTCTTGCTGAGATTCTGATGAGATTTAATGCCATATAGTACTGCCCACCCCTTAGAGTGCTCCATGCAGAATAGAATAGAATAAACCAGGTTGGAAGAGACCTTCAAGATCATCAAGGCCAACCTATCATCCAACACCACCTAATCAACTAAACCATGCAACTGAGCACCCCATCAAGTCTCCTAAACACCTCCAGTGATGCTGACTCCACCACCTTCCCAGGCAGCACATTCCAATGGGCAATCACTCTCTCTGTGTAGAATTTCTTCCTAACCTCTAGCCTAAACCTCTCCTGGCACAGCTTGAGACTGTGCCCTCTTGTTCTAATGCTGGTTGCCTGGGAGAAGAGACTAACCTCTGCCTGTCCACAACCTCCCTTCAGGTAGTTGTAGAGAGCAATAAGGTCACCCCTGAGCCTCCTCTTCTCTAGGCTAAGCAATCCCAGCTCCCTCAGTCTCTCCTCACAGGGCTGTGTTCCAAACCCCTCACCAACTTTGTTGCCCTTCTCTGGACATGTTCCAGCAAGTCAACTTCCTTCCTAAACTGGGGGGCCCAGAACTGGACACAGGACTCAAGGTGTGGCCTGACCAGTGCAGTGTACAGGGGCAGAATGACCTCCCTGCTCCTGCTGGCCACACTGTTCCTGATGCAGGCCAGGATGCCATTGGCCCTCCTGGCTGCCTGGGCACACTGCAGGCTCATGTTCAGCCTACCATCGACCAGTACCACCAGGTCCCTCTCTGCCTGGCCACTCTCCAGCCACTCTGCCCCCAGCCTGCAGCACTGCTTCACTTCTGTTGCTGGTTTCAAAAGCTGGTAAGCAGCTGTCTGCTTGGAGATTGTGTTCTTCACAGTCTCTCGAAATCTGCTTATTGCTTCTGTATTTAACCTCCCATCAGTGCTCTCTGAGGTCTCTGAGGGCTGCTTGTCATTTCTGCTAAGAGAAAACCCATCTCTCACTGCATGCTACAGTAATTTTGGAGTGTTTCTGGAATTCTTTGATTTGAAACCACAAAGGTTCTGCTATTACCATAGCAGACGTCATTGTCTCTGGAGAAGGAAGGATGTACCCACTAAGTGCACAGGAATCATTAGGAAGCACTTGGAAGTAGCTTACATTTGGGTTTCAAACAGGGTTCATAACCTGTCCTGAATGAGGAGCCAGTGGAAGGGCAGCTTGCCACAGCAGGATATGGCCTTTGCTTAGTTATCTTGAGGTCTCTGTGCTCTGAGAGATAGGAGACTCAGCTTCTCCTTGCTGAGCCAATGCACATGAGTCAGGCAATTGCTTCCTAGCTGACTGCTGCTCTCCTTCCTGGTGAGCACAACGTGAGTGGAGCCAGCCCACACAGAGCTTTGCTTACTGGTTCTGAATGGGATCTGGCTATGGGGCAGGGCCAGGCCAAGCCATTTCCAGCACTGTCAGGTGTGGCCACTCAGACCCAGCCAGCCGGTGCCTGCTGCGATGCTTGCTGCGCCTCGTGACCCACAGCCCCACGCATGCTGAGAACATGCTGCTGGGGCACTAGTCATGACAGCCAGAGTTTTCTTCAGTTCTGCACAGGGCCTTGTGAGAACCAAGATAAATGAGATGTGCCCAGGAGGAAATGGGGAGTGTGGAGCCAGCAAGGCAATCCCTCTGTCCAAATTTCATTCTCAAAATGCAGTCCAGTCATGATTGAAGATGTGTTGCTTCCTATCAGCATCTGTCCAGGTCCACAAACACCTGCCTCTCTCTTGCCCATTGCTCTAATGAGAGCTAGGTGGCTGGGTTTCACCTCTGAGGTCTGCTTGCCATTTGAACTGGTCCTGCCAGATGGCTGGAGGGGCAGGGATGCAGTTTGTCTGCCTTGCCATGGCTGCAGCAGCAAGGGGAGAGCCGTGGGTGGAGTGGGAGCATGGAAGGCAGGTTGCCATTAAGTGGTGTAATTTAGTCTCTGTGAAATGTTTTTATTTTGCCCAGCTGTGTCTGTGTGCATTTAGATTAATCCTGTTAGCTGGCAGGAGCAGGGCTGCCTGCTGGTTATCAAGAGTGCTTGTGTGATTTCTACTTGATATGCAGTTGTCTTGGAGAGGAACTTTGTAGCCTTGCTCCTTGCTGTGGCTTGGGCTCTTTCACACCTCTCTGGGAGTCAGAAGGGAGAGGTGCTGGGGACAGGCAGGTTGCTGTTTTCTTTGAGGCTGTGTGAAAGAGGAAGGCAAAGAGGCAGTGGTCACCTGGAGGGCACCAGCGTGTGGCTATCACATTTTGTCAGAGCAGGAGCTAGATGCTCTTAAAGGTCCCTCCCAACCCAATCTATGAAGTGGCCAGTTTATGGTTATTAGTTTGTGCTGCTGCCTGCCTGGTGCTGAGACAAACTGTACTGAAACAGAAATTTTTCCTCACCATGAGTGACTGACAGGAGTGTCTCAGGAACTGAAGAGTCTGGACTCTACCCCTCTCTTGACCAGGAAAAGTGTAGGCTGCTTATTGAAACTAATTGCTCCTTCAACAAATTACTGCTCATTAGCCAAGCCACTGTGGCTATTTGCACACTCTTAGCCTCTCTTATCTATGAAATGAAAAGATAGTGCCCTTAAAAACCCTCCTAATGATTAGCATACCTGCACTGGCCAGAACTCTGCCAGGAGATGATCCAAATTGATGCCCTGAGTCCCTAACAGCCATGCTAATAAAGCATAATAATACAGCACACAGGTTGGGCCTCCTGCATGGCTGGTTCAGCATGGACCGTCTTGGTGAGCCTCACTGCAAACTGAGGAGCTTGATCCTGCCATGCTAGAGATGAGTGCCCAGAATTGCTGCTCTGGGTCAGGGAGATGAGAGCTCTGCATTTGTATTTGTACACACAAACTGATCTGTGACCTTGCTCCTGAGTTACATTAGCCTAAGGCAGTCCTCTATCACAGATCTTTGTATATATATCTCAATCATAGTATCATAGTAGCAGTCAGAGTTGGAAGGGACCACAAGGATCAGCTAGTTCCAACCCCCCTGCCATGGGCAGGGACACCCCACACTGGATCAGGCTGGACAGAGCCTCATCCAGCCTGGGCTTAAACACCTCCAGGGATGGGGTCCCAACCACCTCCCTGGACAACTCATTCCAGGGCTTCACCACTCTCATGGGGAAGAAATTCCTCCTCACATCCAGGCTGAATCTCCCCACCTCCAGCTTCATTCCATTCCCCCTAGTCCTATCACTACCTCAGATCCTGAGCAGTCCCTCCCCAGCCTTCTTGTAGGCCCCCTTCAGATACTGGAAGGCCACAATTAGGTCACCTTGGAGCCTTCTGTTCCCCAGACTGAACAGCCCCAACTCCTTCAGTCTGTCCTCATAGGAGAGGTGCTCCAGCCCTCTGATCAGCCTTGTGGTCCTTCTCTGGACACCTCCAGATCCCTCTTGGAATAGGGGCTCCAGAACTGGAGGCAGTACTCCAGGTGGGGTCTCCCCAGAGCTGAGCAGAGGGGGAGGATCACCTCCCTTGCCCTGCTGGCCACACTTCTCCTGATGCAGCCCAGGCTCTGGTTGGCTTTGTGGGCTGCAAGTGCACACTGAGAGCTCCTGTTGAGCTTCTCCTCCCCCAACACTCCCAAGTCTCTCTCCTCAGGGCTGCTTTCAGCCAGTCCCTGCCCAGCCTGGATTTGATCCTGGGATTGCCTCCACCCAGCTGCAGGACCCTGCACTTGCTCTTGTTGAACCTCCTGAGGTTGGCTTGTGCCCAGCTCTCCAGCCTGTCCAGGTCCCTCTGGATGGCCTCCCTTCCCTCCAGTGTGTCTGCTGCACCACACAGCTTGGTGTCATCAGCAAACTTGCTGAGGGTGCACTCAATGTCACTGTCCATGTCACCCACAGAGATGTTGAACAAGACATATATTTTAACTTCTGTTTCCTGAGGTGAAACTGGCTGCACTGGATGGGGAATCTCTAAGAGAGGTTCAAGGATATGAATAATTTCTCTGGGTAATGAAAACACAAAGCTGTTATGTGAGCTATGAAGGGTGAAAGTCCCTTGTGCCTACTGAGCAGGAGAGTGTGCTGGGGTGAGGTTTTTGTTCTTGGTTATATCCCTCTGCTTCCCATGCAGTTGTTCTTTGAGCAGAAGCTAATGGGGTTGGGGATTATTCCCTCATCACATCTCCCTGAAACTTATTTTCCCAACTGCAACATTTAGTACTTGATAGATGTTCAAGGAAAAGGTTCTTTTGCTCACAGTAATTTTTATCCTTTCTGTTTTTAATCAGCAAAGATTTTATTCTGTTTAGCTTCCTCTGCTCCTTTGATTGTGTGTATTAATTAATCCTTCCATCATGTCCAAAGCATTGCACACACACAAAAATCAACCCTATTCACCATGCTCTGAGTGCCAGTGTCTGCACTGCTTTCCCATGGGGAATTCATGTAGCAATTCAAAGGGCATCTTAGAATCATAGAATCAATAAGGTTGGAAAGGACCTCAAAGATCCTCAAGTCCAACCTCTCACCCAACACCTCATGGCTACTAAAGCATGGCACCAAGTGCCACGTCCAATCCCCTCTTGAACACCTCCAGGGATGGGGACTCCACCACCTGCCTGGGCAGCACATCCCAATGGCTAACAACTCTCTCTGTGAAGAACTGTCTCCTCACCTCAAGCCTAAACTTCCCCTGCTGCAGTTTGTGGCTGTTGAGATGCTCCACTCTCCCCCAATTCTTCCTTGCCAGCCCCCTCATTGTGATCAAGAGGTAACTTCTTAGCCTATCTGACTGTTGTCCCACTAAATGTGCTACACAGGAGTGTAAAGGGTGGAGGGAATCCCTATATCTGTCACATTCTCTGCCTTTGCTGGCAATGCCAATGTTCCCAGTGATGCCTGCAGTCACCTGAAGGGAGGTTGTAGCCAGGAGGGGGTTGGTCTCTTCTCCCAGGCAACCAGCACCAGAACAAGAGGACACAGTCTCAAGCTGTGCCAGGGGAAGTTTAGGCTGGAGGTGAGGAGAAAGTTCTTCCCAGAGAGAGTTGTTAGCCATTGGAATGTGCTGCCCAGGGAGGTGGTGGAGTCCCCATCCTTGGAGGTGTTCAAGAGGGGATTGGATGTGGCACTTGGTGCCATGGTCTAGTCATGAGGTCTGTGGTGACAGGTTGGACTCGATGATCCTCGAGGTCTCTTCCAACCTTGGTGATTCTGTGATTCTTTGGAGAGAGAGTGGAGCTCTGCAGTCACCCTGTATTCCTGCACTAATCACACCTCTCATCTGCCAAGTGGTTTTCAGATGTGCAAGATGTCTGCACCAGAGTTGTTCTCAGAGAGGTATTGTTGTGAGACTAGACTGTAGGCTCTTTGATGCCACATGTTCCTGAGATAAGAGGCAAGTGGATTCATAATGAGATGAGGTATGCCTGAAGAAATCCTCTTTTGGCTGGAGAGCAGACCTCAAGTTCTGGCCTTGCTGTAAACTCATGTTTTGACCTTAATCAAATCTCACCTTCTCTCTCTTTCTGTTCCCTGTGGTAGTGAGATGGGGATTTACATTTGCCATCAGTGGTGGGAAACTAAATGCAGCAGAGATGTTGGTGCTCAGCTGCTGTAGTCATAGGGAGACACATCACATGTGCAGTTGATAGGTTTGAGAAATACTAAAAGCAGCATTAAGACCATAAGCTAAGTGCTGATGGGGCTGTGAAGAAGCAGCTCTCCCAAAACACAGCTTATCCCACATCTGGCTGCTGGCTGCTTCCATTGGAGCATCTGCTGCTGTCAGATGGGTTGCTGAACCAGGTGGCCTGGCTCTGCAGCTCACTCCAGCACTTTGGGTTTGTACCTCCTGACTGATTCCCCCCCTCCTAAAAGTTTTCATCTTCCATTTGCTCTGTGTCAGTGGGGATTGATTACTGCAGAGCAGAATCTATACCCTATCCATGTGGAAATCTGATGCATTCCACCTGCTTGATGGGGACTGAGCCTTTTTGGGTGTTTTGTGTTTTTTTTTGTGGGTCTTGTTTGTTTGTTTGAGGTTTTTGCTAGTAAAATTGGAAATCAGAACTGAATGTTGCTGGCAGGTGTTTAGAGTTTGGTGATTTAGCCAAAAGGGAGTGTGATGAATGACAAGGAGGAGGAACTAGAGAGAACTTGTTTATCTTGTACATGGCAGTACAGGAAGCTTCAGGACACAAATCTGTATCATTGTCCTATGTCCATCTGAATTAAATCTGTATCTTAAGCCCTTCTTACCTGTTCTCCTCACCACCAGGTCTCTATTGTAAGCCTAGTTGTGTGTTTGCTAGCCCAGCAAGGTAGCCACTGCTTCCATCAAACACCCAGGAAGTGAGGTGGGTGGAGAGTGTTTCTGTGGGCACTGATCAGTTGCTGCCTCTTGAAGAACCAAGCACACTGCTGAATGGTTTCCTTGCTGATCATTGCTGCTGAGGTTTGGTAATGTTCTGGGACAGGGAGTTGGACACCCTCAGTGACAATCCTTGGCCCCAGTAGAACCAAAAGTAGAACCAGTAGAACAGTTGGAAGGAATATCCTTGAGTGCAACCCCTTTGCCAGAGCAGGATCACCTAGGGCGGGTCACAGAGGAACACATCCAGACAGGTCCTGAGAGGAGGAGACTCCACAACCTCAATCAGAGCCACAGCAAAGCAGGAGTGGAGATTTCAGCATCTGCTGCTCCTGCTAGTGCGTGGGGAGATGGAACAAAGGCAGATCTGATGAAGCAGAGCCTGGCTGGGAGACCTGAGACACTGCTGTTCCACCCATCAGCTCCACACAGGTCCTGATGTATTTTAATTAGAGCGAGAGTAAATTACAGCGGGCTCCGAGAACTCGACTTCTCTGCAGCGGCTCGGGGAGAATGGAAAGAGTAGCACTTTCAATTTAAGGTTTAGTTAGATAATGCCTGGTGGTGCCAGTAGATTACAGAGTGGATATTAAATCCTCCAGGATTTGCAATGGGAAAGTACTCACAGAATCCATAAGCAGGCAGGGAAGCATGGCTATGGAGCTATCGTCCCCTGGAGGTCCTGAGCTGGTAGAGAAAATGTGAAGTAAATCTTTGCTTTGAAGGAGGCTCCACGTAAAGAGCACACACATGCAGGCTGTGGCCTTTAAAGGTTTCCCTGTTAAGAAGCTTTGTTGCTGCTGACAGCAGCCAAATGGCACATGAAAAGGTAATGGGGTCTGACAAACTGCTGGAGCAGAGAAGTGCAAGGCTGGGCTCCTGAGTGCTAATGCTCTCTTCGTGGGGTTTGAGACAGGCCTCTCTCAAGCACCCCACTAAAAGATTTCTCTGCATGTTCCTCTAAAATCAAGACAGCTGTCCTGCACCACCTGAGTTGCAGGGACTCAGAAGCAGTCCAGAAGCTGGTCTGGTGCTCAGATATTTAATACAACCAATGTAAGTTGGCGCTGCTGGTGCAGGGCTTGATGTCAGGGCTTGTTGTCAGGTGCCTGGCAGCAGCAAAGCAGCTTGCCTTCCTGCTGGCTCAGGATCTGGTGGCCCATTTAGCCCACTCCAACTTGAGCAGGATTCAGGGACACCTGGGACTCACCAAGTTCTTCTTAGAGCTAGTCAAAATTGGACTAACTAGATTACAGGACCACAGGATGTCAGGGGTGGGAAGGGACCTCTGGAGATCATGTCCAACCCCCCTATCAGAGCAGGACCATAGAATCTTGTGCAGGTCACACAGGAATGCATCCAGATAGGTCCTGAAATCTCCAGAGGTTGAGGATGCCAGCCCTAGGAAGACTGTCCCACACTGCAATCAGAGGGAGACTGGCTAGCACGATTGTAAAGCACCACAGCCAACAAACTGAGGCACAGCCTGACACAATCTGCTTGAAGTCCTCCTGAAACATGCCCAAGAGCACAGAATTCAGCATTAGCAATCGAGAGAAGATGCTTTGCTCTGTGCCTCTGTCTCCTGAGGGGACTGCATGCCACGCTCACCTGCCTGCTCAGGGAGAAAGTGTTGAAACAAGTAATAGAAAGGACCAAAAGTTTATCCTTCATTACTCCAACGTGCAGGAAGCTTTGTCTGAGTGCAGGGCTCGACACATGATTGATGGGAGTGTGTAAAATTACCAGCTCAAGTGCATTAAAATGTGCAAATGAAGTGCCACAGCTATTCATGCATCTTTTATCTGGCTTCAATATTTGGGGTTTGCTTTTATCCCTGAGTTAAGGGAAATATTGAACTGTAAAAGGAGCTTCCTTACAATTCTTTCTCTCTAGAAGAATGATTTCAACAATTGTTTCTCAGGATTTAATTGAGAGCTGTATCAAAACCCCAAGTGAAGGGAGAAGCTGGAGTGCAAAGAACATGTTGAGCTGGGTTTGTGTTTTTTAGTGTTACTTTTGGAGGGTCCTTTCTGGGTGACTGTGCTGTGAGGTACGGGCTGCACTTGTACCAGGCTGTGAAGTGGTCTTTTCCTTGTCAGTCTGTGAGCTGGTCCAGGAAAGCTGAAGAAGATAGAAAGCTTTTTCTCATGGCACACTGAGGTAGTTGGACTACCAGTTTTACCCTGTCTGCAGGTGCCAAGTCTTTCCTGTTTGCTTCCAGCCCCACTCCCACGTGGGACAGAGCCACTTGCTAAACTTCACCTGTAGAGAGTGAGTGCTTAAAGGCAGGTTCCAAGCTAGCCTTCAAGACTATAATATTTGAGGCACAATCTGGCCTTGACTGAGGGTTGAAACTGGTGTCCCTTTGTACCTTGTTTCCAGCATGGCCTGGAGGAAAGGCTCTGCTGTGCTGCATCATTTCAAGGTCTGTGGCCTGAAGAATCACAGATTCATGGAATCAACAAGTTGGAAAATACCTCAGAGATCATCCAGTCCATCTTATTACCTAACACCTAGCACACCTTGACAACTAAACCATGGCTTCAAGTGCCACATCCAAGCCTTTTTTGAACACCTCTAGGGACCACCACCTCCCTGGGCAGCACATTCCACTGGCCAACTACTCTTTCTGTGAAGAACTTTCTCCTCACCTCGAGCCTAAACCTCCCCTGGCACAGCATGAAACTGTGTCCTCTTGGTCTGGTGCTGGTTGCCTGGGAGAAGAGACCAACCACCACTCATCTACAACCTCCTTTCAGGTTGTTGTGGAGAGCAATAAGGTCTCCTCTGAGCTGCCTCTTTTTCAGACTAAACAACCCCAGCTGAGTTAGGCTATGCTTTATGGTCATAGAATCATAGAATCAATAAGGTTGGAAAAGACCTCAAAGATCCTCAAGTCCAACCTGTCACCCAACACCTCCTGACTACTAAACCATGGCACCAAGTGCCATATCCAATCCCCTCTTGAACACCTCCAGGGATGGTGACTCCACCACCTCCCTGGGCAGTACATTCCAATGGCTAACAACTCTCTCAGGGGAGAACTTTCTCCTCACCTCGAGGCTAAACCTCCCCTGGTGCAACTGTGTCCTCTTGTTCTGGTGCTGGTTGTCTGGGAGAAGAGACCAAGCCCCTCCTGGCTACAACCTCCCTTCAGGTAGTTGCAGACAGCAATAAGGTCTCCCCTGAGCCCCCTGTTCTCCAGGCTAAACACCCCCAGCTCCCTCAGCCTCTCCTCACAGGGCTGTGCTCAAGGCCTCTCCCCAGCCTTGCTGCCCTCCTCTGGACACATTCGAGAGTCTCAATGTCCTTAAATTGAGGGGCCCAGAACTGGACACAGGACTCAAGCTTGCTGAAAGCCTAAAGATCAGATTCTTGCCAATGAAAATTCAGAAGCTCTCCTAGCCTTGAAGTGAGCATCCCACCAGTTTCATTAAGGATGCCTGCCCTGTGTTTGACGCTCTCTAATTAGCAAATTCCAACACTTTATTTCCGTGTTGTCTCTGTGCAAGAGAGTGGCAAATTTATGTCATTAAAATATTGCCAAAAAAAAAGAATATGTATTTTTTTCTCCAAGATTCACAAGCAATTAGACTTCATTATTCCTGTTTATGCCCCCTGAAGAATTGTTCAGTTTCAACCTTCCTACTTAATATGTGCAAGGATGAAGCCGTGGCCGGGCTTGCTCCGGTGGCAGAAGTCAAGCGACGGAGGGAGCTGAATGGGTGATTAGAGATCTGTTTTTGGAGCTGCTTGCTTGAATTGTTAGCAGTCAGCTGATATCCAAGAAGAGGGTCTGTCCCCATTCTCACTCCTCTTGGGGCACAGGGGTGAGCTGGCAGGCAGTGGGGTTTGCACACGAAGTCTGTGCTGAGAAACCGCTGCCTCGAGGCCAACAAAACAGCCCCTGAAGCTTAAACGTTAAGGAGGGAGAAAGAGAAAGAGAAAGAAACCACTCCTGATTCCATCAGCATCCAGGCCCTCCAAAGAGGTGGTAGGGCTGCTCCTTTCCCTCTGAGACACCCTGAGTGAACTCTGCCATTGAATCTTGCTCAGCTGACCCAGATTTGAGTGTTTCATGCTCTCCTGTAGCTATTGGCTGGATTAGAGCCACCCAACACCTCCATCCCTTTGCCCAGGCATCTCCTTTTTAGGCTGGATGTTAGGAAGAAGTTCTATACAGAGAGAGTGATTGTCCATTGGGATGGGCTGCCTGGCGAGGTGGTGGAGTCACCATCATTGGAGGTGCTCAGGAGGAGACTTGATGGGGTGCTTGGTGCCATGGGTTAGTTGTTTAGGTGGGTTGGATTGGTTGGTGGGTTGGATTGGTTGATGCGTTGGATGCGATGATCTTGAAGGTCTCTTCCGGTCTGGTCTGGTCTATTCTATTCTATTCTATTCTATTCTATTCTATTCTATTCTATTCTATTCTATTCTATTCTATTCTATTCTATTCTATTCTATTCCTTAGGATGGAGAGCTGAGGCCTGATCCCATACCCAGCCCCTCTGATCTGCCTGAATGGAGAATCATAGAATGGCCTGGGCTAGGAGGGACCTCCAAAGGTCATCGCTCCATCTTCTCCAACTGGGCTGGCTGGCCTCAGTCTCCCAGCTGGGTGTGCAGCAGCCCTGGGCCCAGACCATGCTTGCAGGTTCCTTCTGCTGTGCCTAGGGCAGTTCTGACTGGATTTCCTAAGCTGGCACAATGCAGCCCTGCAGCTATGAGGTTCATTACTCCGTCCTCACGCTGCCAGCACGACCAGTCCTGCTCGCTGCCTCTAACCGCTCAGGCGATGAGCTCCATTACGCTTCTCGTAGTGTCACAGAGCCCAGCAGTGTAGAGTGTGCTTGTAACTTGCTCTTCTCATGCTTAAATGGTGGAACCGAGATGTTTGCAGCAATTTCAGGACAGGAAGAAGATTTCTCTCTGATTGCTTTTTAATCACAGTAATAACAGTAATGGAGGCAGCGAGCGGAATTGATGGGAGAGAGCTGAGTGCCGTTCCCCAGAAGCTCCCGTGTGGGGTAAACAAGGAGGATTTACTGCCTCCTCCAGTGAGCTGCTAGGATCCTTGCTCTTCAGGAATCACTGTCAGCAATGTCTGGGGAGCCAGAGCTGGTATCTAGTACCTGGGAGGAAAAACATGCTGGGCACCCTCTGGAAAGTTCCCTGCCTTCGAGTATCCAGGGTAAAGGAATGAGCCTTGCCTGCTGCTGTCTTATCCCCACAGATTCCCATGTACAATCACTCTTTAAAGCAACTGCCAGGGCTATTGCTGTGCATGCCTGGCCTTGAATTTGCATTTTAGCATCCCACAAGGGATTTATCCTCTCCCTCAGAGACAAGAGAAGCCATGATCTAGGTAAGAAACTTGAGCCATGCAGAACCAAAGCCTGTATTGCCACGAGGCAACAATGGTCCCCAGAACCAACCTCCTGGGGAGACTCAGGTCCAACAGAAACTCAGCTCAGCTTGTCTATCCCAGGCTGATTTTGGCCTGTGCATAGGTGAGTAAGTGCTTTCCTCCAGTGGGAGCTGGTGGGGTTTAACTTTGGCAGGCGTGAGGATTGGAACCGGGGTGAGAGGTTTCTAGAAATGCCCTTGCAGGGAAGGACTTGGTGGTGCCCATGTTTGGGAGCTAACCTACTTGGGCACATCTGCACAGTAGTCTTGAAGTATTATACTGGAAGTGTGTCCATTGGTCAGGCTTTGATCTTGAAGGATGTGGGAATTTTCTCTGACCTGACAGGACCCTGACTCAAAACATCCAGAGTGAAAACACAGCCTCTGGAAGCTGGGGAAATGGCTTCTCCAAACTTCTTGCTCCTAGAAAGGCTATTTTGAGACAAGACTTAACCTCACAGAGGCTCTTTCAATCACACAAACCCCCCCAAAGACAGACAGAGACCTCATCCCCGTTGGTTTTGGTCAGAGATGGAGCTTTCTCCTTTATTTCTGCAGTATGTGTTGCACACGTGAAGGGCCTCAGTTACATCAGCGCAGTCGAGTCCTGTCTGAGGAGGTGGAATTCCTCTTGCTTTGCTGATCAAGACAAACGTGATAAAAACAGTTCATGCACAATACACCTCGAAGCTGTGCTGCTCTAGTGCCCTGGGGCTTGCAAAGTAGAGTGGGGCAGGAGCTGTGCCCCCTCTCCCCGTTTTTTTGCTCCTCTGATAGGGCAAAGGGATGTGGGGAGAGCAGTGGGGCTGGAAGGGGAGGCCCCCTGTCCTCCCAGGCTAAGGCAAGTGGGGAGCAGCTCTGTTCCTGTTGCCAGAGTGTGCCAGGGTGAAAGGGGTGTGTGAGGTCTGAGTGAGGCCCTTGAAGTGAGGAGAGGATGGGGAGCAAACAGGCTGGGAGCCAGGGGGCTGCAGAGGTAGGGCAGGGAAGAGCTGGTGGGAAGGGGACAGTGGGAGGAAGGAGGCACTGGCATCCTCAGGCTGGTCATTTGTGTGCTGGGCCGGGGCAGTGCAGATCCTGGCCAGCACTGCAGGAAGCCTTCTTTAGGGCAGGAAAGAAAGGGGAGGGGGGATTTTAACATCCATGTTTTGAAGGAAGAGGAGGGATCATGCCAACATATTGGAAAACTCAGGCGGGCAGTGGAAGTTTCATGGGAACATAAAGGGACCTAAGTCATTCCTGGGTGCCTTCCTGGGGGCGTGGGAGGGGACACAAAGCAAGCAGTAAGACCTGGAGTAGGGGCTACTTCTGTCATTCCACACACATACTCAGACCCTTCAGTGTATTTCCTAGCAACTCTATCCCAGTTTCCCTTTCTTTACATCCTTCTCTACCATGCTACCCCCTTCCCCTCTGGTCACTGAAGAATAAACCCCCCCAAAATGATTATGAAGTCAATGCCATTTCAAGTATTCTGGAGCAGCCAACTGTCAGCCTCAGAAGTTTTGTCTGAGGTGTTGGATTAAAAAGCAGCAAGTATCTTTGCACAGGGATTAGCAAGAAAGTCATTTTCAGGGAGCAGGAAGTGTGACCTCTCTCAGCACAGTGTTGCAAGCATTTTGGGGGGGGGGGGGGGAGGGAGAGGGAAAGGTAAGGGGAAGCCATTCCAAAACCCACTTGACTAAAGCAAACCATGAAAAGTAGCTGTCAGGTCTTGGTTCTGTGTTCTGCAGCTGCTTAGCACCGTTTGAAGGCTCTGATCCTGCAGTGGGCCATCTGCTCTGACTGGCTGGCCTGGGAAAGGTTTTTGCATAGCATGGACCTAATCTCTCAGCTTTGTCCAAGGGGAAAGAAAACAACCTCAGCGAGATGATGGAAAGGTTAAGCAGCCCTGGTTGCTTTGCCAGCTGAGTGCTGAGGTGATTAAGTCTATCCAGGGGCCAAATCAAACATATTATCCTGAGGAAAAAAAGCTACTCATTCTCATTGCCTCTTACAGGAAAAAAAAACCCACCCCACTAAAAATAAAAAATACCTGAACCACAATATATAAATCAGTTTGGGTTTAGGGGGATTAAAAAAACACCAAACAGAACAACAGAAAACCTCCACAAAACAAACCAAGAAAGCACCCAGCACCTCTGGCATCTAATCAATCTTCTATTAGTAGGATGGATTTTTTCCCCCCCTATATCTTAATTTGAAAAGCTGGCTGGAGGGGGACTGTAATGGGATAGAAGACCTCTCCACCCTCCACCAGTAGCTGGCCTGGGGCTGTAGCAGCTCCTGTTGGCTGGCTGTTGGGAAAGGCAGCAGGAGCAGAGCTAGGCTGATGAAGGGCTCTGAGGGAGCTTGCTGCCCAGGGCAAGGGCTGGGGGCAGTCTGCAGGGGTCTCAGGGAGGTGGCAGCACTGGATCTGATCCCAGCGAGAGCTGTGTGTCCTCATCTCAGGCAGGGCTGGGTGACAGGGTGGAGGGGCATGGGAAGAGCTTTTTTTCCTGTGGCTGCTCCTAGTGGCTAGTTGGAACCTCTCTATTCCAGGAAAGTATTTGCCCACCTTCGCCTCCTTTCACCCCAGCTTGGGACCTTCACCAGGACTTAACAGCTATGGTCATATGAGCACACTCAGGTCAAGGGGGCAACAGGTATAGCAGAGTCAGGGGGGTGCTACCCAAGCATGCATGCTTCCCAGGAGAAACAGAGCAGCTTGCTCTACAGAAGCAAAGGGAAGGGCAGTGGCAGAGAGGGAACAAGGAGGTGACAGCAGAGGGTGAGGTTACATTGTTAAGGCCTGCAGAGCTTTCAAGGTGACTTGGAAAAACTCCTTGTTTCCTCTAGTCAAGGTTATTCCCTTCTGCACCTTCCCTCTCCCTGGCAGAGATTAGAGCAGTAAGGTTAATATAGTAGCAGGTACATCCATGAAAATCCGCAGCTGAGTCTTCACTCCAAGTGCTGCCAGCTCTTCCCTAAATCTTCAGGACTCAAGGTGCCTCGTTGGAAGTGGCTCCATTGCCTTTGTTGACGTAAAAGGGGCGGTAATGTGACTGCAATGGAGAATTTGGGGCATGTGAGTTTGGCCTACCCTCTTTTTCTGACCACCTACACTTCACCCACTTTGCCCAACCATATGTAGCTTAACATGCTCCTGCCTGGACACCTTCAGCCTTGCCTCTTGCACAGCAACACCGCGGCTGGGGCTGTCGGAGTGATCCGATGCAAATGGTGTTGCTTTCTGATTGATGCTTTGCATGGACCTCCTTCCAGAGCCAAATGAGTCTCTGCATCATATAAAATCTCAGACTATGACTCATGGCTTGATGAAAGGTTTCTGGGAGAAGAGGAATGTCACCTTTATGCTTCTGTCAGTGTCTTTTAATTGCTCACTAACCTGAGAACTCCTGGGAGGTTTCACACTGCAAGCCACGCACTGCTCTGCAAATGATCAGCTAAGCTGCATGGGGTTTCTTTGTGCTCCTGGTTGGCAAGGCAAAACTCTTTGTGCATGGAAGCTCTCACACAGTGGTGCATTGTTTGTTCACATCTCCACAGGTACTATGTGTTTGTGTAAACAGAAGTGTAGATGGAGAGAAGGGGCAGAGCCTACAGGAACTGACAGATTCTGTCTCTCCACCTCCGTTTCCTTCAGTCCCTAACTGTATCTCTTCTCAGCAAGACCTATCCCTGGAATTTCATTCTTATCTGTACCATCACAAATAGGTTGTGCTGTGCAGCCTAGTGTTGGCTTGAGGTGATTACAAAGCACAAAAGCCAAGTGACTGATGCTGAGAGCTCGTTGCACTGTCCAAGGCAAGACACCTCACCTGGATGAGAATGTGCACATCACCAGAGCAGGGACCAAGGCAAGCAGCAACAGCTGTGGTTTTGTAATGTCTGATCTCTCCTAGGTTTGATCCCCTGCCCAGATCTCACTTGGTGTATTTTTGTGCCCTGAACTAGTTGATATCACTGGAAGGAGGCACTGGAACAGGTTGCCCAGAGAGGTTGTGGATGCTCCCTCCCTGGAAGTGTTCAAGGCCAGGTTGGATGAGGGCTTGGAGCTACTTGGTGTAGCAGGAGGTGTCTGGGCCCATGGCAGGGGGTTGGGACTGGATGATCTTTAAGCTCCCTTCCATCCCAAACCATTCTATGGATCTATGAATATCAGGCATAGCAGGAGGCTGGGAGCATGGGCAGAGCCAACCCAACCCAACTTGCTCAGTGGAGATTCCTAACACCTCCTGCTCAGTGGTCCCTTCTGTTGAAATTCTTTTCATTTCATGCCTTTAATTTCCAATGTAATTAAGAGCTGGAATGGGGGGGGTGGGGGTGGGGGGTGGGATTCAAGAGATTCCTCTTCAAACAGCATCATTGTTTGTGAAAATGCCTATTTACAGAGCTTTTAGAATGTGTACTACTTCTATATTTAAGTATATTTTTAAAGCTCAGATTACTGACCCAATAGAGCAGAAAAGCTCCTGCAGAGCTCCTGCAGTCCAGTGCATGGATTTCTATTTTGGGATATTACTTCCTTTTTTCTTTTTACTGCTTGCTTTTATCAACTCAATTGTTCAGTTCAAGGCTATCTGGTGGATATAAAAGTGAAATAGCTGCTACAAGTGTGTGCATGAGGGAGAAAGGGAGACAGGAAAAGCCTGGTGGCTTCCTGTGGCAGAAGTTACCCAGGGATTGTCTGTGGGCAGGAAGGAAAGCCAGGGCTGTGTTTGTGGATGGCAGCACAGTGGCTGTAGTGCAGGAGGGTGCCTGTTGCTGAGACCATTCTACTTGCATCCACCAGAGCCCAGTGCTAACAGGCACTTCACTTTCCTGACCAAATTCCCCTAGCATAACACCACCATTAGGGTGGACAGAGTGGCATGTAAGATTCCTGGGGAAGAGATTGCCATCTGAGCACACACATGATGGAGCAGCTGGTCTTCACAGGAAGTGATCATCTTTACAGATCATCTGTACACGAGATGAGTTTTACAGTGAGGGTGGTGAGACACTGGAACAGGTTGCCCAGGGAGGCTGTGGATGCCCCTCCCTGGAGGTGTTCAAGGTCAGGTTGGATGAGGCCTTGAGCAACCTGGGCTAGTGGAAGGTGTCTCTACCTATGGCAGGTTGGAACTGGCTCATATCTTTAAGGTCCCTTCCAACCCAAACCATCCTATGGTTCTATGATCTTTTAGGAAGGCAGTGATCAAACCAAGAGAGAAGACACTGCTAAACTTTGCTGCTCCTAGGAGTTAGGTTTTGCTGTAGCACATTCAGAGACACAAGGCTCTGGATGTTCTGAATGTGATACAGTGTGCTAAGGAACATCCCTTTCACTGGCATCCATCTCCTGGTGGGGCCTTCAAAATTTGGCACAGGCATGCAGCTGCAGTCCTTAGGCAGCCACCTCGCTGGGTATTCCCTCTGTTTTCTTCCTTCAGCCTAGGAATGCTCTCAATTCTTGACCCTCTCCTTGCAAGTCTTATTTCTGTGGAGCAGTAAATAATATTCCACAACTCTGTAATCATAATTAGAAGGGAAAAAAAAACAAGGGATAGATCTTTATCTGCAGAGATGGAAGCAGAAACCTGATGATCTTAGTTCAGAGCCTGCAAGGTCTTACTGCAGCACAGTGTGAATGGATGGTAGGCAAAATGGATTCACTGGGGGTGGTTATGCATTAACTGTTTGCTAACCTTTTGTATTTAAGATGACAAGACCTAAACCATCGCTGTGCTCTGCCCCTTAGAGCCTACTGTTAGCTGCTAGCAGTGCAACATGAGTCACTTAGAGGTGGTGTAGTGAATTGTGGATGCAGTCTTTGATGCTGCATCTGCCTATCCTAGGGTGTAATGAGGAAGATGCTTTTATATGGCTGGGTTTGGTGTAATTTACACAACCTTTGCTTTCTAGGTGGCACAGACTACTAGAAGTGCATGAAATCCCTGCAGGGAGGAAAAAGGACTACAGACAGAGGTATGCCTGCTCTAGTACTTCATCAAATCATAGACTGCTGTGGGTTGGAAGGGGCCTCTGAGGGTCACCCAGTCCAACCCCATAAGAAGGAGCATCCTCAACTAGATCAGGCTGCCCAGAGCTATGTATAGCTTCTAGGAGGCTGGATCAAATCTTAGATGAGAGGAAAATATTTTCCAAAGGCAATATTGAAGTATTGATTATTTCTACAGTCTAGAGCTGTGGAGGCAGGAGAGTTAATCTGGATCCTCCTCAGGACGAAGTTAACCACAGGGAAAAGAATAATAGAACAATAGAAGCCTTCACTTTCCCATCTGCAAAGGACACAAGCCCTAGTCTCTGAAGTCTCAGGTGTCCCTAGGACAGAGAGTTCTCTTGCTGAAGCTGTGCACAAGCTTTCACACCAAGGGTATGTTTCTTACCAATACAGACTGCTTAGTGGATTTCCATGTCTGTGGCGTCACCTTTGCAGACTGATGTCTCACTATTGAAGGATAAGCTGTGACAACATAAAACAGCCAGTTATAGATCAGTCCCTGCCACCATCCCTGCCTCCCCTTGAGAGCTTCAGGATGAGTAGCAGGACTGGAAGTGCCACATAATTAGTATTGCATTGCTTAATACTGAAATGCAGCCATTTTTGGGGTGGGACACCACAGCCATCAGACAGATGCCTATTCCACCACCCAATCAGTTAGGAAAAGGGAGTAAAGAAGGTCTGTCTAATTAATGTCTGAGGAATGCAGAGAGGTGGAATGCAATCAGTCCAATTAAATTTAGGCCAAGTTCCATACTAAGTGTTCTGACTCTTGCAAGGGAGACCATAGGCTATTTAATTAGTGCAAAGAGCCGAGGCCTGGGTTTCATGTCAGAAATTAATGACAGTACCTCTGGCAGCATGACAAGCCCTAACCCCTTTCCACCACACCAGCTCCATCCTGATTCAAAAATAATACCAGCCCTGCTGAATCACAACCAGTTTCAGTGCTGCCAGGCAATGGCCTTTCCCCCACCGTCTCCCAGTGGCAAATTAATCAGAACCGACTCTGCTTGGCAGGTGCCGACGCTCTTGGATTCCACCTCTGGTGCCCTTGAACTAGTGGGTAGTGAAAAGAGGATTATGAGCTGGGGAGTGGGGGGGTTCTGGCTCAGCTGAAGGAGGACAGGCAGCTGCTGCTTTTTTCATTGCTTAAAGGTTGTGCTCAGTGATTACTGCTTTCTCAGGGTGATTCTCTGAGAGCTATTTCAAGCCACCGATGAAGCTAGAGAGGTAAATGGCCACGCACACAACTTCCTACTGTCTTTCTCTCCCTAGTCCCTATACCTCTAAACCCACCTTAAATCCCCACTTCTACTCATCACACTATTTAAAACTCTTTCACCTATGCACTAGATGTAACTTTTTAATACACTTTTCATACTCTTTTAACTCTAATAAATTGCCTCCCTGCTGCAGCAGGGTAAGTTGCTCCTGTGCTTGTCCCTATGAGACTGACAGTCAGGGCAGGTGATGTGGGCCAAGTGTAGGACTGCTCCAGGGCTTTTCTGGGAGAGGAAGAACAGGATTAAATATCTTATCACCTGAAAAAAAAACAACACCACAAACCAACCAACCAAACAAAAAGAGGCAGGAGGAAGGGGGGGGGAGGAAACAAACTAAATGCCTGGTACCGGTCTTAGTGAAGAGGCTCCCATCAGACTGTTTGCTGAAGTCACCAGGAGGATTCTGTCCCACCGAGGAGAACTGAAAAGGCAGCTTAGTACCATTGCCTACTGGAAGATAGAAGAGGTGGTGTTATTCTGTGGTGTTATTCCATGGTGTTCCACGCTGCAGTGGGGAAGCCTAAGCATTCAAAACCACATCCTGTAAAACTACCTTCAGCTAGCTCGGGGAGGAAAGGGGAGCAAAGGGATTTGTCCCTTTTCTCTTTCATGAGAAAAGGCAGATGAGAGCAGGCAGTTGTGGTGTCCTGGTGTACACAGTGTGTGAGTGTGAAGAGATCTCAGTGCTCCAGACAGGCAGGGAAGAGCCTTTCCCTTGGTAGACCCAGAGTGCAAGTGTCACTGAAGAGCAGCAGCTTCCTCCCAGGTAAAAATGCATCTCCAGAGACTGCCAAAGAGAGGCAGAACTACATAGCTGCTGAAGCTCCCTTGCCTCCAAGCAGCTAAGGCTTGATTCAAAGCTCGCTGGAATGAAAGCAAGGCTTCCCCTTCCGGCCTCCTTGGGGTCAGGTCCTGGCTGCCAGAATGACTCTTAGAGCAGTGACAGTGAGAGGCAGACAGCCCTGTCTGTGGCATGAACAGCAGGAAGGACAGGTGTGGCTGTGAGTCACCAGAGCTCCCCAGGCAGAGTGGCTGTGGCTGCCTATCGGCTACCTCTGAAAGAAAAGCAAAGCAGGACCCTCCAAGCATGAACAAACCAGAGTAAGGAAATCTAGGCAAGAAAAAGGAAGGTGAGGATGTGGGAGGAAAAGTCATGAGATGCTGCTGCTGGTTCTCAGTACACTGGCTCAAAGCATCCCCTCCCCATTGTGCCAGATGCTGTACAGACTGAGCATCAGACAGGGTCTGGCTTTGAGACCTTATGACCCAGGTGAGAGGTGGATGTGTGGGGGACAGGAGCAGCCTTGTGCTTCTGAAACTGTCTGAGGCTGGCTGGAGTCCCCTCCTGCTACTACAACCACCTGTACAGGTTGCTTTGGGTGGTGTTGGTGCTCCTGTTGATTGCAGTTGGTGAGGTATCTCAGGAGCCTTGCAAAGTTCCCATCTTCTGCTTTCACTGTCTGAACAATAAGGTCCAGGGGTGCCCTTCTCCCCCATACATAGCACCCAGAGCCATTGGGCACTGGGTTTGGGGGCATGCAGATGGTGCTGATAACTCAGCTAAGATATAGCTCTGTGAGACAGTGATTGACAAGTGGCAGGACAGCTGAGAGGGAAGCCAAAAGGTTGGTTAGCCATCTAGAAAGCTGTGGCACGGGGGGTTAGATCCTTTCAAGCTGAAGTTGGAATTACCCATACCAAGTGTTTCCTCAGTTGCTTGGAAGGAGGAAAATTCCCATGATCGTGGGTTGAAATTGGCTGTAAAACAAGAGCATCCAGTTCAGCAGTTGGCTCCTGAGGAGCTGGCTCAAAGGCCTGTGCCTGGCATTGCTCCATCAAACAGTCCCCACCAATTCTGAAGCAGCCCCAAACCAGAAATCTGCATCCAGAGAGTAGAGGAAAGCCTGCTCTGATTCTTTTTTTTTTCTTTCCTTTTAATTTGGGTCCTAGGGAACAGTAAAGAAACTTCTCATTTCAAAACCAAAGCAATCTCCCTGCCACAGAGCTGTCTGCAGTTGCACTGAATTGCCAGCTCAGGTTTGCCTACCCGGCATGACTATTGTGCAAAGAGAGCTGCAGGCAGAGGCTTGCATTTAGAGCCCAAGAGGCACCTGGAGAGGAACATTTCTCGCTCATGCCTGCATCGTCTGAGCCCCTGTGACAGGCAGTGCGCTGCGGGGTTTCACCAGGACATCAGGCTGTGCTGTTGTACCCCTTTGGTGAGACGCTGGACTCCCAGCAGAGCGAGAGGGAGACGAATGCTCGGAGCTGCTATGCTGCCATCCTGTGGGCTGCTTTCCCGTTCGAGCTGTGTTCCTAATTAAGTCTGTCTACCCGAGTCCCTTCTACTCTTCATTCAGATATGATCTTTCCAACCCCCTCCTGGCTTTGGCCAAATGGTTTGCAACATCAGGAGAAGAAAGCTCAAGTGGAAGAGGACAGAAAGGAGTCGAGCAGTGGAACAGGTTGTTCATCTATCTTTTAGGCAGCTTTTGAAACCTTTCATGTTTCCTCTCTGCCTCATTATGACATCCCTGCAGGCAGATGCTCTGTGATACTGCCTTTAATGACAAGAGTAGTGGAAGGCTCCTTGAATGCAAGAAGAGCTTAAACCCAGAGAAGTTCAGCTCAGATCCAAGCAGTTTCTTAGCATGGGCCACTGCAATTAGCACCGAGCACTGCTTGGGCAGCATTCCTCAGTGCAGCAAAACAAACTTCCCACTGTGGCCTCGGGCGGATTGCAGTGATCCAGCCGAGCAAGAAAGAGGGTGTGTTACAAAGCTCTCAGGAGATATTCTGGGCACATTATGCAATCCACAGGGTGGTCTTCTTCATTTATTCAGTTCCCCTTCCCCCCCCCCCATTTTGTGGAATTCTGTAGCAAAGATGAATCAGAGGCAGCACCAAACTCCTCCATGACACATGGACAGAGCACAGAAAGCTCTGGAGTGTGAAATGATTATGGGCACATGGCGTTATTCATCCCTTTGCTAGCCAGCATGCAAGCTAAGTGGGTCAAGTCTCCTGTTTTGCCTATTGATTCATTCTGTTCTCAAGGTCCCCAGCAGTGTGGCTCCAGCAGCTGGTTCCTTCCTGTTGTGCTTGAGCCCTCGCCCAGGTGGAGGGTAGAGGCTTCAGCTGCTTTTCAATACCCTTGTGTGCAATCCTGTTCTTACTTTCTGGGGCCAAAGTAACTTTGTTGGTAGAAAAGCCAGCATGAGTAGCTTTGGAAGAAGGCAGTGTCTGTGCTCCCATGAAAAGGAGGATGTGTAGGTGGAACAAATGCTCCCCTGCTGTTAGTACATTCGAAAGTCCACTGCAGGCAGCAGCAGGTCACTGAGCTGCAAGCGGCTGTACAGCCCTCACACTACCCTGTAGCTGCATCCAGCAAGTGTCCCTGCTGGCAGAAAGATCCAGCAGACCCTGTTGAGCTCCTAGCACATCCTTCAGGAGGCTAGGATGCTGGATCTCATCTGGGAGCCAGGGAGCCCTTGCTCCCAGGTCTCAACAGCTGATCCTCCAGAAAGGAGCTTAGGGAAGTCCAGGCACTGTGGTCCAGAGCAGAGAGCAGCCAGGCTATGCCATGCCATGGCACTGCTGCAGTTGGCTTTGCCACTCCTTTTGCCTCACTAGATTTCAGCCCTGTCCCAGATACATTTGGGATATGCCATTGTCTACTGTATTCCTCCCATCACCACATTCTTCAGATGCATCCTGACCCATTCCCACCCAAACCCAAAGCCCCACAGGTTGGGTAGAGGTGGGTTCAGCCTGTGCAATTGCAGAGCTTTTAGCTTCCCCCATCCTGCAGGGCTGAGGATGGCTGTGGCTGCAGGACAGTCTGTGGTCTCTCTCCAACACCAGCAGCTCTGCTTAGCAGAACATGTGTTTCCCTGACAGCACAGAGCCTGTAAAGCCCTGAAGCAGCTGGGGCAGAACAGCAGCTATAACCATCCAGGTGGTGTTTGCAGACAGGCTTTGTGCAAAGCAAACCCACCACTGGTGAATGCCCCTCTCTGCTGAAGAGGCTGCCCTCTAACCTTGGGGGGGGCCTGCAGGAAACAGCACTGCTAAGAGCTTCTTGATGCTGAACTGGGATTGTTGCCTCTGCCCCTGGTATCTGCTCCAAAGGGCATCCTCACCCCCACAGCTCCAGGCAGGGCTGCCAGCGAGCTGCCAAGCGTGGGCTGGGAGCAGAGGAGAAGGGCAAAGTGGAAATCCAGACAAAAGGCTCAGTGTTGGGATCTGAGTTACCCCTAGGAGAGCCTGACCACAGAGCAGGCAACGCTGCACTTCAAGGGAGTGCCACTGCTGATTCCTGGCATAGCCCTGCCCACTTTGCAGAACAACAGCTGCAAACATCTGGCAGATCCAGGCAGAGCCTTGCTCTCTAGAGACCAGAGGCAATTTGGGTCCTTACTTTGTGCTGCCCTTTCTGTTCTGTTTTCTTTTTCTTTCTTTTTTTCTACAGGCTTTTAACACTCTCTGCTTCTGGAGAGTCCTGACACTAACTTAGTGAAGGCTGGAGAGTCCTAACACTAAATTTACACACAGGCAACTAGAATTTTACAGCTGGATGTGGTGAAAACAGTCCATTGTTGCAGAGACTCATCCTGTAGTCATGCAACAAGGGGGACATCAGCAAGACACCAGGGCTCTTGTTGTCAATGTCAGAGCTCAGAAAGGAGCTTCAGATTCCTGCTCTGTCAGGACACATTCCTCACTTCTATCCTTTCCCTGTAGGGAAGAAGTACATTTTCTGGTGAAAGCTAAAACCTAATGCAGAGCAAGCTCAGGGTAGCTTTCACACTTGGTAGCACAGTGGGATAAGCTTCTGGTGGAGAATAACACTGACTGCAGCCTAGTAACACATTCAAACTCCCCTGTATTTACAAACTGTGCTCTTTGAAAGAGCTTGGTGGCTCCAAGTCTCCTTCACAGAGCTGGAAAGTGCTGCTGCCTTGTTTGAGATGAAAAGGCAAACACTCCCCAGAGCTCTGCAGGCTGGAGGAAAGACCCAGCATAGAGAAATGCAGAGGGATGGATCTTGGCCATGGGGCAGCAGGAAATAGGAGAGACAAACCATGAATGGTGTTCCTCTCCTGTGATGTGTTTGGAGGGAGCCTGGCCACCACCAGAGTGCCATACCTTTGGGAGACAGGAACATGGAAAATCTCTTCAAGTTGTCAGGCTGATTCCACTCGTAGTTGTTCATCATGTACCGGTGGTCACCTAGAGGAGCAGAGCAGGGGGTGAGCTGCAGGAGGCAGTTTGATGGCCTTGAGAGGGCTGGGGGGAGTGGGAAAGGAGATAACAGCTTGGACTTGGCTTCCTCAAGCGCTGCAGGAGAGATGGTTCTGCTCTTTGAAAACAAGTTTCTCTACCTTATGATTCCTCTGTGGGACTCTGGCTGGGAGGTAAAGCTGTGCTGTAGCTGCCCAGAGCTTCAGCCTGGGGTAAAAGAGGAAGCTCCCTTGGAGGCATAGCACAGGTGAAGCATTTGGCCATGCAGTAGATACTCTGTCTCCTGAAAATCCATAGGGAGACTCCAGAGTCGAGGCACTGGCATACCAAAATCCTGCTGTGTGGCTAAAAATGCATCCCACTTCAAAAGCAGTGGTTTGGGGCTGGCTTCTTTGTATTTAACCTCTGCACAGGGCTGGCTTTCCACCAGCAGATCTTGAACTGCAAGTACTCCAAAGCTCAAGAAAGTCAGTGCTGGGAGGGCTCAAGGGGTTGGTTTCTCCACTTGCTAAAGAAAGATGCTAAACCTGAGTTGCAAACAGCTGTAGCTACCTGAGCTTTGGGAGGAGGATGCTGGGTGCAGCCTGCATGCAGAGTGGCTCAAATCTACCCTTTAGCCAGGTCCTGCACAGCCTGGTTTTGGCTGCCTAACACTGATCCACAGGATGGGGCCCTGGGCAGCCTGATCCAGTTGGAGGTGTCCCTGCTCACTGCAGGAGGCTTGGACAAGATAACCTTTGAAGGTCCCTTCCAACCCAATGCAATCTGGGAGATGTTCTGTACAGCTGCTCATAAAGATGCCTGAAGGGCTATAGAGGGGTAAAGCAGGCTCCAGTGTTTAAACAGTTCCATTCTTCACTCTTAAATCACTGAACAAACTTTTATTCTATTTCCCAAATTCATTTCTGTGTTATTTAAACTCCCTGGATGCTCTCTGGTTATTTGCCTCCTTGTCACACTGCTGAGTTATGACAACTAGAAGAAAGTGGATTCCCTTTGGAGTCTGCTATTAAGCAGGTTTCATTCCATTAATACAATATTTCTTCCTGGGAAGTATTTGTGTGGTTGGGTTTTGTTTTTTCTTCACCCTAGAAGATCAAGCTGGTTGCAAATGAATTTGTTGTAATGACTCAGGGGGAGTCTGAGTTAATTAAGTCCATTAAGTAATTGTGGAGTTGTTTCCTTGCAGTCACTAGATGCAGAGTGCTGTCCTCTTTCAAGTGTAACTGTGGCTTGAAAAAGGCAGAGTCCTGAAGTTTGAGACTCACCATAAGTAACATTTCCCAGCTGAATGGATGCCACTACTGGCAGCCATTGGGACTCATTAGGCTGAGTCCCAGCTGTGGCCATTAAACCTCTGGCAAAGCTTCTACAAAGGGGCCAGGTTTCAGAAGTATTCAATTCTTGCCCTGCTCTGAACCATTTGGGGACTTGAATCCCATGGATTTCAAGTACCACTGAGGGCTTGTGACATCAGTAATGTGGAGGGGATCCTCATTATGATAGGTTGGACTGGATGATCTCAAAGGTTTCTTCCAACCTGCTCCATTCCATTCCATTCCATTCCATTCCATTCCATTCCATTCCATTCCATTCCATTCCATTCCATTCCATTCCATTCCATTCCATTCTGCTCTGTTCTACTCTGCTCTACTCTGTTCCATTCCATTCTGTTCTGCTCTACTCTACTCTATTCTATTCCATTCCACTCTGTTCTATTCCATTCTGCTCTGTTCTACTCTACTCTGTTCCATTCCATTCTGCTCTGCTCTACTCTACTCTATTCTATTCCATTCCACTCTGTTCTATTCCATTCTCCTCTCCTCGAGTCTCCTCTCCTCAAGTCTCCTCTCCTCGAGTCTCCTCTCCTCGAGTCTCCTCTCCTCTCCTCGAGTCTCCTCTCCTATTCCATTCTATTCTATTCCATTCTATTCTATTCCATTCCATTCCATTCCATTCCATTCCATTCTACCAAGGAGTACCTCTTTATCCAGAGGTACTTGAACTGACCATATTCACACTGCTGCTGGGTTCCACACGTGGCCAAGTAAAAAGTATTTGCTTCAGGATGGGCAAAAAACCAGCTCAGCAGATGGAAGATAACTCCCTGAGTTATGGTACATTGAGTGTAAAGTGTTTTGCTGCTCCTCTTCTAGTTTTCACAAGTGCTGGGGGCAGTCAGGCATTCAAAACCCCTTTGGAACTTCTGCAAGTCCTCAGATAAACAAAGAAGAAGAAATAAAAATGTCCCTAAATGATTTTTGGCTCTGGGTTGGCTGTCAGCTGCTTGAATTAGCTTATAGCCAGATTATAGAGGCTGAGGGAGCTGGGGTGGTTTAGCCTGGAGAAGAGGAGGCTCAGGGGAGACCTTATTGCTCTTTATAACTCCCTGAAGGGAGGTTGTAACCAGGTGGGGGTTGGTCTCTTCTCCCAGGCAGTCAGCACCAGAACAAGAGGACACAGTCTCAAGCTGTGCCAGGGGAGGTTTAAGTTCAAGGTGAGGAGAGAGTAATTGGCCACTGGGATGTGCTGCCCAGGAGGTGTTCAAGAGGGGATTGGATGTGGCACTTGGTGCCATGGTTTAGTTAGTCAGGAGGTGTTGGGTGACAGGTTGGACTTGATGATCTCTGAGCTCTTTTCCAACCGTATTGATTCTATGACTCTATAGATTTCTCATCAGCCCTTAGCACATGGATTGTTGAGAATCTGAGCAGGGATGTTGCAGTGGTGAATGTTGGAAGGCAAATAATGGTCAGTTTCTTGTTATGGTGTTTTGATCTCTCTGTATCTTTCCTTGGGCTGCTCTGTGTCTGGGTTTGGAGGTTTGGGTGGGGTTTTGTTGTTGTTGGTATTTCCCCTTTTTCTTTGTCATAGCAACTTGTAACATGGATCTGTCTTATCTGCAAAGGAGTGGAAGTGCTTTGCATGGCTGTTGCCCAGGGAAAAGGTGGTGTGCTAGCATGGGAACTGTGAGTTTGAAGGAAATCACTGTGCCCTTGCAGAGTTCCTCAGCTGCTTGTGTGGTGTGAAGGGACCCTCCTCCATCTTTTTGAGTCACACATCCTCCTGAGCAGCAAGGTGCATTTTATCCTCAGGTGACCTATCCAGCTTCTTGACCTTTGTTTTTATGGGAGCTAGGATTCCACAATAATTAATGGATGAGATCCTTACAGCAGCCTGGTGAGATAACCTTGTTCTTAGTGCAAGAGGTCAGTTCATGGGATTAGGTAACTTGCCCAAGGTTACAAAGGCTGTTTGTGGGAGAGCTGGCAAGTGAGCCTTGGTTGTGGAGTCTTATTCTAGTGCCCTGTCCTGCCAATCTTATGTGTGACCTTGATGATCTCAAAGGCTTTTTCCAACCTTAATGGTTCTTTGATTCTATGATGCAAGACACAGATTCACAGATTGCTTTGGGTTGGAAGGGATCCTCAAAGGCCATCTCGTCCTGCAGTCAGCAGGGACACCTCTAACTACATCAGGCCAGATCAGATCAGAGCCAGATCAAGTCCTTTCTACAGAAGTAATTGGGAGACACAGAAAATGAGAAGGTTCCTGACAGTGCTGTGGTATTCCCCATGAATCCTCTGTCCACAGAAGACAGATCAGCCATCCTTAAACATCACTGAAGCATGAGGACCATTTGGTCCTGCATGTCCCTTGAACACCCTGGCTCAGGCAGGTGAGAACAGCCAGAGATATGATCAGAGAGAGTTATGTTGGTTCAAGCTGGAGCTTAACCTGAATGCTAAAAGGGAGACCTTTTACCTTGGCAAATCTGTTCTCAGATTCGCAGTGACAGCTGCTTGCAGCATGTTTCCTGTTGCAGCCAGGCAAGCAGCAGCTGCAAGGGGCTGTTTTCAAATGGCATGTCACAGCGGCACAGCACGTGTGCTAACTGAGCTCCACAAGCAGGCTACTGACAGGCTTTCAGAACTGCCATGCTGGGATGGTGCCTTCACATCTCTGCCACCACCTTCTCAGTGTGCCCAGCCAGCCCCCCGGGCTGCCTTGGGGCATCTCTGCAGGGTTCCACTGAGAACCTGCTGTGCTAAACCAGCAGGGGCTTGCTGGAGCCTGGTGTGAGGCAGAGTGTCCTTGCTGGCCCCTTGAAGGAGGGTCACCATTCTCAAACACAAAGAAGTGCTGCAAAGCTGTAACATGGAATGGGTCTAGTTTGGACCCCTGGGTTCCCTACACACCTTGCTAGTTCAGCTGGCTCCATCCCCACCTAGGTCTGCTAGGATAGCTCTGACATTCCAGAATGAATTCCAGCCAGAGCTAATGTTTCCCCTCCTTTCCCTAGGTCCTTGCCTAATTTCTCCTCTGTGAAAGCACACTCAGAGAATCCCAGAATGCCAGACTGGAAGGGACCCCAAGGATCATCTGCTCCAACCTCTCTAGGTAAGAGTGGAGCTGCAATGAGCTGGTCCAGCACCCTGCCAAGCTGAGACTTAAAACTGTCCAGTGTAGGGGAATTCACTGCTGCCATTGGGAGATGGTTCCACTCCTCACACTTCATCTCCCCTGGCTCTGTGCTAGGCTTTGCCTGGGGAGGCAGGGGGCAGATCTAAGATACTCTACCGTTCTCGATGTGGTTCCTCTCTATGAAGTTGCGGCCCAGGTCTGCCTTGCAGATCTTCTCCACGTGCCTCATGCAGACATTTAGGAGGTCATCCCTGAGGAGTCCCATAGATGGGCTCATGCTCTCCCCCTCAAGCAGCACACTGTATGTTGGGAGAGATGGAGGTGGGACATAATTCCTCATCAGAGCCCCAAACTCCTGCCAAAAAAAAATGGGAGAGAGGTTAGTGAGGAATATGGAGGCTGTAGCCCAGGGAACTGGCTAAGGTTAGGTTCCAAATAGTGTGAAGTGCAAAAGAGAGCAGTGAAGATGGAGATCTGCCAGTGAGCTGCAGCCATCCAGAAGAGCCAGGCCTTGGCACACCTAAGTTCATTCTGCAGCTTCCAGAGCAGACTCAGCTTCAAATGCAAGAGCTGGTCCCTGCCATACGTGTGCATCGAGCCTGAGAAGGTTGGTGCATCTCACACCAGCTGAGGATTTGACTTGGGAGAAAAAAGAAAGGGAAAATGAGAGCTCATTTACCTGCAGGAAGAGCACAGAGTCACTGATCTGGTGGATCTGCTCCCTGTTCTCCTTGTCCTCCCTCAGAAGCTTTGCCCTCTCTTCCAGCTCATCCACGATTTCTTTCACGTTCTCTGAAGCAATCTTTTCCCTCTGGTCCAGGGCAGCCTTCACTTCATCCCTCTGCCTCTCCAAGTCACGGATCAGCTCCTTGAAATGCTGGTCCACTGTGGCTTTCTCATTGGTGGTGTAGTTCTGTAGAGGGAAGGGGCAGAGAGAAGAGGCAGCAGGAAAGATGCAGGAGAAATAAACTATTAAACTCCTTAGGGAGTGGTTTGTTAAAGAGGGATATATGGGGGCAGGGGGGATGTGGCTACAGGGACTCTAGGGGTGTAAGGTTTGGTGTCAGAGATGTTGTGTCAGAAGAGTTTCTCCTTGTTCTTGCCATGATTGTGTGTGTGGAATCTAAAGGGCATGCTGTTATATATCTTATATATGAGTTACAGATCTTATATATCTTATATATCTTTCGTTTCAGTTCATGAGCTGGTCCTTTGGTTGCATGGTTTAGTTGGTTGGGTGGTGTTGGATGATAGCTTGGATGTGATGATCTTGAAGGTCTTTTCCAACCTGGTCTGGTCTATTCTACTCTATTCTATTCCATTCCATTCTACTCTACTCTACTCTACTCTACTCTACATTCTCTCTTCTCTTCTCTTCTCTTCTCTTCTCTTCTCTTCTCTTCTCTTCTCTTCTCTTCTCTTCTCTTCTCTTCTCTTCTCTTCTCTTCTCTTCTCTTCTCTTCTCTTCTCTTCTCTTCTCTTCTCTTCTCTTCTCTTCTCTTCTCTTCTCTTCTCTTCTCTTCTCTTCTCTTCTCTTCTCTTCTCTTAACACTGTTTAACTTTGTACAGCACAGAGCTGGCTCCTCAAGCATGATTGAGTCAAATCCCTACCCTTTCATTCTGGAAACCTGAACTCTAGGTCCCTCTGAAATATTCATCAGAAGGGCTGTGGATGTAGCTCTATTCAGAGGGAAAGTTTCTAGGTCAAGCCTCCAATAATAACAACAGCAGTAATAATGGTAAGGACGGTAACAATCATCATCATGAAGCAAACCAAAAGCAAGAACTGGCAGGCCAGTGTGCATGTACCACATAAAAGGGAGCAGATGGCTCTGGCTATTAATATTATGCAAATTTCCTGGGGTGTCTCCCAAATAGTGTTTTCACTTGCTCTGCTCATGTATGGCAGGAAAAAAAAGCATACATATCAATAACACCAGTGCCAGATTCCTAACACTCCTGGTGAAAGAATTAGAAGGGAGATGTATCTCAGTATGGAGACGAGCTGCTCCACTCCAAACAAGGCATCTGTTGGTGTACCTGTGTCTGTTCCTGTTGCCTTATCTCTGTTTGGCCAATCCAGAGCCCTCCTGGAGTTTATTTTCATGTGTGGTCTAGCAGGGGAGAAAAAAGCAGCACACCTTTGTTTCCGAATCAGCCTGGCTACAGGTGATTGAAGAACTCCAAGGGACTCAAGGCAGGGAGGTGCCCTTGGATGGTGGTATAAAGAGGCAGTGTGCTGCCTCCTCTTGATCTCCCGCAGGGCATGTTGCAAGATGACTTCAGTAGGAGTTGTTGTTTCCAAGATCTGGCATCAGAGAGTTTTAAGTGATGAGGTAGAGACTAGGTAAAGGACAGAGTGAGTAAGAGCTGGACATGACAGAAGAAATGGAGGAAAGGTGGGGAGAGGTGTGAGAGAGTGGAAAGAAAGTGACAAGTGCAGGGAAAACAGAGGCGAGCTTGCCATGAAACCCCATACACACCTTGATACGGTCCCTCTCCTTCTGCCACTTGTCCATTTCATCTTCTACCTCAATGATCTTCAGCTGCAGTTGCTCTTTCTGCAGGCGAAAGCTCAGCCTGTGAGAGAAAGGAGAGTCTGGTGAACTGTGGCTGAGGGTGGCCAGCTTCAAAGAGGCACTGTGCTGCCACATAGCTATTGGGCCCTGAACAATAACAGCTGGCAGTACAGGTTGCTGGCACTGCTTGAAATGGAGATCATGTGCTGACACCGGGGCAAGGACCCGGCGCTGCCGGCTGGGTCAAGAGATTCAGCTCCCCTCAGCAAAGAGAGCAGCACCCACCTACTTAGGCTACTGTCATGGTGCCGCTTTTAATCACCTCGCAGTCATTAGCTGGAGGGGGGGAAGAGGCCTGTTTCAAAATTCAGCTGTGTATGCAGCGCAGAGCCCATCCCAGGGTGTGCCTCTGCAGCAGTAACAGTTTTCATGTAATTAAGGAATGACGTTTTGACGAGTGTTTGCAACAGGAGGGTGATGCCTCCAGCAGAGATTCTGTTTAGACAGGATCGTGGATTAATTTGCTCTGAATGAGAGCTTTTCATGTTCTGATGAAGCTGGGGGACTGCTTGAAAGGAAAATAGAAAGAAAATAATAGAACAACACAGAAAACTAAAGAGGAGGGAGGAGGTAGAGGCAACTGTGCTTGGCTTAGCTCAGCAGCTTCGCTGGGATTTGCATTTCATTTTGCACTGGGTTCCCAGAGAAGCTCAGGAGCAGCTACCAGGGAGAGGCAAATTCTCAGCTTCATCCCTCATGGAGAAACTTCTCCCCTCTCTTTCTCGTGTTTCTCAGATTTTCCAGGGTCATCACTTCCAGGCCCCCATCAGTGATAAACCACCCATTGGCTGAGACTTGGGATTCAGAAGGTCCTGGTGCAAGGCAGTTCGCAGAGCAGGAGCCCCTGGTGCATGTGGTGGTTTGGTGTGCATGCCAGGCCTCTGGGTCACACCAACGCCTGACTGCTCGGCAGTGCCTTGCGCCGTTAACTCTGGGCAACCCCTCCCTCAGTCGTTCATATTCACCACATCCCTGCCCAGCACATCATGACAAAGCCCCTTGCTCATGCATTTCCAGATCTGCCTGCATTTCATGTGTGTACAGATGCCTCACAGGGCAGCTCTAACCACAGGCAATCTGCTTATAGGAGACATCCCAAGAGCTGTTTAGGAACCTGTCATAGAAAGGTTTGGGTTGGAAGGGACCTTCAAGACCATCCAGTTCCAACTCCCCTGCCAAGGGCAGGGACACCTCCCACCAGCCCCAAGTTGCTCAAGGCCTCATCCAGCTTGGCCTTGAATGCTTCCAGGGAAGGGGCATCCACAATCTCCAGGGGCAACCTGTTCCAGTGTCTCCCCCACCCTCCATTCTAAGTCTCCCCTCTTCAAGCTTCAATCCATTCCCTCTCGTTCTGCCTTTACAATCCCTTGTAAAAAGTCCCTTCTCAGCTCTCCTGCAGCCTCCTTCAGCTACTGGAAGGCCACCCCTGAGGTCTCCCCAGAGCCTTCTGCCTCAACTATCTGTTGGCAGAAATATTCCACAACTGAGCTATGCCATGGTCGGAAAGTTCTGTAGAGTCCCTGCTCTTGTGGGATGCTTTGGCAAATGGCTGTATTATCCCAAGCTCTTACATTTAGGCCAACACCTAGAGGACAGGGGAAATGGATGAATACCCTCCTACAGCAACCTCAGCAGCAGTGAGGTCTCCTGCTGTTTAAAAAACAAGGTGTAGCTCTCACTGCTTTTCTGCCTATCCAAGAACCTAATGCAACACGAAAATCCAGGTCTGCCCCTTGTGATCATAGCTGCCCTCAGGGTGGGAGTCTAAAAGTTTTCACTCCTTCCACTCAAGGAGAGCAGACAACAAGCTGTCAGCCAGCTCAGACCAAGGCAATCAGCCCATCAGGGCTCTTGTCTTGGTGCCAGTCACTGTATGCAGTGTCTGAGCATCTTGTGAGCTTGAATCAAGCACATCTGCATCTGAGAGCTATTGACTCTAGCTGTTCCAATTTAGAAAAATCTCTATTTATAGAGGGAAAGCAAATTGAGAGTTGGTTTGCTGCTATATAAAAACAGGAGAAAGAGAGAACAAAAGAGGTGAAAGTACTCAAAGCTGTCTCGATGCCAGAAGAGCTGCCTCCTCACATTGTCATTGAAATTGTCCTTGGTTCTTGAGAGTTAGAAGAGCACTGACCCTCTAAATGTAATCCATACACCCTGACAGCCATCAGTAGCCTGCCATCATGAGCTGAAACTCCTGCATGGGCTCAGAGGAGACAGGGGAGGGGTTTATGGTACAGGCTCAGCAGGGAACCATGTGGGTACCAAGATGAGACAATTTGCTCTGCTGCTGATCAGGAGAGTAAAGGCATGAGCTTGATCCTGTAGCTTTCACATTTTCAAGACAGTAACTTGGAGGAATGAATGCTCTTTTTGCTCTTTTTTTCCATTCTCATGTACACTGTGAGCTGTCCTCTGCATCAAGCCACAAAGGTGTGCACCCATCTCGGCACAGCAGGGGAGTGCAACGAGATGGAAGTACTCCCATTTGCACTCCAGTCACTGATCACACCAGAATGCAGATTGCCCCTCTCAGCTACATCCAAGTGGCATGAACTGTTAGCAAAGTGGAAAGCAGACACCTCCTAAACGATGGGAGGTCTTCTTTTCCTTCTCATCCCTGGTATCAGAATGTTCTCACAAGGAGAATTCACACAGAGAAGAGCTGGAGGATTATGTTTTTTTGGAGAGGAGCAGACCTTTCACAGCCACACAAGACACAAGGGATTTGAAAAGAAAGGCAACAGGGGAGGGGAATAATCAGGTGATGGCTGGAAGATGGTGATAACAATATTAGACTTCTAGAGTAGCTTTTAATTAAGATGGCTCTCAAAGGATTTCTGCAAACTATTACTTGCTCAAGAGTGATAGCTGACTCCTAACAGCTCGTTGCAGTTAAAATATCCCTTCACCTAGAAAGGTAGTTGGAGTGCCTCTGGGGTGGGATGCAACAATGATTTGAGGGCAGCCCCACACTACAATTTGGAGTTGGAATTATGATTTGCAAATGGAAATTTGAGAGATTGCAAAGAGATAGTTGCAATAGTCAGGATGCAAATACCAAAGTCATCTGGGTTTGGCAGGGGTTAAAACGCTCCTACTGAGGGCAGGAGGAAACCCTGGGACAGACAGCAGCTGGGGAGGTGTTTCACTGCGTGGCAGGACAAACATTGCAGCTAAAAACGTTAAAAAGAAGTTCAGGGAGGCTGTGGGATTGTAGAAGAACTTATGGCAAAGGCAGAAGGAGGGAGATTCAGTAGGGGTGCCCTGGAGATGCACCACCACTGAAGGGGTTCAGCAAAGGCGATTTCATAAGGCTTTTAAATCCCTGCTCACTCTGGGGCTGGCTGGGAGATTGCTTTTGCTGTGCATGTACATCCTGTGTTACATTTACAGCAGGGAGAGTCAACTTCTCAGCTTCATCCCTTATGAAGAAACTTCTCTCCTCACTTTCTTTGTGTTTCTCAGATATTCCAGGGTCAACACTCCCAGATCCTCATCAGTGATAAGCCACCCAGAACTAAATCCATTGGGTGAGACTTGGGATTCAGAAGGTCCTAGTGCAGGACAGCAGATCATCTCCACCCACTGTGGGGGGAGTCCCTGCAGTGCAGAAATAACAACATCACTGAAGAAGGTCTAAGAAATACAGGGTTAGACCATTTGGGTTGTCTAGAGCAGGCTGACAAATGCTACTACTGAGAGTCTTTCAGCTAAGAGGATCCCCTGTTAGAGTCCAAGCTAACTAGGACAGTCAAGAGGCCCAAGTCTGTGTTCAGAGTGTACACCTAAACATCCACAACTGAACCCAGCCCTTGTGCTGTAAAGGGCCTAGAGATGTGAGATTGAGTCTATGTGAGATTGAGTCTTGCATCATGATGCAACTCCTTTTTGCAAGCCAGCAATACAAGCATCATCATGTCTTAATGGCCTGGGAACCCAGGCCCTGAATCAGGGAACACCCCTGTGTCACCAGCCTGGGAGAGCTATGCTAATTACCTGACAGCAACAACCAAATGCAATAATGAAGCTAGAGAAGAAGTGTTTAAACTAGTTGTTCCAGTACAGGGCCTGGAAATGACATGGCTGAGAACTAAGCAAATGGTCTGAGACCTTATTTCTGCTGGTTTTGTCATTAGGTTTTGCCAGCTAAGCCTTTGTTAAACAGAGCTGGAGGTCAGTGGGCTCCAACCTCTGGAGAATCTGCCAGCATCCTGCCAAAGTCACAGAATCACAGAATGCCAGGGGCTGGAAAGGACCTCAAAAGATCATCCAGTCCAAACCCCCTGCCAGAGCAGGACCACCTGTATCAGGTCACACTGGAATGCATCCAGGCAGGTCTTGAACATCACAGAATGAATGCCACTAGTGCCCAGAAGCCAGAAAAGGCTCCCTGCTTTGCACAGTGTGCAAGGTAACTCCTTACTTGTGACTGGTGGCTTTTCTCTGGGTTCTGCCCTCTATCCCTTTCATCTTGCAATATTAATAATGTAGGTTCCAGTCTCTTTCATGAGCTTATTTTTGGAATGGAAGTGGAGAATGCAGGCAAACAGGCAAATCCAGCCTGAATCACTGTTTGCAGCAGGTTAGCTTCCCCAGCCTTCCAGCTAGGAAGAACATCCTGCAGGTCCATGCATCATCTCTGTGGAAAGGGCACCTGATTTAAGCTGTGTCCACAAAGCAACCACAGCTTGTGTAGATAAGGTCTCACAGCCACACTGCACCCTAGCTGTGCATCAATGAGAAAGGCCAGAAAGCCTTCCACTGCCAGAGGGATGCACCCTTGTTTGCTCTCTGCTCAGACAGCGAAAGCAATACAGAGAGGGCTCAGATGGAAATCCCTCTGGATCCAGCTCTGTGGGCAGCTGACTTCAAAGCCCAGTTCAAACTCTGTGAAGTCTCCCCTTTTAAAAATTCCCTTTGTTGAAGCCAGGAACACCCAGCCAGCTTCCATTTCTGCCTGGGAGTTCTCTCTGCTGCCTCTTGGAAGCTGCTGTGCAATGTGAACTTTGCTTTCAAGGTGGAGAATTCAAACCAAAGAAAGAAAAGACTCCAAGTGCTTGTCACTAGAACTGACCTGACATGCTGAGTGCTAAGGCTGGTGCTGGGTAGTAGCAGGGGGTTATTTACAGCTCTCTGGCTGGTGGGCATCTATGAAGCTGTCTGGTGTTGAGAGCAGGCCTTGAAAACAGGTTTGGAATCAAAGATCCCCTTTCAAAATGAAGGGTGGAGGGCTCCAGTCCTGCTGACAAACCAAGCTGGCCACAGCATTTCATTTGAGCCTACAGGCTGCTAGGGGCAGTTCTCACTTTTCAGCTGTGTGTGGTTATTGTTCACCCTCACAGACTTTCTTCTTGGTTGTTCCTTCTACTGATTCTCCTGGGGATGTTCCTTTGCCTTTAAATCTGCAGCAGGAAACTGATGCAAAGTGGGTCTGGGGAAGGCATTAGAGGTTTGCTGGGTAAAATACACAAACAGCACTGGGTGGAAACTCAGGGAAAAACATCTCTGTCTTCCCTGCCAAGTTGTCTCCCTGCTCCTCCCCAAGCCTTTCTCTCTTGTCTTCTCAGCAGCTCATCAGGGAAAGGGGGATGAGTGACTCTCACCCCAGGCTCCTGATAAGTGGAAAGTGCTGCTGTGTTCTTGCTCTGTCTCACAGACAGAGGAGATATCAGGCTTTCCACTGCTTGCCTAATAGGTGTCTGTGTACTGGCTTGTTTGCATTCCTCTTCTCTTAAGCTGCACTGTCTCTGTCTGCAATGTGGAGCAAGCCAAAACTACCTAATTCTGCAGAAGGATCTTGCACTGCTCCTTGCTTTCTCAACACTGAAGTCCAGCACCTCTCTTCCCTGCAGGCTTATAGCAAAAATAAGGTCATGAAAGAGACTGTGACCTACATGAATACTGCAATATGAAAGGGATAGCTAGACCTGAACCAAGCACATTACCCCTGACTGTGGACACTTCTGTGCCACCAAATTGCTGAGCACCCCAACTGACAGCCAGGCTTAAGTGTATGACAGCACAGAATCCCCCTCTAGTTCTGCTGGACTCCTCTCCAGGTTTGGAGTTGCTGCATGGCCAGGGAAGGGGAAACCCTTGCAGGTAAGCCAATTGTTCCTAGACAACCAACTCTGTGTGCAAGGGTCTGTCTGGATACAGCTATATTCTGGTCACCAGTCCAGTGGCATAGCTAGCAAATTTGGAGGTAGTAAATCTACCCTGGATGCCAGGCTGTGAAAATGGGGCAGGATGAGGACGACCTGATGTGAGGTTTTTTTTCTCCCTCCTTCCACAAAGACCAGCAGCCCCAGCCACACTTCCCTCCTCTCCCAATTTGTGGTCACATTCCAGCTCAGCTGATTTGCAAGACTTGAAAAGGATAGGTGGTGCACACAAGGGACTTGGAACTGCTCATTCCCCTTTGTGGTTCTTGCTAAGGCTCCACCTGTAGTGAATAAATCAGGGCTAGGAATAATCATTTGTAAGCAACAGCTACCCTGGTAATTGTTTTTGTCTGCCTGAATGCTCCCTCAAGTTACAACACGATCAAAACTTGTTGTGAGGAGAAACTTGCACATGTGTGTGATTCATATTGATAAAGCCCTAAATCCTTCAGGCTTAGAGCAGCAGAAACAGCACAGGATCTAACAGGATCTAAAAGCATGGAGTGGCACAAGGACTCAGAGAAAGAAATCAGACATCATTTTAATCTTAAGTGAAGTCATCTTTGCCTGATTAAAAGCAAGGTGTTCTAGGTGCAGCCAGCCACAGAAAGAAGGCTCTGATTAGCGTTGGTTCCTCAGGGAGCAACTGTTAACCTCTTTCCAGGCCTAAGAGGGACCTGACAACCTGGCAGACACTAGACACAGCTTGGTGAGAGTTAGGCTGATGTTATGTTCACAGCTGACATCAAAACCACGAGCTTAAGCAATTATGAAACAAACAGCAGGCTAGCAAGCCCTGCAGGAGTTTCCTTACAGAAAGACTGGCTGAAACAGGGCAGAAAGCTTGTCTGGCTCCAGCAGAGCTGCAAGTTGGAAATGGCATTACAAGAAAACACCCAAAACCTGCACTGGAAGGCAGAAATAAGCTCTAGATATTGATGCTCTTTCAGCCTTCAGAGAGAAATCTCTGGTGCCCAGCACCTTAGAGTTAAGATCTTCTTCCAAGTTAAGAGCAGCTAAGAATTTCCAGCAGCTGGTACTTGTGTTTGCTTGTTCACCACATCAGAGCCACCAGCTTGGGCTGTGCCTAAGAGTAGGATTTAGCAGCTCTTAGTGCCCTTCAAGCTCCTGCCATGGGCAGTGTGTCTCCAGGCAAAGAGCTTTACATTATCACTTCAGGAGTCTCCTTTCTGTAATCTCCAGTCCTGTCTGCTTAGATCAGAAGGTCTCTAGGCCAGGACACGCTCTTACAGCGGGGCTGTACAGCAATGAACTTGGGGAGCCCCTGATCTTTACTGGAGCTAGTGGAATCATCACACCTCCACCCAGAAAGCAAACAGCATGACACTTAAAGCAAACAGAGGTGGAAGACTTTTCAGTAGAGTGAGCACTGTTCCACATGCCAGCATCATCTCCCCAGGTGTCCATCCTCTAAACCCTGAGGTAGTAACGCTGCAGGGGAAACGATAATGTTTTGTGTTTGCACCAGGGTTGGGTTATTTTTCCCTTCATCTAAATTTCAAGAGACTCTTCCCCTAGGTGTGGCTTGACACTATTCTATCCAGAACAGAACAACAACCCCATGATCTCACTCCAAGTAGCTGAGATGGCAATTTCCAGCAGTAGCCAAGCAGCCACCACTGACTTGAGCAGCCTCTGCTCTGACTGCCTGCACTCTGGAGGCCCTGAACTTCTCCACCTTTCTGGCTCGGGGTAGCACCACACAAACACTCTCAAAAGTTGACACAGTTTGGGGTTTTTTTGGGTGGGCTTGTTTGTTTGTTTGTTTGTTTTTAAACTTGCCACCCAGGGTTTTGATTCAGCTTCTGCTGAAAGTCAGTGGTGTAATCAGAGGTGGAACCCAGGTCCTCCACCACCCCAATCCAATCTGCTGCACACCACCAGGGCTATGCTGCTGTAACCAGCAGTCAGGAGAGCACTGCAGCAGAACCTGGGCAATATCAGTGCTCCACTACATGCATCCCAGCCACCACCCCTGCCACACTGCAGACATGGTTTGAAAAGAGACTGTAGGCTGGAGAGCAAAAGCTGAGGTCCATCAGAAAGACTGATGGGAAGGTAAAATAAAAAGAGCATTACCTCTTTCCCTGCCTTCTCAATCTCCACTGTCACTGTGCTGTGGTTCTTGTGCTCCTGGAACATGCAGAGGTAGCAGATGCACATCTGGTCTGTCTGACAGAACAGCTCCATGGTCTTCCCATGCACAGGGCATTTTCTTGCTTCAAAGTCCCTTATGGGGTCCAGAAGCTGATGATCTCGGAAAGCTGCTCCCTCCAGATGGGGCTTGAGGTGCAACTCACAGAAGGAAGCCTGACACACCAAGCAGGACTTGACAGCTTTTTGCTTGTTATCAATGCAGGAATCACACAGAACATCCTCAAGCTTCACCCTGGGCCGTGACCCAGCTGCTCTGTCAGGCTTGTTGAAGGTGGATCTTCTCAGGTCCCCCGTCTCCACCAGAGGAAGGGAAGTTTTCTTCAGGTCCCCCATCTGCCCCGCAGAGAACAATGACTTCCTCCCTTCCCCCTCACTGGGCAGGAAGCTCTTTTTGGAATCTAAGGAGAAGAGGGACTTCCTGAGGTCGCCTTTCTCTGCAAAGGAGAGGGCTGGTCTCCTCATGTCTCCTATCTGTCCGCTGCTATATTGCATCTTCTTTGAGTCTGCCGAATCCATGCTGAAGTAGGTCGATCTCTTCTCATCAGACGACTCCACAAACTGAATAATGGGCCTCTTCCAGTCACTCCCAGAGAAGAGGGAGTTCTTGATTTGCCCTGTCTCCAAAGAACCACCACCAGTGCCCTTCAGAGCTTCCTTCTCACCTCCACCAGGGCTCGTGGTCTTCTTCGCTTCTTCTTCTTTTTTGGGGGCCGAGGGGCTCTTCACATCCTCTGGCTTCCCAGCGGTCCCATTTGTCCTCGCTGCACTCCCTGTTTCCATTGTCTAAACAGGGCTTCACTGCTCACTCCTTCCTCCAGCTCCTGTCCCTCCCAAGCAGGTGGGTCTGCCCGGTCGTTGTCTCAGCAAGGCAGGGAGGTGGAAGGCAGGAAAGTTTCTGCCCAAGTGACGCACCTGGAGCTCCTGCGAGGAGGAGGAGAGCGGCTGGCTTGTGCTGGGGAGACGCAGGCAGAAGGAAAGAGACAGATCTGAAGCTACAGCTGTGCTGTTAATTATACAAGGCACACCCAGGAAGGTTCTTGTCTAACCAGGTTTGGGAGGAAGAGCTGTTTATATACATTGAAATGGGGTGAAAAAAAACCAACCCAGCACCAAAAAACACACCCCATGAAGAAAAAAATCATTAAGATGTAGCAACCAGTTCAACCACTTGGCTCCAAAATCCTTTTACTCCTCGGTGCCAGGAGCTGAGGTTACCTCCTTGCAGAGATGGGCAGGGTGGGAGAGGCCATGGAGGTGCTGCGGGTGGGTTTGTTAACTGGGTCATAGCCGTGGACCAGAGTGATGATGGTTGTAATTAACCCGAGCGCCTAGAATAAAGCATTCCGCAGCTGGCTTCCCCCTCAGGGCTTACTTGTGTTCAGCAGGACAGGGAGGGGAAACACAGGGATAATGCTGGGGTTAAGGGACCCTGTTGTCTTTGTTTTGATGCTGAGTTTGTGCAAGTCATAGCGTAGTATCATAGTATCAGTCAGGGTTGGAAGGGACACAAGGATCATCTAGTTCCAACCCCCCTCCCATGGGCAGGGACACCCCACACTAGTCCATCTATTCAGAGCTGGAAGTAGCCCAGTTGTGTATCAGAACACAGCTGACTAAAGGTAGAAATTGCCTTGGCTTGTTTTCCCACAGGCCATGCAGTCTCCACTAAGGTGACCAGTAAAACAAAACCCCCAGTGCCAACTTCATTGCATGTTCTCACTGAGATAAAGGTTCAGATGTTGGAACTGGATGAGCCTTGAGGTCCCCTCCAACCCTAACAATTCTGTGGTTCTATGTCTCTTATGTAGCTCATCCCATAAATCATAGAATCACAGAATCAGTCAGGGTTGGAAGGGACCACAAGGATCAGCCAGTTCTAACCCCCCTGCCATGGGCAGGGACACCCCACACTAGATCAGCCTGGCCAGAGCCTCATCCAGCCTGGACTTAAACACCTCCAGGGATGGGGCCTCAACCACCTCCCTGGACAACCCATTCCAGGGCTTCACCACTCTCATGGGGAAGAACTTCCTCCTCACCTCCAGCCTCAATCTCCCCACCTCCAGCTTCATTCCATTCCCCCTAGTCCCATCACTACCTGCTATCTTTCTTGTAGGCCCCCTTCAGATACTGGAGAATAGAATAGTTTGCTTTGGAAGTGACCTTACAGATCATCCAGTTCCAACCCTCCTGCCATGGCCAGGGACACCTTCCACTAAGCTCAAGGCATCATCCAGCCTGGCCTTGAACACCTCCAGGGAGGGGACATCCACAACCTCCCTGGGGAGCCTGTTCCAGTGTCTCCCCACCCTCACTGGAAGAATTCCTTTCTAATCTCCAGTCTAAATGCCCACTGACAGACATACCTGGGACACACCTGGAAATAGTTCACAGCTGGGTGGCCAAAGCATTTCTTGCAAGAAAAAAATCAGAACTGACAAGAGGTTTGCAAACAGATCTGTCTCCCCTGGCTGTATTCCTGGGAAGTGTTCAACTTGTTGGGATCACAGCAGATTTCAGAAGGAAAAGGCTTTTCCTAAACACTGCTGAATTTTATCAGCTTCAAAAGCAGATGATTGATTTTCCACTCAGATCCTAGCAGTTCAGTGTAGAATATGCTCTGAATTTCAGTGAGGTGGTTGTGAGGTTAATGCCCAGGTTGTAAATGAAGCCTGCCTAGGATCTGTGCTTGGCTTAAGTTTTGCAGGGTGCCATGGTGGTGTGGCTGCAGAATGCAACTTTAAGCCTGTAATAATTCCTTGTTAGAAATCCCCACCACAACCCTCACTGCAAGTGTCCTAAGTGGTGGAGGGAAAATCTGGGGGTACTGGTCGATGGTAGGCTGAACATGAGCCAGCAGTGTGCCCAGGCAGCCAAGAGAGCCAATGGCATCCTGGCCTGCATCAGGAAGAGTGTGGCCAGCAGGAGCAGGGAGGTCATTCTGCCCCTGTACACTGCACTGGTCAGGCCACACCTCAAGTACTGTGTCCAGTTCTGGGCCCCTCAGTTTAGGAAGGAGGTTGACTTGCTGGAATGAGTCCAGAGAAGAGCAACAAAGTTGGTGAGGGGTTTGGAACGCAGCCCTATGAGGAGAGGCTGAGGGAGCTGGGGTTGCTCAGCCTGGAGAAGAGGAGACTCAGGGGTGACCTTATCACTCTCTACAACTCCCTGAAGGGAGGTTGTAGACAGGCTGATGATGGTCTCTTCTCCCAGGCACCCAGTACCAGAACAAGAGGACACAGTCTCAGGCTGTGCCAGGGGAGGTTTAGGCTGGTGGTTAGGAAGAAGTTCTACACAGAGAGAGTGATTTGCCCATTGGGATGGGCTGCCCGGGAGAGGTGGTGGAGTCGCCGTCATTGAAGGTGTTCAGGAGGAGACTTGATGGGGTGCTTGGTGCCATGGGTTAGCTGTTTGGGTGGTGGGTTGGATTGGTTGATGGGTTGGACACGATGATCTTGAAGGTCTCTTCCAACCTGGTTTGGTGTATTCTAATAAAGGTTTATTCTAATAAAACCTGGGGCTGCATTCTGCAGCTCATTGTATTTTAAGGTGTGGAGGAAATAGAGGTGCAGCCCAAAACAGCAACAGAGCACGTTTTGGATCTGATAGGAGAATGAGACAGCCAGGAAGCACCTGGTTCTGCTGATATGGCTCCCAAGGGCTTTGGCTGTGCAAAATGAGAGAAAAGCAAAGAGAAAAAAGGTTTTGCCCCTCAGCTGAAATGCAAGTGGGAGCCTTGACTCCCAGATCCAGCCCCTCTTGCTGCCTGTATGTTCTTATGGCTCTCTGTGTAGGGGCAATGATTCAGTATGGAGCATTTTGTGTGGATAATGGTTGTTGGGAAAGGCCTTCTGCAGTAATTTTCTATCAGACAAAGGCTTTTATTAAGAGGAGCAGAGGGTTTTGTGAGCCAGGAGTGACTCTCTGGCATAGGAAAGGGCAATGTTATTGTCTTTAACACCAGATTTCATAAAGGAAAAGAGATTGGCTGACACAGAAATATTTCTTTCCCCTGGCTTCCTGGGCTGCCTGCCTGCCTCCTTTATAACATCAACAGTCCTCTAGATCTCCAAGTGATTAAAAACACTGGAGGGTGGAGGTGCTGGTTCTCACGTGTACAGAAAAAGACTCAGCAGAGCTTTTCCAAGCTGGCATTAATACTTCACAGCAAACATCTGCACGCACAGCTCTAGCTTGGAAGAAGGCAGCTTTGGTTTCTCTTGCTCTCTGACACTTTGCTAAGGTTCTGGAGTGGGTAAGGCAGCCAAAAGATTAAGGGCTGAATTTTTGTTCAGCTTGGTTTTACTGATGGAAAGCTTAGAGGCAATGAGTTCAAGCCAGTCAATCTAGGCAGAGTTGGGAGCTACTGAGCTGGATTCTTCTGACCACGTAAAAGTACACACAAGACTGAGACCTTCCCATAGGGCAGGTTAGGCTGTGCTTTGCCTGGCCTGCTCTGATGCCAGCCATGGCTTTGGCTCCTCCATTTGTTGCATGATGAAGGCAATACCTGAGATGTAAGACATTGCAAGGTCTGTGATCTAATGTTGCCCCAGTCAGACTCAGATGATTGTTGTCAGCCCCTCCATCAGAGTTGGTATGTTCCATAAAGCTGCAGGTTCTGCTGCTCTTCTGTCCTTGCTGCTTAATCATTGGATCATGGAGTGGTAGGGGGTGGAAGGGACCTCTGAAGATCATCAAGTTCAAAGCCCCTGCCAAAGCAGGGTCACCTAGGGGAAGTCAAACAGGAACACATCCAGAAGGGTCTTGAAAGTCTCCAGAGAAGGAGACTCCACAACCTCTCTGGGCAGCCTGCTCCAGGACTCTCACAGCAAAGTTTTTCTTCATGTTGAGGGTGGAACTTACTGTGTTCCAGTTTGTATTCACTGCCCCCTTGTCCTGTCCCAGGACACAACTGAGAAGAGCCTGGCCCCATCTCCTTGACCTCCAGCCCTCACATATTTATAAGCATGAAGAAGATCTCCTCTCAGTTTGCTCTTCTCCAGACTAAAAGATGGAGACTTAGCAGTGGAGAATCCTCAGGTGAAATGCTCTCTGTCAGGCAGAAAGAGGGGACTCAGGTGCATGAACGCAGACAGACCAAGGCAGCCAAGTGCACAGTGGATTTCTTGAAGCAGAATCTGTTTGCAGGCAGTCTGGGCTGAGCCTCCCTCAAGTCTGCAGAAGGAAAGGAAGTTGCTGGTGTGTGGGCAAGGGACATTCCCTGCTGCTGCCTGTCAGATGTGTGTAATGTCCCTTTCACCAGTCCCCTTTCAACCTCTGCTCACTCTCACAGCATCCCACATTAGTGCCTGGAGCAAGTCCTGCTCACAGTTACCTGTGGAGCCACGGCAGGTCCATGTGTGGCCAGCAAGAGCTAAATGCCTCACTCCTGCTGCCAAGCCCCTAGGGACTGTAGCTTTGCTCTGAGGCCAAAAGTCAGTCCCAGTCTTTTCCCTATCATCTTGCTGCACCTCCTCACACCTCACCATGTCTTTTTCATGCCAAAACCCCCCTGTTTGCAGATGGACCCCACCTCTGTCTTGTTATTTCAGGTCCCCTCTGGGAAACCTGCTGTTGACAGCTGTTTGAAACTTGAGGTGTGCAGGATCTTGTCGGTGCTCAGAGCCAGGTCCAGTGCTGGCTAATTCTGCCTGGGAATCAATCACAGGAGGAGGCCTGGAGTGAAAGGATGGTTTGTTAGACAATTTCTGTTTCAGCTCCCTACCACATTCAGCTGCCTGGTGCACACAAATGTATTCCATCCAATTCAGAAGCCAACCCAAAGTGCAGTCTGGATGTCTCTACTGCAGGCTTCGTCTTTGCACCTCCCAGAGGGTGGCTCCCGATTTCTGTGGCATGACTTCACACTTGTGTAAGCATCAGCTGGGGCTTTTAGTTTTGCACCAGCTACCCCTACCTCTTCTGCCGAGGCCGAGTGTCTCTCTCCTATCTCTCCAGTGCACTGCACAACATGGCCCTGGCTGTGCCTCTGACTCAGAGCATCCACCCACGGCTGGCATCTGCAGAGCCTTTCATCTGCAGAGCTCGGAGTGGTTTTCAAAGGTTCACAAATTAAACTTGACAACACCTTTGCAAAATAGCCTCTGTGTTGCTAGCCCCATGTAGCAATTAGGGAAACTGAGGCAGAGACTCTGCCACTGGCTGAAATTTTTCTGCAAAAAAAGGAAACTTCCCCTCAGGTTTCCATGCAGCCTTTTTTGGTTTGTTCTTTTTCCTCTTGTTTTTTCATGATTGTGAGCTTTCTACAGCCATAGATTCATAGAATGGGTTGGGTTGGAAGGAACTTAAAATCACCCAGTTCCAACCCCCCATGCCATGGGCAGGGACACCTCCCACCAGCCCAGCTTGCTCAAGGCCTCATCCAGCCTGGCTTTGAACACCTCTAAGGATGGGACACCCACAGCCTCCCTGGGCAGCCTGTGCCAGTGTCTCCCCACTCTCACTGCAAGGAATTTCTTCCTAACCTCCAGTCTAAATCTCCCCTCTTCCAGCTTCAATCTATTCCCTCTCATCTCATTTAGGTGGTGTTGGATGATAGGTTGGACACGATGATCTTGAAGGTCTCTTCCAACCTGGTCTGGTCTGTCTCTCCTCTCTCCTCTCTCCTCTCTCCTCTCTCTCCTCTCTCCCCTCTCCCCTCTCTCCTCTCTCCTCTCTCCTCTCTCCTCTCTCCTCTCATCCTCTCTCCTCTCTCCTCTCTCCTCTCTCCTCTCTCCTCTCTCCTCTCTCCTCTCTCCTCTCTCCTCTCCTCCTCTCTCCTCTCCTCTCTCCTCTCTCCCCTCTCCCCTCTCCCCCTCTCCCCTCTCCCCTCTCCCCCCTCTCCCCTCTCCCCTCTCCCTCTCCCCTCTCTCCCCTCTCCCCTCTCCCCTCTCCCCTCTCCCCCTCTCCCCTCTCCCCTCTCCCCTCTCCCCTCTCCCCTCTCCCCTCTCTCCTCTCTCCTCTCTCTCCTCTCTCCTCTCTCCTCTCTCCTCTCTCCTCTCTCCTCTCTCCTCTCTCCTCTCTCCTCTCTCCTCTCTCCTCTTCTCCTCTCTCCTCTCTCCTCTCTCCTCTCTCCTCTCTCCTCTCTCCTCTCTCCTCTCTCCTCTCTCCTCTCTCCTCTCTCTCTCTCCTCTCCTCCTCTCCTCTCCTCCTCTCCTCTCCTCTCCTCTCCTCTCCTCTCCTATCCCATCCTATCCCATCCTATCCCATCCTATCCCAACAAGCCCTTGCAAAAAGTCCCTTCCCAGCTTTCTTGCAGGCCCCTTTCAGTTACAGCAATCCTTGGTGGTGATGATGATGATGATTTTAACATTCCATGATGCTTTTGTTCTTGTTTTGACCTCAGGGGTTTTTTTCCCCTCATTGTAATGTTGGGTAATTTATTGCTTGTGCCAAAGGTGTTCCCCCTGTGCTGCACAAAACATATTCACAGGGGAGGTACCTAAAAAATTAATTTCCCCAGGATGGGAGAAGTTTAAAACCTGGGTCCCTTGCAAGCTAAGAACAGAAACAGTTAAGCCAACCCCAGGGCACTCCTTTAGACAGGCTGTGGAGCAGAGTTGCAAACACCACTGACTGATGAAGTCATGGAGAATCACAGAGAATTAGATCAACCAGCCCATGATTCACTGGCCCTGGTTCTCACAACAACTGCAACCCAACTTGGAGCAGGCAGCCTGCCTGCTGATTGCCTGCTCTGCTGCTCTGCCCACTAATCCACACTCCCTTCCACAGCCTACATATTTGCAGTCCTTTCTCATTTCTTACACCATTAAATGAGAGAAACCCACAGCCCAGCAAACGTCTGCTGAAATGCATGCAGGCTAGTCCTGCTACAAGAGAGCGCATGAAATCAATCCATCAAGCATGGAGACGTCATTGGGCAATGACCAAGCAGTAACCAGCTCCCAGTGCAAGAGCAGAGCAGGCAGAACGAGTTCAAGGCTTTGTGTTGCTTTCACATGGATCACATTCAGCCAGCAGTGCAGCCAGAGAGCTCAGCAGAGCTGTCCTGTACATAGCTGTCCTGTACAGTGCTGTCCTGTACAGAGCTGTCCTCTACTTAGCTCTCCTGTACAGAGCTGTCCTGTACACAGCTGTCCTGTACACAGCTGTCCTGTATTTAGCTGTCCTGTACAGAGCTGTCCTGTACAGTGCTGTCCTGTACTTAGCTGTCCTGTACTTAGCTGTCCTGTACAGAGCTGTCCTGTACACATCTGTCCTGTACTGAGCTGTCCTGTACAGACCTGTCCTGTACACAGCTGTCCTGTACAGAGCTGTCCTGTACAGAGCTGTCCTGTATTTAGTTGTCCTGTACAGAACTGTTCTGCACACAGCTGTCCTGTACAGAGCCCATGGAGAAAAAAAACCCCAAGGATGCTACAGGTGTGCTTAGAGCTGGGAGGTACTCCCAGAGCTGTGATTTATCCAAGATGGGCTTCAGATGTCTGTGGCAACTTGGGCTCACCGCCTCCAGGTGATAATCAGCTCTGTGTCTCAGAGTAGAGTCAGAGAATAGTTTGGGTTGGAAGAGATCTTGAAAATCACAGAATTGTCAGGGTTGGAAGAGGCCTCAAGGCTCAGCCAGTTCCAACCCCCCTGCCATGGGCAGGGACACCTCACACTACAGCAGGTTGCTCACAACCACATCCAGCCTGGCCTTATAAACCTCCAGGGATGAGGCTTCCAGCACCTCCCTGGGCAACCTGTGCCAGGCTCTCACCACCCTCCTGGGGGAAGAACTTCTTCCTCACATCCAATCTCAGTCTCCCCATTTGTAGTTTTGTTCCATTATCAAACAGTTCCATTAACAACTCCATGATTCTGTGATTATCAAATCATCTAGTTCCAACCTCCCTGCCATGGGCAGGGACATGTTAGGTCACTCAAGACCCACCTTCAAGTTCCATGGGACCAAATGGAAGGTAATTTTAACCAAAGAAATCCACAGATGCTGCAAGATTTTTAGCACCAGAAGTGGTGAGGGAATTAACTCAGAGAACAGAATCACTGAGGTTGGAAAAGACCAAGGATGAAGGGAAGCAAAACTGAGAGAGATGTTGGCCATTGGAAAGTGCTGCCTAGGGAGGTGGTAGGGGTGTTCAGGAGGGGATTGGATGTGGCACTTGGTGCCATGGTTTAGTCATGAGGTCTGTGGTGACAGGTTGGACTTGATGATCTCTGAGGTCTCTTCCAACCTTGGTGATTCTGTGATTGTAACCAAAGAAATCTGCAGATGCTGCAAGATTTTAGCACCAGAAGTGGTAAGGGAATAAACTCAGAGAACAGAATCATGATGGTTGGAAAAGACCTTTAAGATCCTTGAGTCCAAGGATGAAGGGAAGCAAAACTGAACCAGGAGGATCTTGTTGCCTGGGGGATGCATTTGGCATGCTGAATTGAGAGCTCAGTGAAGATGGTCAGGAGCTGGCTTCAGAACACATAGACCTGGATTTTTAGGGTACCATGAGCATTGGAATAGCTGCTCCAGGCCACAATGACAGGCCAAACACGAGCTTCCCAGGGCTTAAATCAGGCCTGTAGGCTATGAGCTGGACCATGGGGAATCTTAATTACTGGAAGAAGTTACAGGTAGGCTCTGAATGCCTCTTGTGCAACAACGATACTCAGCGAGCGTGCAGAAGGAAGGTGATTCACTGAGGGAGGGAGGGAGAGGGGGTGTGACAGGACAAAAGGTGGTGACTGGAGGATATGCACTGCCTGGAGGAGGACCCCTTTCTAGTGGTTATGCTGAGTCTTCAACTTTGAAATGGCTGAAGGTGAAAAGGAGTAGTCAGCATTAAATTCAGGTCGAGGGCAGGAGAGGGAATTCCAGCTAAAGAAGGAAATCTCTTTGAATTAAAGGGCAGTGCCAGTGTAAGATCAACCAGGGTGAATGTCATCATTTAAAAGTCTGGGCTAGCAATTAGAAGGTGATTTCTGAACATCACAGGAGCAGAGTTCACAGGTGGCCTTTGAAACAGAGTCTTGGACACCAGGATCCCCCACTGGACTCAGGATGAGCCTGCTACAGTCACCAGCAGGTTGTGTAACTGCATGGCTGATACTGCATGCCTTCAGCCTGCTCACAGGACTTGTTGCACCATGTACACATTGGGTTTAATTAATTAATTAAGCCTCTGTTTCAAGGCTTCTGCTGGTTGCCTGTAGAGGCCAGGAGGGATTTTGTTCCCCCCTCCATCTCCTTTGATGATTAACTTGGTTTCTGTGTCATTGAGGAGAGGCTGAGGGAGCTGGGGTTGCTTAGCCTGGAGAAGAGGAGGCTCAGGGGAGACCTTGCTCTCTCCAACTCCCTGAAGGGAGGTTGCAGCTAGGTGGGGGTTGGTCTCTTCTCCCAGGCAACCAGCACCAGAACAAGAGGACACAGTCTCAAGCTGTGCCAGGGGAGGTTCAGGCTGGATGTTCAGAAGAAGTTCTTCCCAGAAAGAGAGTGGCCATTGGGATGTGCTGCTCAGGGAAGTGGTGGAGTCACCATCACTGGAGGTGTTTAGGAGGAGCTTGGATGAGGCCCTTGGTGCCATGGTTTAGTTGATGAGATGGTGTTGAGTGATAGGTTGGACTTGATGATCTCAAAGGTCTCTTCCAACCTGGTTAATTCTGTTCTATTCTATTGGTTTCCAGGTTTTGCTTTCTTTCTCACCTCCTTTTCATGCACTGGAGATTGGTACAAGCCGAGATGGGTGAAGTTGGATGGAGCTGGTTGCACCTTTCAGGTGTTTGTTCACACCAGGAAGGAACATTCTTTAGTTGGGGACCAGGATTTCTGTGCTCTGTTCTGCTCTGACCTCTTCATAAGCTTCTAAAGTGCTGTGGGATCTGTGGGAGCAAAGCAGGCTGCAAGAGGCAGCTATCAGTTATGTACAATTGACAGGTCAGACAATCTTATGGGTTTGGGGGCTGTAGAAGAAGCAATAAAACACTTTCTGCTTTGCAGCTGGCAGAACTGGATTTATTGATATCTCAACAGCTGCACCAGGCTGCTCTCCTTCCAGAAAGAGAGGACTTGGTCCTGGGGTGTAAGTGGCTCTGTAGTCCCCAGGAGCTCTGTATACTCTTCCATGAGGATGTTCTTTTCCCTCCAATGCTTGGAAATGTTAACTTTCAGCATACTTTGCAGTTGTCCTTTGGAGCACACAGAGTACTCTGAAATCCTGTGGATTTGGCAATAGCAAGCCAAGCCTCTCCCCAGGCAGTGGTTGTTTCTTGCAAGGGCAGCACAAAAAGGTGTGCATGGAGGAGCACTCCTTGCCCTGGCCTCCCCTGCAGACAGAAAATGTGTTTCTGTCCCTCCCAAGGTGTCCAGGCCTGCATGGCCACTGAGCTGCTGAGCATGGTGGGAGCAGGACAGGGCAACCTCTGCCCCAGCAGAGCACTGCAGGTGAGGCTGAGGAAGGGGGGAGTGCCTCCTGCCCTTGTGCTGTGCTTGTTCACAGTGCAGGTGCTGGTGCCAGCATGCTGGCAGGCTTGTGGGATCAGCTCTAGCCTTGGCCAGTCTCTCATCACCCCAAACAAGTGCTGCCCACCCCAAATCTTTCTTCACCTCTTGCAAGAGCCTTAGTGTCTGGAGTTGGATGTCTGCAGCTGGCTCAGCCTCCTGAGACAGGTCCACCTGCAGGGAAGTTGCTTAGAGGGATGAGAAGTCATCACCTGCCCAGGGTAGCAGGGCTGGTCTGAGCAGTCTCACAGATGTGCATGAACCCTAGCAGGCAAGGTCTCAGCCGCCTGTGGCTTCTTCCCTGCACAGAAAGCTCCATCAGAGATTTTGTCTGTGCCAGGGTTGCTGCTCCATCATGCCAGGAGACAGCTCAGCTGCAGCCTGACCTCGCTGGGCTTCCCTGCCTGCTGGGGAGGCTTTAAGGGAGATGGGTGGTGGGTGGGCCCCTGGTCTGTGTCATTGTTGGGTTCCTGGAAATCAGGAGCACAGGAGGGGGGGGGGGAGCCTGAGGAATGAGGCCATCGTGCTCAGCAAATGACTCTGAGCTCAGCTCTTGTGTCTGGTTGTTCAGAGGAATTCTCATTCTGAAAAGCCCCTGGGAAGTTAAATGGGAAAACATGTTGGAACAAGGCTGCTTATTCACTCAGTGACTGAGCAAGACAAACATCCAGCCTGTGTGTGAGAGCACTTGTGTGCCTCTTGATTTACTCCCCTCTTCCCTTCCCCTGGAAATACAGAAGGGAAAAAAAATAGGACAGCAAAGCTAAAATGAGGCAAAGGTGAAAGGGGAGAAAGAGTGAAAACAGAGCACCCCAGAGTGCCAGGTTGGCAGGGGTCATCTGCCCCAACCTTTCTAGGTGAGAGTGGAGTTGAGATGAGCTGGCTCAGCACCCTGCCAAGCTGAGGCTTCAAACTGTCTAATGGAGAGGATTCCACTGCTGCCCTTGGGAGATGATTCCAATCTCTAACTGTGCTCAGTTCTTCTGAATTCCAATGGGAATCTCCCAAGCAGGAGCTTGTCCCCATCACCCCTTGGGACTCCTTGTCAAAAGGGAGTCTCCATCCTCCTGACAGCCACCCTTTATGTACTGGCCCATTGTAATAAGCTCTCCCCTAAGCCTTTTCTTCTCAAGGCTGCACAGACCCAGCTCTCTCAGCCTCTCCTCAGGCTGCCAGGCCTCTCATCATTCCTGTGGCCCTGGGAAAAGAAGGGAGAAGGAGATACAAATCTGAACAGTTCTGGGAGAGAGATACAAAACATAGTTAAGAAAGTGACCTTGGGGCCTGAGCCTTCCTTGGTCACTGCCATGGCTACAGGACAACCTGACAGAAGCCCAGGCAGGGCAAGGGTCAGGACCAGAGCTTGAGGAGAGATAGCATCCACCACTCTTACTCATGAGGAGCAGTGCTGTGCTGTGTGCCTTGCCTGGACTTGCTTGTCCTTGGTCAGCAGAATCCCTGTGCAGCAGAATCCCACCCTCTGCTCTTGGAGTGGTGGCAGCTGCCTGGGAAACAGCTGTGTCATGTCATCCCCTTCTCCAGGTGAAAGCTGCAGGCCTAGCAAGCTCCAGGGAAGGTCAGCAAGGCTGCTTTCCATCAGGCAGCAGCACAGAGCCTGTGGTTTGGTTGCTGGCTTTCAGGGGCAGGCAGTGGTTGCCTTCCCAGGTCCCTTGTCTGCTCCTATCCAGGGGCTGCTGAGTGTTTGGGGCTTGGGAAGGGTTCTGCAATCAAATGGGAGCATGTGGACACCAGCCCTGGCTTGCACAAAAGGGAGTGAAATTTGGCACCCAAGGAGAGCAATATCTGATGGAAAATGTTTGATGTTTGCCTTGGAAAGGATCTAGGGACAGGCTGCTCATGGCAGCCTGGACGTCACTGGCGCTGAGCTCACAGCCCTCCAGCACCTGTTTGTGCCTTCTTCCAAGGCTTGTGTTAGATGGCAGGAGCTCAGGATCTCACTCTGCCATCCCACCTCTGTCCTAGCTCCTGCCTCCCTCCAGATTCATGCTCACTGCTCTGGCCAACCCAGAGGGTCATCTGCACCTTGAATCCCCCTCACAGCCTCCCTTGCAACCAGCCTCCATCTTCCTGCCCACTGCACTGGAGCCTCTGCTTCGCTCACATTTGACCTGGTGGCAGGAAAAGCTCTTCCCCTCTTCCCCCTCACCCTGCAGAACAAACCTCTGAAGGGATCTCCAGCTGAAGGAAGCTCTATAGCAGGACCTGCTTCAAACTCAGGGGAGACAGTGAGATTCCAGAGGCACAGACATGACCGCCCCCTGCACCCTTGCCCACAGATGCCTGCCTACCCCATCCTCTCACCTACCTCCCCAGGGCAGGGCTTTCTGTGTGGCTAGCATGTGCAGCTCTCCTCTGGACTTAGTGGCAGCTCTGTCACTGCAGTAGCAGCCCTGTGTGGTGAGTTAAGTGCCCATAACAAAGTTGCAGGGTAGCAGACTGGACTCTGGCAGGAGCAGCGAGGGGCACAGCCTCAGGCTAGGTGTCTCTCTACGTGCCAGCCAGCACTGTCCCCATGCCTGCTTGCTGGCCCCACACAGCAGGAGGCTGCTCAGGTTGCAAAACTGTTTTTTTGCAGCTGCATGTGAGCTTTGGAAAGTGCCCAGCAGCCAGAGGGCCCAAAAGCTCATGCATTCCTGCCTCCCCACCTTGCTCCCTCCGGGCAAAGCCTGCATCCCCAGCAGGGAGCAGCTGGCAGAGAGGCAGGATCCGGCCTCCTCCTTGGTGGTACGGTTGTGAAAGAGGGCAAAAGAACGGGGGAGATTCCCAGGCAGCTCTGGGCCATGTGCTGGCACTGCAGCTCCACGGCCCACAGGAATGCCAGGGAGTGGATGGAGAAGGGATGATGCTTGCTGTGCACGGCAGGGAGCCCCTGGAGCCTGGGGAGCTCAGGGAGCCATCCGCGCTCCCCCAGTCGGCTCCAGCACGCACGAGCCCCTGGCCTTTATTACAGTAATTGCATTGAAGTCTGAGGCTCCATCAAGTCCAAACTCAGCCTAACCCAGCGTCATGGGGCTGGCTGGCACCCAGGAAGGAAAGCCAAGAGGGTGGAGGAAGGCTGGGTGAGAAAGGTGGAGGCCTGCTCTCTTCTGCAGGCAACGGAAGGGCGCGCTTGCCCTTGCCTCTCAGCCCCTGCCTCTCTCCCTGTGTCCTGCCTGCAATGATCTTACCCTCTGTGCTGGCTAGGACAGCCTGCCAGGGTGGCTTCCCCCTGCCAGGGGGACATATTGGCACACAGGGGCACCTCTGCCACCATAGGAGAGAGGGGGCTGCCCTCTTGTCCCTCTCCTGGCCATCCCAGCCCTGTGGCAGCAGGAAGGGGAGGGAGGCAGTGTGTACAGTGTCTTGCTGAGGAGCCTGCATGCTGATCAGCAGCTACCTGAGGAGCAGCTGGCTTGCTAAAGAGTGTTTCTGATGGATGCAGTTCTGTTGGGCACTGCTAGAAGCTTGCAATGTCTCTCACCTGGTGGACTTCTGTGCTCAGCTTGCCCTGTGCTCAGGGCTCACATCTTGCCCCCTGCTCAGGGGTCACATCTTGCCCTGTGCTCAGGGATCACATCTTGCCCACACAGCAAGGGGAAAAGAAAAAGTGAGTGGAGAGGTCCCTCCCAGAATGCCTTTGCTGAGCTTTTTACAGAGCAGAGCCCTTTTAGCACCCCAGTGGTGTGGGAGAGGACCCCCAGCCCTACTGGCCACCCAAATGCCCCCTCCCTTATGCCATATCTTCACATTTCCCCCAGCACCCTCTGGCTCGTTCCAGCTCCCCTTAGCCTGCTCATCCCCATGCCCTGCACTGTACTGGGGGAGATCTGGAAGTCCAGCTTGGGAGTAGCCAGGAGGCACTTACCACTCCTTGCTGAACTTCTGCCATGTGCCCACAGCATGTGGCATTGGCACAACCTCCCACACAGCCTGCTGTGTGAGGGCATGGGCTGGGAAGGTTCCACAGGTACTGAGCCTCAGTTTCCCCTTCCGTGCTACAGGAGTGCATGATGTCCATGGGTTTAGGGCTTGTGAGTGAACACTGAAGATGGAGAGAGGAGATGAGAGACAGCTGTGGGAGAGAGAAGGCCCCAGCTGCCCTCAGCCCTGCTGCTCCCACCCTGAGTGAGCCATGGGACAAGCATCTTTAGGGCAGCTTGCTGCCCTGCCCCCAGCAGGCAGGGAGCTGCGGGGTGAGGGCACCCCGGCGTGGCTTGCCAGCCACTAGATGTCCTCCGTGGCACACACATGTGTGGTGGCAGCCCCAGGTGAAGGGGACCTGCACAAAACAGCCATGCTGGAATACCCCTCCTGGACAGGCCAGCCAGGGCCAGTTCCCCCCAGCCTGCCTGTCCCAGCAGAGGTTGGGGCTGAGCAGAGGTAGGGGAATGTTATCTCAAGCCCCCTTGCTGCTCTTTAATGGTAAGGTGGATGCCTGGACCTGTCTACCCCTGGTGTTCCTGGAAGTGGGGTGGGAGGGAGGAGAAAGAGCTTTCCCTGTGCTGTGCTAAGGTGAGGGGCAGAGGACAGGACTGGAGCTTGACCAGATACAATCCTCCTGGCTAGAAAGGTAAAAGCACTGCTATTGAAATGCTGCCTGCCCTGCTTTGGGCCAGGCCCTGCAGCCCAGAAGGAGCAAGGACAATCTCCCTCTGTTGCACTGCTCCCTGGTCCATGCATGTCCTGCAAGGTCCCCAGCAGGCTGAATGCCTTGGTTATGAGTTTTCAGCAGGGCTCCTTGGGGCTTCGATGGAGCCTCTTAGTCTCTTCCTCCCTGCTGGAATGCCTCAGGTGCTGGGAAGGGGTAGTTTGGTTTACAGCAGGGAAAACACCCCACATTCCTTCCTGGGGGAGACAAACATGATCCTGGAAATCCCAGCTCTCTCAGACCTGCTTTCCTCTTGCAGAAGCTCTTCTTTCTTCTTAAGGGTGCTGAAACAAATGCAGAATGCCTCTCTGAGTGCCAGCAGGGTATTTCCCAGCCACCTGACAGAATGCAGCCAGCAGCTTTCCCATCACCACATCCCCCCCCACTTCATTCAATTCAACTGGTTCCTGCACTATCTTATCAGCAGGCTCATTATACCCTCAGAAACACAGTGTAAACAGCTCCAGCAAACTGCTCTTGATGACAATTTCCTTGCCAAATCAGCCACTTCCCTGCTTGAGTGATGGTTATGAGAGAGGGGTTTTGTGACTGCTGCTGTTTGAACAAGTGAGCAGTAAACAGAGCCCCTGTCTGGGAGCACACACCCCTGCACCTGCTCTGAGGAGAGTGATC